>NW_008332592.1:839207-900413 GCF_000622305.1 Nannospalax galili
TGAATTTGAAAAAAAAAAAAAAAAAAAAAGGGCCCAATTCTCAGGGGGGAGATGTCAAAAACTTCTAGAAGCTCCTTCTGCATCTCAGTGTTCCAGGGGATTTTCTGGGTTTGAATGCATTATTGTCTCCTCTTCTGCATATGCGGAGATCTCCGCTCCAGTGTTCTGCTGTTTTCCTGCCTGGCGTTGCTCCACACTCAACCCTGCCAGGAACGTTCCACCTTCACAAAATCACCCTCACAAGACTCATAAGGAACTGACATTTGTGTTTTGGGAGTTTTTCAGAATAACTTCATCACTGTTCCAAATGCTTTGGGGACATTCCTAACCTCTGCTCATCCCACCAGCTTCATCCAGATGGCCGTGGTATCTCTGCTTCCTCCCCAGACTCCTCAGCATGCCCAGCATCTGACACTTTAACTTTGTATGTATTCTGCTGATATTTCAGTTGGGTTTGTTTAACTTACCTGGCTGATGTGCTGTGCCTAGGTGTTTCCTTTCATTTTTTCCCACTTTTATATTTATAAGGAGTTTATCAAAGCCCAGACAGAAAATATATCCCATTCTCCTGGGAGATGGGAACTCTAGTCAGTGCAGATTAAAATGACATTTCCTACCCTGCTGCCAATAAGCAGCCTCCTCCCCCCTCTTTCTGTTCCTCTCTACATCCCCTGCTCATTTCACCTCTCATGTTTCTCTTTGTATCCATGTCTCTCTATCAACTTGTTTACCCCGAAACACAGAGTACACAGAGTAAGGTGTGTAAGTAAGGGAAGTTCCCATTCACACACACGCAAACACTGCCTTGGATTTTCCTAAACTCGATTCTCTGAAGGCGCATAAGAAAATATCATGTGGGCAAACAGGTTCTTACAGAGATATGAGAAAGTTTATATATGCTGGGTAGGTGGTGAATTATCAGAATCATTGTAGAATGAATGGAGAGAGAGAGAGAGAGAGAGAGAGGGAGAGAGAGAGAGAGAGCGCTAGGCATGAACATTCCTTCACAGCACGACCACCTTACCTGTTCTTACTCTAGAAATGCAACCAGATCTCCTTTGGGAAGAGTCAATTTCACTTTTCCCATAGTCCTATTAAAACACCATGCTATATGTTTACTGGTCTTCGACTTATTCTCTGAAGTCATGTGAAAAAGTTTATATTTTTCAATGAATAACATTTCAAGTACTTGAACTCTATTGTTAATTTTTCTATCAAGTCATCTTGAACATTTTTTCATAATCTCACATTGTGAGATTTGAATTCATTTACATTTGATTTTTGAAATCTAAATGCAGTTTTACATTTATCTTCATAAATTTCATTTTACTTACACTGCATATTTTCATCTTCTTGAAATCTGGACTTTCTTTTTATTAGCAATAATACCAGCTATTTGGGCCATTTACAACTGCATTAGTTTTTAATAATTTTTATTTATTATTTTTATTTTTTTATGTGTATGTGCATATTGCCCAAATGTAGATAGGTGCATCCGTGGCGTGCAATGCCTGTGGAGGTCAGAAGAGGCTATTCGATCCCCTGGGACTAGAGTTATGAACAGTTGTTAGCTGCCATGTGGGTGCTGGGTTTCGAACCTGGGTCTTTTGCAAGAGCAAGCGGTGTTCTTAACCTCAGCCATCGCTCCAGCCCTGACAGCTGCATTAGTTTATGTTTCACTGTTCTCCAATGTGTTTTGATTCTTTAGGTGAAAATCCAAATGTGAATTTGTACTTGTTCTTCTTTGCTTCCGGTTCTGTGTGGTGTTTTAGGACCAGTGTCTTTTGGGGGAGAGTCTAGGATGTGTATCGCATCTAGCCACGCATATGTATGATCGGCCGCCATATCGGACCTATGAAGTTATCCCCTTAAGTGGCTGTTATGCTTCTCCAAACACGAATTCTACCACCACTGTCCCTTAATACTCCTGATTGCATGACCACTGCCATCTGTTTCCAGACAGCAGGGCCTGGACATGCCTGTGCTGAGGTCTCGTCTAATTTTCCCAGCCTCTGTGGTCTCTCCTAGGCTTTCCTGCCACTGCCATTTGCACGAGTCACTCAAGATATTCAGTAGCAAAACAAAAAAAAAGAACATTCCTGAGTCTAGCTTTTCTAACTCGACTGTTTGACAGTGTCTTTATAGAAATTGCTTGTAATGATTAGTTTCTGGTTTTCACTGTGACAGTGCTGCCTAACAAACACCACCAAAGTATAACGTGTTTACAACAAGCATCATGTAGATTTTTCTTCTGAATACGTGGATTGGTTATGCCTTACTAGGATACGTAAGAGGGGCAAGGTCTGTAGGCCACAGGTTGTGTTCAGATCACATTGTGAACCTCCTTTAAGCTCAGCAGTCACTTGGAGGAAATTTCTAACAGAAATCACAGAAGATCAAAAGTATTGAGAGAAAACAATGATGCTCGGTAGGGACTGAGAGCACTCTGTCTTCTGTGCCCATACTGCCTTGGCCTAAGCAAGCATATGCCGAGCCATACATAGAAAGGAATCTTCGGAGACATACCTGTCATTTTTATACAGTCTATATTCTCTCCCTAGATATTACATGAGTCTAGAGAGGGCTGCAGAAAATCCCTTTGACAGCTATCATATTTGAATTATTTCTTTACCCTGAGGTTTAGAGCTTTGCCATGGAATCCAATCCAGTTTTCCTTTTTCCTTTAAAATGTGTCATCTGTCTGGGAGCATCCCCCCAGACACACACTGCAACCTCACTCTTCCATTTACTAAGCATGTCCAAACCCATTTGAAATGATCAGTAGGTGCACTGGTGCTCGAAGCAAGAAAACTTGGGGTACATTTGTTACATTTTAAGCCAGCCTATTTGGGGGGAAGGACTGCAATCCTGCAGGGTGAACTGTGAGCAGCTGTATGGTTTCCCCTTCTGCCTCTTTTAACCATTGCAGGAGATGCACCCCAACCCCCAGGGAAAAACTGACTGTATTTTGTGACTTTTTATGTCTCATATCTTGTGTCGTTATTGACTATTAGGATAAGTTATTTCCGATAGCTAACATTTTCAGTCCAGGGTAAAATCCAAACTTTGTTTTGTGTTTCTATCTGGGCTTGGCCTCTCTGTTTTCTTATGTAGTATCTAACTGTCCTGTGCTGTATTTGGCTCTCCAGGTTGGAAGCAGGTAGAAAGAAGAGATGAGGGGCAGTACAGCCTCTATGTAGCTAGTACCAGGGACATTTGATTGGTTCTCCTGGCCTTAGAAGGCATATAAAACAAAATTTTTGTCTGTGTAAGCATCCATGGGCATCTTTCCTGAATTCAAAAACCAAATGCATGTGCGCGCATGTGTGTGTGTGTGTGTGTGTGTGTGTGTGTCTGTCTGTCTGTCTGTCTGTCTGTCTGTCTGTCTATGTGTCTGTGTGTCTGTGTGAGATCAGAGGACAACCTCTGAGGTCAGTCTTCTCTTTCGCCTTGTCTGAGAAACGGTTTCTTGTTTACCACATATGCCAGGCTAGCTGGCCACAGGCTTCCAGGAATTCTCTTGCTTCTGCTTTCCATGTTGCTGCAGGCGTGCTTGGATTGCAGGTGTGTGCTGTCACATCCAGGTTTACATATGTTCTGGGGATCTGAGCCCAGGTCCTCACACTTGCACGGCAAAAGTTTTATTCACTGTCATCTCTCCACATCCAGATGGTAAATTCTTAGTACAGTAAGAGCCTTTCCTATGAATGGCTACTTCTTCCCATCCTTGGTATTCCTGGTCCTGACTCCCAGAGAGCTCTAGGAAGCAGCTGCACAGTGGGGCTCCACCCTGGGACTTTGGAGAAACACAAGTGTACACACACACTTGCTCTCAGTGGTAGTAGTTCTGAAACACCTACTGCATCATTGCTCAAAGAGTTTGAGTGAGTTTTTCAAAGGTGAGCACCATTATACTGGAAATGCTCAATTCCAAAAGGTCGCCCCCCGATCGGACATTCAGGTGACAGGTCTTGCCCTTAATGGTCTAGTTCCTTCTCATCGGAAATGGAAGTGACCTGAACTCTGCTGTCAGGAGTCTCTTCGTTGTACCCAGAATCACAGGCTGTGTGAGACTGTAAAGATCTGAATGCTTCATTTCATACATGAGGAAATGAATCAGAAACATTAGGCAAACCTTCTAAGGTAGCACAGAGGTTTTTGGTTTAAATGTCCCCAAACTGTTTAATCTGTGGTCCTGATAACCTATCTCCCTTTAAATTTATCATCTTTCAATCTTTAAGACAGTACAACCACACAACAGAAGCATTAGGTCAAGGGTTATTATGAAGGGTAAGTCGGTTTCCGTGTGAAAAGTTTTCAACAGAATGTGGCACAGAGAAGCATTCTTGTTGATCTTTCTCCACAGGCCTTCGTGGCCACTCCTCCCACACATCACAATATCAAAAAGTACCTTTAAAGCTATAAAGGTCAGTGTTTCAAAGACTGTGTTTGAGATGCCTTCTTGCCCTAGTGATTGACTTCCAAACTGCAGAATACTGTGGTTTGTATCATGGTAATAGCAAATGATTTATGAAAAAAATTACCTAAAAATAGGGAAGGTTTGAAGAAGTAGAACATCATGACACTACCACTGAGAACACAGGGACAAACAGAAAAACTATGACATGAGCAAAAGCAATTCTAAAAACTGAGCTGTAGTAGGATATCAATTTTGAAAAAAAACCAATCATATATTTGATTTCTGGAACTGTAAACATCATATTATGGACCATGATGATCACCTTGGGGTAGGGGTCTATTGATTTTTTTTTAAACTTTTAATTTAATATATATTATTTTAACTTTATACAATTAAGCTTCTTTTTCTTAAAGTACATAAAATTGGGCCAAAGCTGTTTTGGGAGTTGCAGAATAGAATGGGGTTTTTGTCGACTTGTTCTTCATTGACCAGAGGAGGACCTAACCCTGTGGACGTGAGGCAGGCTGAGCCCTGATCTCTGGCCAGGAACAATGAGGGGAAGGCTGAGTGCAAGACGCCTCTTCAGCCAGGAGCAGGTGTTTGCCATGACTGGGCTTCCAAGCTTGGTCAGCTGACACTTAAGATGAAAAGCCTGACGCGGGAAATCAAGGCAACCACTCTTTGGGAGTGGTTCATGAGAAATCATGGTCTTCCCGTTGTTTTCATCGTTCATTAAAGGAGCTGGCAGAGAGAATGAGACATGAAGTTACAGGAATTTAGAACAGGATGCCCAATGTGTGTTGCCCCCTGATCCATAAGGAGAGACCTTCTGTGTCTTTGGAGATGGCTTCCATGTGCCACATGCCAGCTGCACAACCAAGGAATGTTCAAAATTCCCCTGATGTCTGTAGGTGAGTTCAGCAATACATATGGAAATTTTGCCAGCTTGGTTCATTTGATCACTATAACTCAGGTATAAAATTACTGCATTAAATTGACTTCAGGCATTTAATGTGGATAATTTCTAAGAAAGAAACAAAAGATCAATGACAACTGTATCAAAAATTTTCAGACACAAAAAGTAGTTGAAAAGTTGAATTTGTAATAAAAATGCTTCCCTAGCAAACTTAGAGCAGCAAGATCCTTCCCTAACATTAAAAAAAAAAAAAAAAAAATCAATGTTATTTATGCACAGAGATCCAATGCCATTTTTCTTTGGTCTTTACAAGAATATAATGTGTGCTTATGTGGGAATTACTTTGAAAAAGTCAAGTCAAGATGGATAGCTTCCATTCTATATAATCATATCTGGAAATTTATAATGACATTTTATTTTACGGCCTGCTTGTAGTAAACATTAACTTGGAGGGACTGGGGAGATGGATCAGTGGTTAAGAACATGGGCTGCTCTTGCAGAGGACCTGAGTTCAGTTCCTAGCACCAACATGGTGGCTAACAGTAGTCTGTAATTCCAGTTCCAGGGGATCCAATGCCCTCTTCTGACCTCTGCGGGCATTGCATGCATGCGTACACTTACATACATGCAAGCAACATACTCATGCACATAAAACAAAAATAATAAATAAAATACTAAAATATTAGTTTGATTCTTTTTAGATAATTATGACTTTTCAAAGATGAAAGCATTTTGCTGAGAAAATGGATTCAGAAGCGGCTTCAATGGAAACAGTCACATAAGACTTCTGATGTAGAGTGATAGAGATGAGCCCAATGGTCCTAAACTATCAAGTGCAGTTGACACCGAGCCTACAAACATATGGGGGAGCTCAGATTTCAGTAGCCTTGAGATATGTCCTTATTCTTGATGACTTAAATGATGTATTTCTACAGTGTGATGTAAAGGAGTCATCTTATGGAAGGGAGTTTCTATTACAGGAATCAATGGATAACCAGCTCAGAGTCAAGAGTATCCCCTGTATTTTTTGTCCTGATCATGGTTGTAAACAGATAGTCTGTCACAGATTACAGGACAGGGCAGTATCAGGATAAAGACCGACATAAAAATTTAGTCTTGAGATGAGTAAGCCAAATGGGATAGGGATAGGATGGTAAGAATGTTCGTAAAGGATGAGCCGATCTCATCAGCTCATGACATTTCCTGAACCGCAGGAGAGAGCTAGACCAATAGTTGGAGGAAATCTATGGATTCGGAAGGAGAAGGTCCACAGGGAAGTCAGGAAGTGGTGATCCTAACTGATGCAATGATGTTTAAAGGGCCCATGAAATGGCACCTCCTACTGAAACCCATGGAGATGTAGGCACAAAGACCAGAGCGTGGCAAGGCTGAGATAGCGAGCTTTCACCACCAGTAACTGCTTGACCTTCAGCCAAAAGACCAAAGCTCCATTAACATTTCAAGAATTGAGCCCAGTTGGTTAATAGTCTTTCCAAACAGAATGACTTTTAACATGTCAGGGCACTCTATAGCTTTTCCTCTCATAATACCTAGTTTTAAGCAGTTTCAGATTCAGGGAGTTGAAATAATGACCCTCATTAAATTCTCATTAATATTATCCTGACTGACACTCTGTTGTCTTTGCACAGCTGTGACAGGAGACAAATGTGTTGACCATTGACCTGTCATTCGGTGGCGGGGGTATAAAGTGGACAATACTTATGTTCCTATAGATGTATAATTAGTTTCAAGATGGTTAAATGTCCTATGTCCCATAAAATGATAAATAGAAAATAAAAAACTTAAATGGCATCTTTAGTTGTTCCTATACTGTCACTTATCAGAGGCATCACTGGTATCAAGGAATTGCATATTAAAATGGTATTTTATCCCCAAAGGAAAGTCAATTTGTTTAAAAAAACTTTGTGCATGTTTTAATTCTCCTAAAAATTCTTTAATCCCTCAAAAAGAAAAAAATGTTGCAAAAGGACAGCATGATTTTTATAACCTCAGTCCACTTAAGGTCTTTTTAAAGGTATCTCATTAGTAATAAAATGTAAAAGCACTAATTTGATGAACAGCATGAAGTTTTGATCCATCCCCAAATGATTCTCTTCTGTACAAAGAGTATTTGAGACTGGAGGAGAATTTTCTGCCACAAAATATCACTGGGACATAGATGGATACTTCCAAGTTTTGGATTGAAAATACATTAATTCTCCAAGCTCTCCTAATTTGGCAAAGTCATGATTGCTAAAAGAGGAACGAAGAAAACATGAGCATTTCTGTACCTTAAAAAACAAATGCTGTTTAATTCATATTTTATCATAGATAAAGCCAGGAATTCCATATTCTCTCATGGAATGTTTTCAGATAAATGGACAGGCTCACTAGGTGCCATTCTTGACAACATTAAAGTGCTTCAAGATGGGACTAAACCAGTCGAAGATGCTGAAGTCAGATGTTGAGGCATTTCTCGTTATTGTTTTAGTTTAAATGCACCATGTACTCTCTATGAATTCTGAACAATTCAGAATGATTCACAATAGTCCAGTACATGAAGATTATTATGCTTCTGAAACATAACCTCTGAATTTGACATAGATAGAATGTGCATCAAATTCAAATTCCTGTCATTGCTCAGACACAGTGGTCTGGAGCTTTGTATTTGTATTTTCATCAGAAGTATTGGGGTGTAGCTCAGTGGGAGAGTACTGACCAAGACTCAATCCCGAGCACTAAATAAAAGTTTTTATTTTTTAAAAAAAGAAAAAAAAACAGAATCACACATTGGGATGGAGATTTGTGCACAGAAAATTTCATGGGAATTAAGTTTGGTTCGATACCTCTGGAGGGTGAAGGAAAGCAGAGGACGAATGCCATCTGAACACACAAAACTCCCAGATGATTCCATAGAAGTTTGCCATGTGTCACGTAAGAGGAGTTTTTCAGGGTAATTCTGAACTGGGGTAATTGAACTGAGTCCTCATCCCCTGGTATCCACCAGGTAGCCATGCACTGAGGAATAGGGATATAATCACAAGATGGCTCTCATCTACCACAAGCAAACTCAGAAAGAGAGACTAGTTGTAAGCAATCTTTGGCCATGCCCACAGAAGCTGGGGAATCTGTGCTTCCATTCCGGGGTGAAGTTCGAAGGACTACAGCATGCCTGTCCATTACAGCCTTTCCCTGGGCCATTTGGATCTCACTACATGGCATATGTTCTGGGCGCAGCTCATTCAGGGTCACGGAGTAGACGTTTATCAGGGAAACCTAACAAGGCTGGTGACTCCTGCTTCAGGCACATTGCCTCCCTTCTCTACTTCAGCGAGTGCTTCTGCTCTAGGTGCCTGCTGGAGGTAAGATGCAGAATCTCACCTCTAAAGGATCTGAGTCTCTGGCCAGCTTGTTTCTTTCAGACCATGGTTGTTGCACATCTCCATTTTCCAGAAGCTCCCCAGTGAACCACTGGGTGCCAAGTTTACTTTCTTGATCCACTTGTAGAGTTTTTTCTCTTTTTAATGATGAGGGTTAATTACTCCTGTAAGTCAGGAGCTCTCTTTTTCTAGCTTGCTGTGATTCTTCTTTCCTGGTTTTTATTTTCTCTTTTTTGACAGAAAATACTTGAAATGATATAATTTAAGCTTTAACGAATTCAGCGTGTTTCATATGAAACAGCACCCTATGCAAAACAGAATTTTTTGAATTACAGAGTCTAAAGTTGTATGTCCAGGTGACAGCCATCCATCCCATTCTCACCAGGAGGGTGTCATTCCATCTTTGTGGTTTATGATAGTCAAGACACTGTCTGACTCTGCCTTCAGTGGGATGCTGCCGCTCCCTTAGTCTGGCAGCTTCTGGTTGGTACAAGGGAGGCTTTGGCATTGTTTCTATTGCCTTGATTCCTTTCCTGCAGAACAGGCCCACTGGGCAGAGATGATGCTCATCAGAAGGAGAGGTGAGGTAATGAGCAATCTTCTGTCACTGCTTATGGATGTTTGAAAATGAGTGCTTCACTTCAGACCTGGGGCTCTGGGCAATACATGCTAATCATTCATGACACATCGATGGATAGTGATTCTGAGTGAAAACTCAAGGACAGAAAAGGAAAATCCAGTCCAAAACAGATGAATGAACCATTGCCTTTTAAGAGCAGAATGAGGTCACTAAAGTCAGTTTGCTATGGTATGTCTGGTTAGGATCAAGGAATGGTATCTTATTGATCTCACCAAGATCCACCTGCCTCTGCCTCCTGAGTGCTGAGATTAAAGGCGAGCACCGCCATACCCAGCTGAGTCATTTCTTTTTTAAAAAGTAGATGACCAGGTATGCTGTTGCAAGTGCTCTTTAGAAAAATTTCAGATCTCTGCTTTCTTACCTGGCTATGTTGTGTACGGTCGCCTTGGAGCCACAGTGTATGGTAGAGATACGAGTGTGTTGCATTTTAACTATTAGGGACTGCCACAATCTCTATATTGATACTCTCCCACTATAACTTTGGTGTTAATATAACATACTCTGGATTAGATGATCCAATTGATCAAGCCCCTTTCAGCATAGTATGTAAGCCCTTTCCTGTTTATTGCATGATTTTTCCAGGGGAGACATGAACAAGCATCTCTTTACCCAGATAAAGGCATTCACAATAGAAGAAAGGATTCCACTTGTGCCTGGTTTGATGAAGCAATGAGTTTAGAGGAGAGGCTACTAACAGGATGTAATGAGTGAGTGCACTATGTCAGAAGCATAGAGGAGCATGCTTGTATCTTTCTGCAATGTTAGAAATGATTGACTAACAATAAATCTACAAGATACAGCAGTTTCATAGCAATTTGACATAAATTTTTATTTTACTTCATAGTTTTGACAAAGTCAAGCATGGGTTATTTTATTTCAACATTAATTACTAATATTAACTCTCAGACCACATATTACACATCACACAGTAAATCTGTCTGGCTCTATCATCTATCTATCTATCTATCTATCTATCTATCTATCTATCATCTATCTATCTATCTCTATCATCTATCAATCATCTATCTATCTATCTATCTATCATCTATCTATCATCTATCTACCATATCTATCTATCTATCTATCTATCTATCTATCTATCATCTATCTGTCATATATCTATTTGTCATCTATGTATGCCTATCATCTATCTATCTATCTATCTATCATCTATCTATCTATCTATCTATCTATCTATCTATCTATCTATCTATCAATCATCTATCTATCTATCTTCTATCATCTATCATCTATGTATGCCTATCATTTATTACTCTATCATCTATTTATCTATCTATACCTATCATCTATGTATGTCTATGATTTATCACTCTATCATCTATCACTGGGGTACAGGATGGCTATGAAATAACCTTTCATAGAGGAAAAGAGTCTTCAGAGGCCCAAGCTAGGAGAGCAAGGACTCTATGGGGATCGTTACCAAGGACACAACTTATTTCTGAAAGCCATTGATCTACTTACCAAGGGATCCCAATAAAATGGTCTCTGTAATCCTACCTGACTGAGAGCCAGTACTTAATGTGTTGAATGAATGAATGAATGAATGAATGGTGAGTGAACAGCCTCCTCCTTTTTCTGTTTCTATCATAGTTCCTTGATTTATGATATATTGATTACTTTGCTTCTTTGCTTATCTGTCTGTGTCTCCTAGTTAGTTTCCACAAAGCAGGAAATTTATGAGGTTCTTATTACATTGAGCTCTTGAAATGTTGGGCTCTTAATATCTGATAAACACAATGAGTTGAATACATAGAATTTCAATTTATACATGACTTCCGAATTCTGATTTTTTTTTTGGTCTTTTTGAGACAGGGTCTCCCTGTAGCCCCAGCTGTCCTGGAACTCACTATGTAGAACAGGCTGGCCTTGAACTTACAGAGATCCGCCTGCCTTTGCCTCCCGAGTGTGAGGATTAAAGGCCTGCGCCACCACAGCCGGCCCCTGAATTCTGATTTTGATACTTGATTATAAGCCAACACCCAGTCTTAAAATAGCTTCATAATAACTTATAAGCCAAAGTTAAGTGGCTTCTACAGCCCACATTTATTGATAAAGAAATGTCTGTGATGGGAAACTGGCCAAGGATCTGGGGCGAACCAAAGAATCAACACATGCTGGGGAAGAGGAATCATGCTTTTGTAGGACCATGTTCTGAGAATTACAGACCCAGAAAAAAGTGAACCTGGAAATAGACATTGGCTAATGAGCAGCTTCCATTTCTTGTTCTATACACAAGAAAACAAACAGTCTTGACTTTTCCAGGAAAGATTGCAGGCTAGCTAGTAAATGTGTATACACATTTCCTAAATCAGCTCAAGATAATGTGACTTCTAATCCATCTACAACGTTTCCACTGAAGAATAGGAGGATAAATTGTTCTTAGATTTATTAGTCATTTTCAATAACTCAAGCCATTTGATTTCCAGAAATATTATTGTAATTAAAATCCTTTGGATTGTGAGCAATAAAAACTAACCTCAGCAAACTTAAAGAGAAACAAAACAAAACAAAAGGAAACAAACCAGGTTACAAACGTTACA
This sequence comes from Nannospalax galili, assembly GCF_000622305.1. NCBI lineage: Eukaryota > Metazoa > Chordata > Mammalia > Rodentia > Spalacidae > Nannospalax > Nannospalax galili. The sequence continues at coordinate 851,125 of NW_008332592.1, forward strand.
AAGTCAGCGGCGCTGACTTGTGGCTGTAGCACTGGGCTGTCCATCAGGGTCCATCCCTTTCCCCTCCTCACACTGCAGGCCTGTCATACTCTCTTACACAGCTTCACAGAGCTGGACACAGAGTTCAGTCCTGGCCAATCTCCACTTTTCTCCTTGACATATGACTACTAATTCATGGGGCCCAAATGATCTTGACAGGTCAATCACCGTCCCCACCTTGACTGATATTTGTATGTCAGAAAGAGGTTCTTTTATTGTGTTGCTACAAAGAATAGCTGAAATAATTAGCCAATAAAGACAAAATTTTCCTTTTGGCTCAGTTTGAGAGGTTTCAGTCTACAATCAATTAGCTCCACTCCCTTGGGCCTGTGGTGAGGCAGCACATCATCGCAGAAATATGTCCCAGGCAGCACTTCTCACCCCCTGGCCACAAAGCACAAGGGAAGGAAGGTGGGAAAACTCATGGTTTCCTTGGTTACCTGCCTCCAATTGCCTGAAGACCTCCAGGCCCGACCTCTTAAAATTTCTGCCACTTTTCCTTAAAGCTGGGATCAAACCTCCGACTCATGGGCCACTGAGGAACATTTCAGATCTAAGCCATAGTAATGCTATACCCTTCTTAGAAGGATGAACAATTTATTTTCTTAAGCTAGTTTGTACTGTGTTCAATCACATGTGATCTTGGGGTTATGAACCCAAGGCTAGGCAGGATATTATGGGTCTGGAACTCGTGTGTGAAGAACGCAGGAATCCTAGGAGAAAGCTTTATTCTCTTGGAATTTCTTTCAAGTGTGTTTTAGTTTTATGTTTTCTTTGGCTCTGCGTCTTCTTTCTCAGGACTGAGCTTACTTTCTTTTCAGTGTGTCTTGTGACACAGGATGGCTGGCTTGCTTTTCAATTTATGTCACTTCTCTACAGATTCTTGGCAACGAAAGAATTTAATTCACCCATCTTAGTTTTTTTTTTAAATGCTTACTTTATTGCAGTTATCTGTGGCTATGATTGTGTCTCATGTCACAAAAATACAAACAGCTATTGAAGTCTTTCTCTTGCGGATGAAGTAGTTTTCAGAATAAAAGAGGCTTACTGTCTGCTGACATCCTTCCAGACACCAACGGTGTCTATTTTGTTCTCTGAGGTTCTCTTTGTTTTCTAGCTGATTCTGAATTTCCAATATTGTGTGACTCTACCAACTGAAAGTTCTTTTAATATTATTAAGATCTATTAATTTGGCTTTTAAATGTGAATACCACTTTAAATAATACTCAAATCACCTTCGATGTGGTAGGAATATCATATTGTTGAAATAAATGTACCAAATGGATTCTTTCTTCTAAACACAAGTAAAAGACGATGTAGTTGATCTGGGTGTGTTTCCAGCAGTGGGCTTAGCACATCTGGGAGAGGACTCCTTCTGATCCTGGACACTCAGTTGCTCATCCTGGAAACGAGAAACCCTGGATAAAGCAGAGCCCAATGTTCAGATAAGGACCTCCTGGCTCACAGTCTGTTTTCTCTAGGCAGCTCCCATTCACTCTAGCCAGCAGTGGGCCTAGGTAAAAGCAGGGGACCATGTAGGTTCGGTGAGAGGCTGTGATGTGTCGCTGCTCTTTTTCTTTTGGTCTCTTCACTTTGGCATAACATGCGTTTATGCCTTATCTTCATCTCCAGTACTTATCCCTACAATAAAAGTAAGATACCAGACATGACTGTGGATAATTTCTTTCAAAAGACAGTAAAATAATCCTAGTCCAACTTTGACACATAAGCAAAAGCCCTTAGCATTTAGCTGATCAAAAATCAGATTCAGATGTGTGGGCATGATCCAAACAGTTCCCTGAAAGAGGATGCGAATGAATTCTCCTAAGAGCACAGGGGACAGCTTTCTGTGATAATTGCCTCCTATTCGATTCTTAACTTGCATCCTTTTAAAAGAATGTCTTACTGTGTGAATCTTGCTCTTGGTCTTGGAGCTGAAACCGGATGAAAAAAGTACCGTGCTTTCCAATACATGCATTTCAAGTCCAAGAACATCTGTCAACAAGCAGCAGGGCTTGGGCATGCCCTGGGAAAGAGGTAGGGTATTGGGAAGGTGGGCAAGAGGAATTTTCTAGCTGTCTGTGGTAGGGTCACAGGTGATATTCTATGTTCAAAATTGATTTCTTATTGAAAAGGGAAAGGAACAAACTGTAATGGGGGAAAGGGTTGCTGTGAGTGGAATGAGCACATCGTGCCCATCTGCTTGGTTTGAATTATGGGTAAGGATAATGGATCCAGTTGTAAGACTGGATACATGGTGCTGAGTTTTCTGCTGGCACAACAGCCTCTTATTTGGGGGGTCAGGATGAATCACTGGGTTTTAAAAATGGAACTGAGGTGGCTATAGGAAGAAGGAAATAGTAAGATATGCTGGAAACTGCCTTTGAGACCCGCCTTATTTTGCCAGCATCCCACCTTGTAACTGAGAAAGCAAATTGCTTTCTTTCTGACACAGTGCAGCGTTCTCTTCATCCCACACTTCAGGATTTGGGGGCTGAGTTTTGATCCACCAAGCTATAGGTATCTGTTATTATTTTGTTTTATTTCTGTTATTTTGTCAGTTGTTTCGGTCTGTTCTTGTTATATTTCTTTGTTTGCAATGTGAAATAGTCCTCTGTCTTCATGGGTTTTATTTTTGTTGACATGCTTAAATGTGGATTTTGTGAATTCTTGGTAGCTTAAACCAAGGCTTTAGTTATATGATTTTCCATATTCCAAAACATTATTTTGTTTAATGTCTCTTTTCAATGGATCTTTATATTACTAGAATTATTTTCTTAGCATAAATTCATAACTTTTCTTGGCATAAGTTAAGTCAATGAAATAATCATTAAATATTATTTGTACTTGGATTTCATTCTTACCTGAGAGCTTATGGTAATTTCATGGTGATTTCACTTATTTCAAGATAGATCATTATTAATATTTATTGACACTTTCTCATGTTTCCCATGGTTGTTTCAGATGGATACTAGGAATTATGTGATATAACTTTAAAGAAATAGAGACACTAGTAATCAGCGAAGATTCTCAGATGTCTCATAAATTGCTAATACAATCACAAATGACATGGCCTTTTAGCTTTTCCAACATACATTCTACTGTGATCTTTTTTTTTTTTTTGGTCTTTTTGAGACAGGGTCTTCCTGTAGCCCCAGCAGGCTTGGAACTTACAGGCTGGCTCGATCTCACAGAGATCTGCCTGCTTCTGCCTCCCGAGTGCTGGGTTTACAAGGTACCCACTACTATGCCTGGCAGGATCAAATTTTTCTATTCACTTCAAGAAACTTCAGCTGTGAGAGTTGCTTTGACTCAACTTTGTCATTAGCTGTGGAGGTTACCCCTGATCTCCTCTCACCTGCCAGCCAGTTTATCTTTATTGACAATTCTGCCCTGCCTTTGTTAGAAGGCCTGGTGTTTTCTGAGTGGCTTACATTGTAAAAGTTCCATTTCTGTGTAGGAATTGTTTTTGCTTGTTTGTAGTAATGTTTCTTTTTGGTGTCGAAAACAAAAACATGGAAACGAGCGTTGTTCTGTCAGGAATGTTTTGGAAAGGGCGATTTTTCTCCAGTGTATATTTTCCTTCTACTGTAGAGCCATATACATTTTGGATTTTGAATAGAGTATTTTCTTCTTTCAATAGTCTCTAACTGTGTTGTAAGCTTTTTAGTGTTTAATCATCTTGTATATTTTAATTTCTTGTTTCTGGATTTGAGGGGTATAACATTGGATCATTAGCACTTATTGGAAATCGTAGAATACAATTTAAATTTAATTTATTTCTTCCTTGCCTTTTACTATATTTTCCTTTATATTCAAGAGATTTTTAAAAATTTATCTCTGTTAACTCAAACTTATTTTGCTAATGTAAATTTACACTTTACTGCCTTGATCTCCACAGCTTGTTGGCGTGTATGAACAGTGACTCTATGAAGCGAACTGTCAGCCCTCCCTGTGTCCAGCTGCAGGATGATGGGGATGCCAGGCAGAACAGCCAATCCCTGTGTCCAGCTGCAAGATGACGGGGGTGCCAGGCAGAACAGCCAATCCCTGTGTCCAGCTGCAGGATGCCTGGGGTGCCAGGCAGAACAGCCAATCCTGGTGTCCAGCTGCAAGATGACGGGGGGGCCAGGCAGAACAGCCAATCCTGGTGTCCAGCTGCAGGATGACGGGGGTGCCAGGCAGAACAGCCAATCCTGGTGTCCAGCTGCAGGATGACGGGGGTGCCAGGCAGAACAGCCAATCCTGGTGTCCAGCTGCAAGATGACGGGGGGGCCAGGCAGACCAGCCAATCCTGGTGTCCAGCTGCAAGATGACGGGGGGGCCAGGCAGACCAGCCAATCCTGGTGTCCAGCTGCAAGATGACGGGGGGGCCAGGCAGACCAGCCAATCCTGGTGTCCAGCTGCAAGATGACGGGGGGGCCAGGCAGACCAGCCAATCCTGGTGTCCAGCTGCAAGATGACGGGGGGGCCAGGCAGACCAGCCAATCCTGGTGTCCAGCTGCAAGATGACGGGGGGGCCAGGCAGACCAGCCAATCCCTGTGTCCAGCTGCAGGATGACGGGGGTGCCAGGCAGAACAGCCAATTTGGTGCTTCACAGCCACTTGAAACTGAAGATTGATGTTTCTCTTCTGCTTTCAGAGATTTAACTGAGCGCTTGAAAATTTCTTTCATCATATGGGGGCTGGAGAGATGGCTCACCAGTTAAGATCACTGACTGCTCTTACAGAGAACACGGGTTTGATTCCCAGCACCCACATGGTGACCATGAACCGCCCTTAACTCCAGTTCCAGGGAAATCCGAAGCCCTCTTCTGACCTCCATGGCACTGCATGACACGGGTGCACTCACATACATGCAGGCAATACAGTCAGACACATAAAATAAAAATAATAGGCACATGCCTGTAGTCCCAGCACTTGGGAGGCAGAGGCAGGCGGATCTCTATGAGTTCAAGGCCAGCCTGGTCTACATACTGAGTTCCAGGACAGCTGGGGCTACAGGGAGACCCTGTCTCAAAAAGACAAAAAAAAAAAAAAAGAAAGAAAATTTCTTTTATCTACCTTCTTTTTTTCCTTCATTTTATTAGCATAAGCTAATTATGCACAATAATGGGTTGCATTATTTCCTGCACGTGTCATGGGCTTTGATCACATCGTCCCCATTACCCTCTCCCGTTCACCCTCCCTCCCTGTCGGTCTCCTTTCTCTTCCGGTATAGCCACCTTTCTACTTTGACGTCTTTTGTTTAAAAATTCTAGATTCCTTATATGAAAGAAAGCACAGTATTTGTCTTCCAGAGTCTAGCTCACACACACCCCATGATCTGGCTGCTCTCTTCCTCCTTCCTTCCTCTGATGCATCTTCCAACTCATGTATCATCCTTTCTGTGCCTTCTGGTCCTGAATGATGCTCTCCTCGGCTACCAACCCAATATCTAATTTTGCTTTCAGTAATATTTTTTAACTATCTTATTTTATGTATATGAATGTATTGTCTGCATGTATGTGAGTGCATGTTGTGCAGTGCAGGTCAGAAGAGGGTGTCGGATTCCTCAGGAACTGGAGTTAAGGGCGGTTCTTAGACACCATGTGGGTGCTTGGGAATTGAACCCGTGCTCTTAACCACTAAGCTGTCTCTCCAGCCCCCTCTTTTGATAATATTTTTTAAAAATATTAGGATCACTAGTCATTTGTTTGGGTAGAAAATATTAATTCTAAAGTTTCTCCCCTATGTTGTGATACCTCTATTTTATTGATGAAAGGGGTTCTTTCCCTTGTTTATTCACTGTGCCTGTCTTTCACGGTGCAGTTCTTCTGAACCACATGGTGATTCTCAACCGTGTGTCCCCCTTTATGCCCCCACTCCTGGAGGTGGCCGTGATTTCCAGAGGCTGTCTTCAGTGCACGCAGCTTGCCTTCTGGCATTGAACAGAGGCGGGGCCCTCCCTACCTTGCAGCTTTCCAAGTGTTTTTGTCGCTAGTTGTTCAACACAAATGCGGAAGGAGAGAGCAAATGCCAGGCACTACGTTTGCTCTTAACAGCTCTTATTTCCAGTAATTGCCTCTCACAGTCCCGGAATACAGCAGCTTTGAAATCTGAGATGTGCCCTGAGTCACCTGCAGTGTCTCGAGCTGTGGTTTCCCCCTGATCTTGCTTTTTTTCTTTCACAAATTCTGTATTTCTGATTCATCACTGATAATGTTTCCTCTGTAACCTTGCTTCTGGAGATTTCATTATGAATATATTTACATATCTAGCTCACTGCATACTGACTGGCCTCATTTACCCATATTAATCCTTTTTCCTTCCGTCATAACAGGTCTGCAGTGCTCAGAGTTGTAGAAAAGTGAGGTTGTAAATAGAGGCCTCCTTTGTATGTGCTTCTTATTTGAAGGGATAAAATCCATTGGTTGTGCTGGTTAGTTTTTATTACCAACTTGACACTACCTAGAGTCACCTGGAAAGAGGAGATGTCAACAGAGGAATTTCCCAGGTCAGACTGGCCTGTGGCCGTGCCTGTGAGATACTGCCTTGATTGACGATGGAGTGGGAGGGTTCTGGGCTGTGGAAGGAAGTTAGCTGAGCACGAACCCCTGAGTGAGCCAACAAACAGCTCTATGGTTTCTGCCTTGAGTGCCTGCTCTGAGTCCCCTCGATAGTGGATTTCATCTAAGAGTTTAAGCCAAATAAACCCTTTCCTTCCTTTGTCAGAGTGTTTTATCAAAGCAACAGAACATTCTTAGCAAAATAGAACATTCCTGTTATTCCTACGATGACACAAAGGAAATATGTCTAAATACAAAGACATATATTTTGTTGAATTAAACAAAAATGTTCCATTCAAATTAGAATGATTTATAATTTTAGAATGTAAGAAATAATTCAAATGCTCAAGCAATATTTTATAATGTAGGAAGTTTAAGAAACTAAATTTCTTCTTCATTAGTAATCAATGCAAATATCATTAACGTGTAACTAGAATCACTAACTATGGGAGAGAAAATAATGGCAGACTGCAGTGGATATTTAAATAAATCAAGATGTTGTATTTGGTGAGTAATATTCCATTGGGGGAAATGAGAAATGAGATGGATTTGCCTCTGTTTATCTTGATAAAGTAGAGTGACCTGCGATTCAGTGGAACCAGTGATAATTTGCATTTGTCCCAGGGAGGCTGGTGTGCTGGCTCCCTAAACGTTTCTGGTAACTAGACTCACAGGAAATTAAAATGAAAGTACCCTAAAACTTTTGAGCGGGTACCTTTAGTTTCTTTAATGTTATGTTCAGAGATTAATTCTAGGGGCCCAAATATTTTGTTGAGAGATAAGATATTGTTGGTTCCTTTGCATTAATCTTCTTGATCTATTTCAAGTAGAAGCATTTAAAGATAAGGTAGGGAAATATGGGAACCCAACATTCTCTGGGGTTCAATAGGAGGAAATGTGTCTACTAGTGTATACCTCTCATGGGCCTTGTGGTGACTGGTGCCATACACAAGTTATCTCAATGCCTGGCCACTTCTGTTGCTAAGGATCTGGGAAGTGCTATGCGATTTCCACATTTTTATATGGACTTTAAGACAATTAGTTGTATCAACATCCACTGGGATCAACCCAGGGGAAGCAACATGAGTGAGAAGAAAATAATGTCAATAGAACTTGGGGGCTGAAGGGACCCCCTCAATCATTACTGGGTCAAGGCATCCTGGGTGGAACCCTCCCTGGTGGATACTGGGAGATGGTGTGGAAAGACTGTTGTTAGAGAAAGCAGAATCTAGGGAAGAGAGTCTCCTAAACAGCAATAGGGAATGCACAGTGACTGCAGATGAATAAGGACACAAGGAGTTGATCACACAAAGGATGATGGCCTCACACAAACGGACTGTGGCTAAGGGAGGGGCCCCTTTCCACTCAGTTTCCATCTATGCAGTAAGTCCTAGAGGCACATTCTTTTGCCTTCCTTTCTTTAGAGTCAAAAAGAGCAGAAAGATAGAAAATTTCCGAAGCTGTTCTCTCGATACTGTTGCTTTCTGATGCATTCACTAATCTTGGCACGTGTTGAACGCCACCTTGCCCCTCGTTAGTCAGGGAGATCAGGAACTGGAGCTCTGGCGCCGCAAATCCAGGCTCGATTTGACGTAAATCGCTCCGTCCTGCTTGTGATTCTTTTTTCTTCTTTCTACACATCTTAGCTACATCCCACTGCATACTGACAATTGTCCCTCTACCAAACACACTGAAGAAATAGTTAGTGGACTGAAAGAGGGCGATGCCAAGGAAAGGCAAGTGAATAGGACGAAAAGAAGTCAAACACTAGGAGAGAGCAATCGGATGAGCCTAATATGTCAGTCTGAAGAGATTAACATTGGACAGAAGCTTTAGGGAAAATAGTCATTTCCTTAGGAGTATTTGGTGAGAAAGAGGGGTGAGTACTTAGAAGTAGGAGGAGGAAATGAAGTCAGAGAAAGCTGCTAGGCAAATCACCTATTTTCAAACGTCCTCTGGAGCAGACCCCATCTCTTTATCCTACTGCTGAGTGTACAACATCCTCGAACAATTTCCCTCAGTTTGTGTACTTTCTACTTAGTAAATGTTTGATGAGCGAATGGGGCATTAGAGAAAATTGATATTCTCTAAATTTGGGGTTTAAATTTAAGCCCTTAAATTTAGTGTCTAAATCTTAGTCAAATTAGTAGGTGAATGAAGGGCTAGAAGCAAGGAGAGAGGGACGGGAGAAAAGTGGGCTGAGCATCTCAGTGTCTGTGGCAGATCTCATGAAATCCACAGAAACAGCAAACCGAATTAGAGTCGGTTCTGAGTGCTCCCATGTGTTCGGGAGTTTGGAAATCACCGCACCTCCTCTCCCATCAGTGGTGATGCCATCACCTCCTCACATCCGAAACAATGACCAGTCTGGAATGTGTAAAAGCTTCGCTCAGGTTGATGTCAAGCACCTAAGAGGCAGATAGACCTTTCCCTTGTGAGCCAAGATAAGGTTGCTGATTAAATCTTCAGAAACGAGAAGGAAAGCAAGCTTTTAGTATTCATTTGGAAGGAAGAGGAAAGGAGCTGCTTGGACAGCAGCTGTCTCGGCTCGGCAGGGATAGTCATGGCGTAGCTTAGAAGTTACTGATGTGTGTTCTCAAACTTCTGGCATGACTTCAATGGCCAGTGCAAGCCTTCTCATTTCCTTCAGAAGGATGTGTCTGGAATCACCCTCTGGCCAGAGGGGAGCAGAATGCTTAACAGTTCATGAGATAAAAATAAAATTGTAAAGGCTGGGCGCTTACCAAACAGGTAGAAAGCCTTCAGCTTCATTTGCTGCATTGCCCACACCTGTAGTCCCAGTGCTCAGGACGTGGAGAAAGGAGAAAGGAAGACCGAGGATCATCCTCTGCTACTAGGCATGGGGGGAAAAAACTTAAAAATTTAAAAATAAAAGAGAATGGGCTGGAGAGTTGGTTCCATGGTTAAGAGTACTGTCTGCCCTTGCAGAAGACCTGGTTCAGTTCCCAGCATCCACATGGCAGCTTACAACCATCTATAACTCCAGTCCAAGGGATCTGATGCCCCCTTCTGGCCTCTGCACGCATTGTGTGTCTGGGTGCACTTATAGACAGGTAGGCAAAACACTCATATATGTAAAATAGATTGAAACTTTAAAAATAAATAAATAGAAGGGGAGAAAGAAATGTAAAAAAGCGTCATTCATAGGGGTGAAGTAAAAACAGATGACTAGAATGAGTCTTTGAATTTTCTTTAAAAAATACTGTAATATTTGCCATGTCTAAACCATTATTTTGCCAAAATGCTTTGGTGACATGAGCTATTTTTTAGGCCTGAGAATCTTTTGCTTGTAATAACAACAGTTGAGCAGAAAGTACTACAACAGGATAATCACAGGATGTGGGAAGTGAAGAGTCGGGCTGGAGTGTCCACTCAGGGCAGGAGAGGGAGACTGAGTTGGTCACCAGGATAGCAAGCTCTGCAGGGGTCTGTGAACTCACCTTGCAGAAGAAAGACACCATTAGCTCTGAATGTGGCCTGAATCCAGACTTTGACTTTGGCCTGTATTGAAAGTGTGATGTTACGTTCTCATCCCCACCATGCAGCTCAAGTTCTCTCAGTGGCAATGGAAATCTCTACATCCAGTGTCTCTTTATTCTTAGTTTCAACTTATTTTCAACAACTTTAACATTTTTATCTCTGATAGTTTTCAAATGGGGGCTGAATTTCCCAACTTACCCCCATGCTGAGCACTGTTTGATTTTTAGCCCCTCAGTTGGATAGAGATGTACCTCTTGGACATAGGAGAAACATCATTGACAAACTCAGTTCTGGTGATTGCTTGATGGCTTCAAAGACCATTTACTAGGAAGAAATTCCATCTGACATAGTCATGCTTATCTTAAGCTGGTGATAATTTTGTTTATTTTTGGAAGTGCTTATCCTTGCTTTTCAATAGTTTTTGATGTTAGCTGTTAAGAACCAAGATGAGGACTGAAACTTCAAGTTGAGGAACTATATAAGAGCATACAGGAGGGGTGGGGGAGGTGTCCAGGGGCCAGGACCATGGGCTGCTTTTCCAGAGGACTTAGTTTTGCTCCCAGCACCTACATGGCAACTAACCATCCATAGCTCCAGTTCCAACACCCTCTTCTGACCTCAACAGGCACTGCATGCACATTGTCACTTAGCATACATGCACACAAAACACTTATACACGTAAAATAAAAATAATAATAAAAAATTATACCAGGAGCCCAATGGGCAACAAATTTAATCAGATTGACAGTTATGAAAGTGGCTGATTCTGAATAAATTATGATTATTTTAGCATATAATTTCTGGTTTATAGACTTAAACTATAATTCTGCTAGTGTCAACTAGTTAAACTTCATAAACTACATAAATACATACATATATACATATACATACTCAGGCCAATACAAGCCGATACACACACACAGAGAAACACACACACACACACACACACACACACACACACACAAAACTTGTATTTCTATTGTACACAAGTTAAAAGACCAAAAATATGCCATTTTTTGGTTGTATGTTAGATTATGTCAGAAATGATTGTGAACAACAACAACAACAAACCCACCAAAGTTTCTGTGTGTGTGTTTAGGAATCATGTTTCTGAGACCGCAGACTATCAGAAGTAGCCAGTTAGGAAGAGAATGGTTCTGTCAGAGCCCAACAGAAATGAGGAAGGTGCCCATATATCAAGAGGAATATTGCCAGTTGGCCAGTACAGTGATGAAAAAATTAAAAACAGCTGCAGGTCCTTAAAACAATGACACTGCATTCTAGAGACAGGCAGTGTGTAAATATATAACTCTACAGTCTTTTATTAGCCTTGAAATAAACCATTGTAGAACAGCTGATGCCAGTGGTGGAAAAAAAAACCAAATGAAAATGAAATCTGTGTTCAAAAGGTTAGAACGTATAATATTTTTACGTGTCAATAAATGTTTTGGTGCTTATTTGGTGGGGTTTTCTTATGAGAAACATGACAATTTAGCTGTTAATCATAAGTAGATAGGATTTGCTATACCAATCGACCACTCCTGTTTATTGGAAAAGTAGATCTAGAGGAAAATTTGTACAGATTTCATGTAAACGTACTCCCTTTGAGGTTTCCTACTTCCTGGAACCGAGAACTTTGTAAATAATCACTTTGGGCAGTGTCCTGGGCAAGGTGGGCCATGACTGGGAGCGAGCCAGCTGCACCTTTCTTTGTAGCTCTGTGATTTCCAAGTCACAAATCATGAGGTTCCGTGACAGCCAAACTCCACTACTTTTCTTTTTTTCCCATGCAATTTCTTTTCCAAACACAGAACTCAGTTGTGTGCTCCAATTGTTTTTGCAAGGTAATAAGTGATTGGCCAGTGACAGGGGAAAATGAAGTTAAAGCAGTGGGACAAAGATAAAATAAATCAGGGTTGAAAAACTTTTATTTAGTTATAAAATTGCTCCAGAATGTAATTGCTTTTTAGCTGCTTGGGAACCAAGACGCCTTCCTGACAGCCAAGCCTGGTTCTTCTGTACCTGGCTGATCCTTTTTCGGAATGGGAATAGCAAGATTTCTCCTTAAGACTTCAGAGTGACTCCCTTTGTTCCTTCCACAGATATATTTATTAGTATGGATCTTTGTTCTACATACTTTAGTTCAAGAACACACATTTTTAGGAAAATTTGTCCAGACCTACTTTGTCAGCGATACATAGAGAGTTGATATGTGGTCAAAGAAGAGCACACACCACACATGTTGTCAGAGAAAATCATCGCCAGGGGTGTTAGGGTCCTTTTCTGGAAAGCTCTTCATAGGAAAGAGTGATGAACCAGTCTCCAGCCAGGGAAGCTCCAATTCTGTTGGACAGTTTGAAATTCTAATTATATGCAGCTATCCAGCATCTTCATAAAATACAACAGCAAAAGGCACAAGAACTTCGAGCCAGGTGGACTTTTTGTTGAGGCTGAAAGCCATCACATAAATTTCACTATGGATAATAATATGAATCCCATTATAGATCATATGCTATCTAAGTACACTTGAAGAACATCATTTGGCTTGCTTTTTATTCCTTGTGAAAGAACTCTGGCCTTTAAATGAAAATACATGAGAAATTTGTAGCTTTACCTTTGCCCATGGAATAATACTGCTTGCTTTAACAGGTCTAAGAAAGAGGTGATATGTGGACTTAAATTTAGTTTGTGATTATGCTTGTTTTCCAAAATCTTGGTAAGCAAAATTCACTTTTGACTATTTCTTGACAATCTTTTGGAATTCTAAAACCACCCTACATTCTTATTTTTCTTTCTAATCCCTTAGAAAAAGAACGTTGGTAACATGAGGCTGTGCACGCCTATTCTCAAAGCATAAAGAGGCAGGTAATCTAATTCCCTTATCAGCTTTCATTTTTAAATCATGTTCCCCAGGTGTCAACCATAGGAAAAGAAACAGCAGGGATAAATTGGGCTAGGCCAGCAGAGGATGGGAATAAATTAGCCTTTAGGGTTGGAGGACATGCTGACATATCATTTTCATTCAAAAAAATTTTATCTGCAAAATCACAGATTTGTTTTCTCAAGATGGAATATACATTTTATTCATTTTATGAAGCTGCTACTCAAGAGAGCGAGAAAATAAAGGAATCAATGCAGTGCCCATATAATTACAGGTAGGCATGCTTACAAAGGCTGGCTGTGCTTAGACAGAGATGTCACTTTCTTACACACAGTCCCTTTCTAACAAAATCAAATATCAGCGAAGACCATATAACTTTAATATGTTAACCTTTCTTCAAAATTATTTGGATCAATGAAATAATTCTGTACTTTATAACTCAGTTCTTAGACATTTCAGAGAAATTGAAGAGCCTAGCAGAAAGCCTGGTCAAACCAAATATGAGTGGAATTGATGCATCAAACCTAGAGCTACTTATGAAGATCGCTCCTAGAAGAAAACATCTTCCTAAAGGAAGAGTAAGAATAGCACATCTCATTATCATTTATGAATTGTGGGCAACACACAATTAATGATGGAATTACACTGTAGCTTGGCTGTTGGCAACAGATGCACAGTAGTTTACCACAACATTTTCAGGTGCTTACAAAATTTTGGTTTTGCTGTAGGTTTTCATTCTAAGCCATGTACCGACTATCCCAGGAGGCTCGTGTGAGTTTCGTTCTTACCGATTTCTTTGGGACAAAGCTTTATGGTGAAACCAGGTGGAACAGCTGTCTGGCTGCAAGGCGTCATGGAGACTGTCAGAACCCACTGCTCATCACTTGATCCATCTTCTTCATTGCTGCTGTTTGAGTTGGTTGTTCATCAACGCTGCCAAAACTAAAACAGGAAAAATGAAAGAATGGAAAAGAAAGTAGAAACAAAAGAGATTTAGAGCAAAATTGAGTTGCTCGTATGCTTTTTTCCTGTGGCCTTAGACAGACATCTGGATTACATTTTCTGTATGCTTCAGAATTTTATTAGCTCTTGAAAACATGATAGGAAAATTAAACCACAAATGTTAAAAATAAAGAGGCTGTTTAAGAATTAGACCGGGGAAGAAGACAGACAAGAAACATTAGAACGACCTGCCCCTTTCAAAGAAGGAAAACAAAGTAACATCTCTCCCTTCAAGGAACAGGGCACAAAGGCACCACTCTTTGCGGGCAGAAGTCTGCATGCATGCAAGTCAGACAGAGTCATGAGCACTTCCTGCCTTTCCAAGCACTCCTGGTCAAATGTTCACATCCTTCTGTAATCAGCTCTAAGAGGAAAGGAGATTCTGGAGAAACTTGAGGCAGAACAAACAAACAGCAACCACAAAGTCACACAGTGTGTATTTCATTTTGCCCACCATACCTTGCCCGACCTCCATATCATCCGGTATTAGGTAAAAGCTGCAGTTTCAGAACGTCAGGAAGCAGTAGAAAATAATTTCCAACTTAAAAAGCATAATTCTGAAAAAAAAAATGATGGGAGACAGTATTTGAGGGGAAAATATGTTTAGACATGCTAAGGGACAGAGGGATCAAATCCCAAGATCAGAAGGCACAACATCTACTATTTCTGGACGGAAGTTTCTTTATGGCAAGGGCTGATAATTCTGTAAAATGGTGTAATGAATCATGCTATTAGTTTACCCCAAATCTCAGGCAGCATGCATGTCCAGGATTATCAACACCGGGATACTTACTCATTTACTTTTCTTTCATTAAGTGCTTCTATTCAGAAATATAGTCAACTTCCCAAAGGTTAGCAGCACTTGGCTCAGCACACCCCATGTCCTTTCCACATCAGAATTAATGAGCAGTCTTGTGCATTCTCCTGTAGGAATTTGGCTGTAGACATAAAAATCACTTGTCTGATTTTTTTCTTTTAAACCATGCAATTTTGTTCTATTTCTGGACCTGGAAAGCATGTAACTGGTCAAGAAAGTAGGTTTTGTCCTTTAGAGTCATTAGTGATTTAGTTTGCCTCTTTGGGCCATAAATTTATGAACAGCTCTGTCTGTAGGCTGGGGCTCCTAAAATGATTCATCTGATGTGGAGTTCCAGTAAGCCTGGTTTTCTTCTTTTCAGGGCTCCAGTTTGCTTCAGGAACTGTTGGGCATTGAGTGTTTCCAGCTTCATGTTGGAAAATACTAGTTTAATTTCTTTGATCTCTTAGGAGGAAAGATAACTGAAAGTATAACTATATTTTATTGTCCCACTTGACATTATCAGAGTTGTCCATTTGGTATTTGGAAGCACCCCCCCGCTTTCCCTTCTCTTTGCCTCATCTTTTCTTTCTTTCTTTCTTTCTTTCTTTCTTTCTTTCTTTCTTGCTTTCTTGCTTTCTTGCTTTCTTGCTTTCTTGCTTTCTTGCTTTCTTGCTTTCTTGCTTTCTTGCTTTCTTTCTTTCTTACTTTGAAGAGACTACATGAGTTCACATCTCACTTCTACTTCTTGTGTGATCCTAGGCAAAGATATGCCTTCATTTCCTCAACCTCACAAAGAGGGTGATGCAAGCATCTCTTAGAGAGCGCATGTGGGCACACATGGTTTGCTGAACAGGAAGGAGAGCAACCCGCAGCCCACTGGGAAAGTTGATCATTTTTAGTGGGAATGAGGAGGCAGATAGCATTGGTGGAATTTGAGACAATCAGGGTTTTTAAAAAGCTCTATCAACTTTGCTGCACAGTCCTCAAATCTTGTTGCTTTTCTTCATGGAAAGAGAATTTTGAAGGATGCGGTAGTACTGTCTTTTGTATGTTTGTGTTTGGAAGTACAAAGACACTAGAGTCTGGCTGGAGAAAAATCTATCAGTAGTAAAGGAGATAATGTATACTACCAAAGGGGGATTTGTGTGCTTATGAGTAGGAAACTTGTACTTTTCTCAAGGTCAATTTGGCAATATATTACAAAAACTTTAAAATATGTATGTATTTTGACAGTTATCCCGTTTGGGGGTTATTTTCCAGGGATACAACTTCTCTAAGAATGTAGAAATGAATGATGGTGCTCCAAGAGTATTCATTGAAGTGATCATAAAAAAGCAAAAGCTGGAAATCATCTGACAATTCAGTTGATTAAGCCAATTATAGAGCTTCCTAAGAGCATAACTATGTTGGGAGGAGGTATGTTTATTCCCGTGAGACAGCTATCATGACATATTGGTCAATGAAAACAATAGCTCCAAGTGCTTGAGTTTTGGTTTGGACACATGGTAACTACCCATTGTGGGAGGCAGCTGGGGAACGGGCTCCACCTCAGGATGGGATGGTGGTCCTCTATGAGTTGGTCACTTTGGGTGTGGTTCTAGTTTTTCCTTTTGTCTTATATATTCTGATTTACGATATTTAACAAAGACTGCTTTTCAGTTTTAACTGAACTGTTAGAAGAAATGCTCAAATTGCTCAAATTTTATGTATGGTTTTCAAAATCATGTAGATTTTCTCTGAGTAAACATTGTACATAGATTTTAGCCCTTAGAAAACTAATTTCCATTGTTAGTTGCACAGCTAACAATAGGAGATTTTATTTCACGATTTCAAGTGTTTCTGTCTTCATTTTTATTCATCTGTAAAATGGCCACAGTGATGCTAAGCCTACCTCCGTGAAGTGTACAGAGAACACAAAGTAACAGCTGAGCCTCATTTGATGCTGCTTCCTGTTTGAAAACTGAGCTAAGTACCTTAGTCATTGGCTCTCACGGTCTGGTTTCTAGACCAGTAGGGTCAGTGTCACCTGGGGGCAGAGTAGAGATACAAACTCATGGGTTACTCAGAGACCAGTACGATCAACATCTTCAGAAATGGCATCCAGCAACTCATGTTGTAGCAATCTTTCCCAGGAATTCTTATGTGGACTCAGTTTGAAAACAGCTCATCTAAATAAGTCCATTATAACTTTGGAAAGGCTATTGTTACTTTTGTAGTCTTATAGCTGAAAGAACTAAAGCTTAGAAGATAAGTGTTTCCTGTTGGCCAAAAGTTCACTTTCCCATTCCCACCAAAAGTTCAAACCCGACATCCACCCTTCAATGCTTTTTTTTTCCTTTTTGAATTTTTTTTGAAAATTTCATATATTTTGAATGTATTTAGATTATCCCCCCACTTACCACTCCCTGACCAATTACACATACTCTATTATATATGTATGTATATTTGTATGTATGTATGTAAAAATCTATAAAGTCAAATTCTTGTCCCCAGTGTCCTTCAGTGTGGAGCCATCCATTAGCACCTGGTCAACCTACCAAGAGATGCACTTAAAAGAGACTGACTCTCGCCTTCCCAGCAGTCATTGGTTGCCAACAGTCCCTTAGGTAGGGTTGGGGTTTCTTCCCCACATCTATGTTGGGAGTTTGTCTGACTTAAGCTTATATGATACTTGCCCATGTTGTCACAATTGCTGTGAGTTCATATGAGCAACTGAACAGCTATCTGGAAAACTCTTTTTCCTTATGGCCATTCACCTCTGCAGGCTCCTACAGTCCTTTCTCCCCCCTCTTCCGCAATGATTGCTGAGACTTTGGGGCTCAAGTTTGATATAGGTGTCCAATTCAGGGATAATCACTTTGCAGTCTCTTAGTCTCTGCATATTTGACAGTTGTGGGTCTCTGTGCTAATACTGCATAAAGAAGTTTCTTTGGGGTACTGGAGAGTTGGCTCAGATGTTAAGAGCACTGACTGCTCTTGCACAGGACCCGGGTTCGATTCCCAGCACCCACATGATGGCTACGAACCGTCCTTAACTCAGTTCCAGGGGAATCCAAAGCCCTCTTCTGACCTCCAAGGCATTGCATGACATGGGTGCACTCACATATATGCAGACAATACAAGCATACATATAAAATAAAAATATTTAAAAAAAAGTTTCTTTGATGAAAGTTAAGAGATGACTTAGTCTATGGATAATAGTAAGTCATTAATAGTTGGTTTTATACTAGATCTATTTAGCAGAATCATAGTATTAGTCTCTCTTCTATGGCCTGTGGCCTGTCCAGCCACACGTTCCTAGGCCCGATATCAGTGTCAGGTATGGGTTCCAGCTTATGAAGTGAACCTTAAATCCAATGAGAAAGTGATTGGTTGCTACCATAACCTTCATGCCACTATTGGATGGTCATAACTGCCCTCCAGTTTGATGTCAGTGTTTTTATTAATACTTTTATTGAGTTTTTGTGCATTTCACATAATAGATCTTAATCAACTTTAGGCCCCCTCCCTCACTCGTGCCCCCCCCATTGATGCCAGTGTTTTTAAGCATTAGAGCCTTCTCCGACCCTGACAAGAAGCCTGAAGAGGAAATATGGGCTCCCCCTAGACAGCACCAATACGGCACCCATGGCTCATCTGCTGTTGCCCAAAGCAAGCATCAAACCTCTCAGCAAGTATTTAGAAGTTGGATTTTGACTTGGAGACTGGGACATTGGGATATTTTTTATTTGGAAAAAGACTAACTAGTAGTAGACTCTAGCAGTTTTAGGATATTTAAGCTTTCAGTTATCAGAATATATATATATACATATATATATATGTATATATATATAATTTCAGTCCTTTAAATGAAAAGGACTTTTTCTCTGTAGAATTAGAAAAATACCACTTGCTCACGACTCCATCATAGACATTATCTAAGGAAACAACTGAGAATGCCTGTGTACTGTTTGGGGCACTGCATACCCATTTTTATTTTTAAAAATTTAAAATTATTTATTTATTTACATATTTTTTCTTATGTGTATGAGTGTTTTATCTGCATGTATATAAGTATACCTGTATATGCAATGCCTGTAGAGGCTAGCCACATCTGGATCCTCTGGAATTTGAGTTATGGACAGTTGATAGCTACCATGTGGGTGCTGGGAACTGAACCCAGGTCCTCTGCAAGACCAACCAGCTCTTAACTGCTGAGCCATCTCTGCAGCTCCACATGTCCATTTTTCCCCTTTTACCTTCTTAACACAAGGCTGCTTTCGTTCAGCTATTTCTGCTGTGTTATCAGGTGTCAGGCATTGAAAATTGCAATCTGGGTGCTGAATCATGTGGCCTTCACACAACCTGGGGCCCTTGGAGAGCACAAACAAATCTGGTGTGAGGTCCCAACCTTCTTAAATTAAATCAGGATCTCTGCCTGTCATTGGTCTCTCAGTAAGTTGAGTGAAGGTAAAAAGTCAGGATTGGTTGAGACAATCAGGGGTCTCTCTTGCCAGGGACTGGCTGGGGCCTTGCTTGTTGTCCAGTGTTGACAATGACAAATTTGACAGAGGCTTGTTGAATGATATTCTTAAGTGACATATTTTTTTTAAAAAAAGAAGTTCCCAAGAAGAAGCATCGTTCTTCCTCTGGATGACACCACATTGCATATGGTATCTGTCACAGCAATCTTGAAACTATCAGGACAAGGCTGAGCTGATGAGCTTTGGCTGATGTACAGGAAGAAGGTGAAGAGGCAGTGTTCACCCTATTGGCTAGAGCACCCCCCCTCTGGGATTCGAATGTAGTCTGTGAGCTGTAGCTAATGCTACTTGACTTTATAGCATACACTTTCAGTTTGGTTTTATATTATTTCTAGCTAGAAACAATATGCTCAGCTTATGTATGTTTTACTTACTTGGTACCACTGCTGATTTATATGTAGTTTCAGTAAAAATATAGAAAATATCAGAAGCAACTGATATTATGAGAGCAATTAGAGCAGTTCTCAGTCCAGGAGAGGAAATGTGTAATTAGAATAATCTGTAGATACTTTACAAAGCAGATTCCACCTCAGATGTTTGGGTTAGGAATTACATTGGAAGAATGGGGGTCTGGGATTGCAGAGGAAGAATTGGGAGGTTTCTCTTAAGAAAATTGTCTACATGTAGTGAGAAATATTAGCTTAAGAACTACTAATTATTTGAACAGCAAGATTCTTAACATTTCATCTTACTATTGGGTCAGATCACACAAAATATCTAGTCTATGTTGTAGTCTTAAAATACCTGGATTATGAGTAACTGATCATTCTTTCAGCATGTCCCAGTGCAGGGCCATAACTTAATGTTACCTTCAGTATTCACACGTCTTTACATAATGGACATAAAAGTATATACAGCTTTCGATTTACTCCTAATAAGCCCATCCTCAGTGGAACCTGGTTGAATGCACTTACATATAGAGCATTGTAGTTTTTGAATACAGAGCACTGTGGAGAGCTGGTCTTCCCCTTATGACTGTGTAGCTGGATAGGACTTGTTTGAGGCTTGCTGCTGCTGCTGGTCTTTGCAAGACAGTATGACAGTACTTGTCACTAGCCTGGGAGATGGTCAAAATCGAAGTCTAGCTTGCACTGAATGAGTGTCGCCTTCAGTCCATCACAAGTCGAAAGTCATAGGGGAATGGTCGTAAGTCAAGTACCATGAATATTTAGTCCCTTTCCTCCTTAAACATGTCTTCAAAACGTCAGTGATCATTTTGGTCTTGTAACTGCTGAATCCTCAGTGTTTGTAAATATGCTTTGAATAAAATCACAAATGAAATCACGCAGATGCACCTTTGAAAGAATTCAGTCTTTCTAAAGCTGGAGATGCTACCCTGCATTTTTTGACACTGAGATGGAAGAGAAGCGTCTGGCAGGGCTTGCAGAAGGATAGTAGCACATAACATCTCAGAGAAACCCGGAAGCCTCCATACTACAGATGTAGCAGTGTACACTGGCTGGTGAGAAGGAGGCTGGCCAAGAACCAGGAGTCACCACTAAGAAGGAATGCCTATACAAGAGTGGAAAGTAGCCACATTTGTATTTCAGGAAATCAGGTTTCTTTTATAAATTGGGATTTGTAGCACAGAGCTCTGGAGAGAATCTGCAGTGTGATTTAGGATTACGTCCCAGTCTCATTGGGGAAGGAACAAATAGAGATTTTATTTAAAAAATGTATTTTTTAATTTTGATTTATGTGTATGAGTGTATTGCCTGCATGTATGTAAGTGCACCTATGTTGTGCAATGCCTGCAGAGGTCAGAAGAGGGTGTCAGATTTCCTGGAACTGGAGTTATAGATGGTTTTTAACACCATGTGCGTTCTGGGAACCAAACCCAGGACCACTGCAAGAGCATCCAGGGCTCTTAACCACTGAAGCATCTCTCCAGCCCCAACAAATAGAGGTTTTCCTCTGAGAGGCATGGCTGTGTGATCCAGGCTGGCCTTCAACACTGCACCTGTGAACTTGTACCTCTCACAGAGCTTCAGATCCCCCAGAGGTTTGGACTTGGGATGGTTACCGCTGCTCACAAGGTGGATTTTGAGGGTGTGCTTCCCCCTTGCTCCCTTTTCGGGAAGCAGGACTGGGGGCAACGGCCAAGGATGGGAGAGAAGTTCTTTTTTGAGAAACAACTATACCACAAACTACTTTTTTTTCTCAACTTTGTTTTTTTTTTTTTTTTTTTTTTTTTATCTTAATTGTGTGACTTACTGTCCTGTGAGCTCAAAGCAGGCAAGGGCTGTACCCTTCTTAATGTCTGCTTCACCAGCATTTAACAGTCCTTTGCAAATCAGCCCATATTAAGGACCTGTAAATAATGTGTCTAGAGTAAAGTTTTGATCTGCAGGCAGTGAGCTTCTGCCCTCTTCTAGGTACAGGCTTCCATGACTGGCTTTTATGTGTGACAACAGTGGTGGTTTTATTAGATCTCTGCCAAATGCTTCAACTTTAAAGTGAAATCTTAAAATATTCTTATTTTTTGTGCATGAGTTTTTTGCTTGCATGAATGTATGTGCACTGTGCACGCACTATACACAGGGGCCAGAAGAGGCTGCCAGACTCCTGGAACTGTAATTCTACAGACGGTTTTGAGCTACCATATGGGTGCCGGGAACCAAACCTGGGTCCTCTGGGAAAGCAGCCAATGCTCGTAAATCCTGAGCCATCTCTTCAGCCCCTAAAGTGAAATTAAAAAAAATAATAATAATCTTTATTGGCATTTAAATGCTTTTCCACTTTTCTATCACTAGCAAAGTACAAAGGTGGAAGTATTTATTTATTTATTTATTTATGTATTTTCAGTACTGGGAATTGAACCCAGGGTCTCATATGTGTTAAGCAAGTGCTCTAAAACTGAGCCACAGCCCTTACCTTTTTAAATTTCGTTCCTTTGAGATAGAGTCTCAATAAATTGTCCAGGCTGGTCTTGAACTCAGTCTGTAACTCACGCAGGCCTCAAACTCCTAATCTTCGTGTATAGGCCTTTGAAGCAGCTGGATTTTACACTGCCTGTAAAAGCAGCTGGTCATAATGAGAAACAATCAATAATTGCCCTCCTCTGAGTTTTAGTTTTAGTTTGGAGACAAGCTGTCTTATGGGGTGGTTGTGAAGATTAAAAGGAGATGATATATGAACACAGCTTTGCACCCTGCCACACTGTAAGCATCCATTAATGTCAGGTTGAAGACTTGGCTTTCTCCCATGGAAACCAAGGTAAATGCTCACCTGTAAGTAGTGAGCCATGTAAGACTTCATCCACTGGGTAATTCACTTTTGTGAATTTCTTGCTCTTTGAACAAATTTTCCGTACATTCTCCAAAGCTACCTACATTATCCTCTTGTTTCAAACACTTTGGTGAACAGGACTGTGCAAAATGTGATTTCTGATGAGAAGAAAGTGGCTGACAGAGCACAGGTGCCCCTTTGAATCTCGGGGACCCAGGTGAACTGTTCCTTCCCACTTGGTATTTCTATATTATCCCTGAGCATCAGATGGTGCAACATTCTGCTTAACACTGCAACCGTCTCAATGTTTGTTCAATGATTACTACAGCTTGCTTTGTAATTATGACTGCATGAGCAATCCTGATCAATCCAGGGAACTCTCAGAAAGTAATGACAGTAATTTATGGCCATGTGGCTTTGTGTGGGAGCTTAAGCTCTTGGTCTGCGGCCTGTTGCTCACTCCATTGCCTGCTCCATGGCCCTGTTCTCCACCAGGGCTGCTCTTCCTGCTCCTGATGGAATACTATAGGATGAGTGCGGAGGTTGTGTGAAAAACAAAGGAAACAGAATGTGTGTTGGTCAAGGAAGATTGAACCTGGAGCATTCCTTTCCTTTCTTAGCTTTCCAGTCAAAGAAAACTGCCCTGTCTTCCCTCAGTGTCCCTCTCTTCCTTCCCCCCCTTCTGCCCTCCCTCTTTCCCTCCACTCTTTCTCTCCCCTCTCTCTCTCCTCTCTCTCTCCTCTTTCTCCTCTCTCCTCTCTCCCTCTCTTCTCTCTCTCTCTCTCTCTCTCTCTCTCTCTCTCTCTCCTCCCTGTTGAATAAAATATAAAATCAGTACAAGTTAGGCACTTTAGTGGATAACTAGTTTTAAATGAACTTGGAAAATTCCTTTAGGCTTCAGGTAAAGTTGTGAATACTTTCCTTCAACTGAGTATTTTTAGATAATTAAAAACTAATTCAAGTAAATTTCCATGGCTATGGTTACATATAAGTATGCTTTATTCATGATGACAGGCTCTTTCAAGAAAGCTAAAAAAGCAGTGTTTAAGTCAAATTCAAATTTTTGGAGAAAGACAGGAATGATCAAGTAGAGGGAGAACGGTAATTGTGTATCCACTTTCTGCCTATTGCCTTTGAAAACGTGCCACATCCTGAATTGAAATTCTGCTTATGTGTGCCATGGTTTTAAAAAAGAAAATGAAGATGTTGGTTAAATTCTTCAATAAGCCAGCCCCAAAGAATTTCCTTTGAAGTTATTTTATAACCTTCCTCACCAAAAAACTTTAAGATAAGTTATAACTTGGCTTTGTGCTTTGAAAATAAATTCAACACATTCATTGTATTTATGGGGGAAAGTAGTAAATGTCCTGGAATGAATACACAGCCATAATTTACTCAGAGGGAACCGCTACTGCCCATAAACTTCTCCTGAGCCCTTTCCTGGTTTATGACATCAATCAGCCTTGCCAATGAATCACTGTTCTGTGTGCCATCAGATCTTTGCCCTATGTAGATTTCCACTGACTGATTATCAAATAAGATTATTACTTATTGCCTATTTTCTTTGATGATTTTCCAGGAGATTAAGTGTAGTATACCCTCCGTAGGAATGGTCTTGTCTTACCTGTGCTGCATATAGCTTTGGACTTAGAAGTACATGGGTATCAGTGCAGAGTAACAGGGAAATTGCTAAGACTTCCTTGTATCACAGATTGATGGGCCTTATGGGAAAATCTCAGCCTATGGGAGAAGATACTGGGCACTGGGTCATGAAATAATATGTAGTCATGGCTTAGTCATCAAATAGGGCTCAAGCTAACACATTGTATGTAGCATGTGCAATGCTCACTCAGGGGTCAGGGCTCTGCACTTGAGTTGTATGCGGGAAATGACAGAGGAGCAAAACAATAACTGTGTAGGAATAACTTCTGGACTACGCGTTTTACTCAATCTTGCACCAAAAAGCTACCATTCATAATGTAAACAAGATCACTGAACCCTGTGCTCCTCTTGTGACCTGGGCATATGACCTTGATACCTCAGGACCCCGTTTTGTCCTCTACACAAGATAGTGAATGAATATGAATGTGCTTGAATTATCTAATCATAGTCTGACTGACATTGTGTGCATGAGATATTTAAGCCACACAAATGGCCATGTGACCTGATATTGCATGGATTCTGTATACTATAAAAAGGGCCATTATTCTAATGCCTCCTGTGCCATCAGACCAAGAAGATTTGGTAAGGAAATATGATCATGTAGGTTTCTACATCTAAAGTAATGCTAGCATGTAATTTGTTTTTTTTTAAAAAAAAACCCTAAAACTTCACAAGAATAATTTTTATATCTATTTGAAGTGGATGGAGCCTAGATTGCCATTCCAACATATTTAAGACATCTCTCGGGTCTTCTCTCCAGTCACTCATTTGTCATGGTGTGATTTCTTGTGAGCTTGTCTGTCCCACTTCTGGTTGCCTCTATTGCCCATTGTTTGCCTCTACTGATTAAGAGATGTTTGCTTCAAATCCACTTTATTTTTAAATACAGAAGACATTGTCATAAAAGTTTCATTAGGTTTCAAAGAAAATAACAACAAATGTTCAAGTTAGAAAAATAGAAGTGATATAACCTATTTTATAAAATTAAAAACAGCAGAGAAAAAATATAAAAACATGTACAAACTCACCATCTACTATGACCCCTGGCAAATCCTCTCCTTATCCTATCAAAGCCTGAGGGAACTGACTAAAGATAAGCCACGGGAATTCTTAGTATTTAAATGGATTTATTAAGAAAATTAATGAAGTATGCTAACTTGAAGTGATTACAACAAAATAAACTGAAGAAAAATAGAAATTACTAAATATAATTAAAAAAGATAAAACTTCATAAATGTTAACAATAAGAACTCAGAGCTTAGAAAATATTTGTTAATGGATAGACTTTTGATGAATCTGACAGAAAAATCAGAGCTCACAAACAATGAAGATGTAACTAGAGAAATAAGCAGTGTTGCTTTTTGTATTATGACCACATACCTGACAGAAGTCACTTCAGAGAGGCAGAGCTGGTGGCATGTGGTGGAACACTGTCCTCAGGGCATGGCAAGGTTGTTGTACTCCTGAACTCATAGCAGCTGTGATTACGTGCACAAAATTTTTATAGACTTGGTCTGCCAATATTCTGTCATGAAGTGAGGAGAGGCCCATGAGGTTCTCTCCTCCCCAAAGATCAATAGGCAGTTACTGGTTGTTGAAGGAGATTTTTCTTCTGTGGTATAGTAGCCCATGATCCTATAAATAACTGCTCACCCATGCTCCTATAAGAAACCTTAGTAAAACTCATTGGGACACACACACACACACACACACACACACACACACACACACACGCCCACATCTCGACATGAAAATAGAAAGAAGATAGAAGGGAAGAGAAGAAAACAAGAATAAAAATACAAATGAATTCTAATATACAAAGGCACAGGATAAGCATTGCCATTTGAATTAAAGAGTATAAAAAATGGGCCGGGTATGGGGTACATGCCTTTAATCCCCATACTCTGGAGGCAGAGGCAGGGGAATCTCTGTGAGGTCAAGGCCAACCTGGTCTACATAGTGAGTTCTAGGCCAGCTGGGGCTACAGGGAGACCCTGTCTCAAAAAGACCAAAAAAAAAAAAAAAAAAAAAGGTATAAAAATGGACTAAAGTAAGACTGAAACCAAGTAGAGAAAAACATTAATTCCTTATGCTCCATGTTAAGCCTCTGATTGATGTGAGCTCCAATGGGCTTGGCTATCTCTGCTCCTATGTCCCGTCTACCTGATGTACATGTGGGCTGTCATTTGGGCAGACTTTATTTTGGTGCTTGTGGCTTTCCTTGGTAGACATTCTATGTTCCTGGTATCACTCTGGCTTCACTCCCAAAGCTCCATGTATGCTCTACTCAGAGAATCCCTGCAGGAAATCCAACGTTGCTATATATTGTTTGGCCACACCAGCTTTTCTCTGGTGTGTTGGTTCGAGTCTCCATGCAACTGTAACTTTGCATTCTGCATTTCTGTAAAATCAGGACTACATGGACAGCACCAAACTCTACTACTGGACTGAGAAGTAGGCAGTACTCCTTGAACCATGCCACAGCGGCTTTTGAAAGTCTTGTAGCTGATCCTGAGAAAACATTTCTCTGGGTGATGATGGCCCTTTACAGGCAGAGTACCCCACTGACTCTTCTTTAAATGAAAGTGTTTACTTTTCTACATTATTTACCTTCCTTGGCTTCAGTGGCATGGTAATGACTTTCACCTAACCCTACGACGGAAAAAGTTACTGTTCGTAAGGTAAACAAACTCACTGAGCCAAATGCTTCTCTTGTGACTTGGTCATAGTGTTTTAATCCCTCAGGACCCTTCTGTGCCTTGCACCCAAGATAGTGTTTGAATGTATGCGTACATGTTCTACATATCGATATGCTGCAGGAAAGATCAGACAGGACACTGAGAGTGTGCAGGAAACAGGTATTTTTATCTAGGCTGCAGCTTGGTTTAGTAGGCTCAAGCCTCAAAATATGGACCCTGATTAAGGGGCATTCAGAAATTTTATAAGATTACATATTCATAAGCCTTATACGTATTCAAAAGCATCACAGTAAGGTACCATTTCTCAAAATAGTTTAAAAGTTTCCAAAAAGGGCAGGAAGCTGCAGGCACTTACCACAGTTACCTGGGACTGGGGTGTGATGTCCCCATCCTCAGTGAGATGCCAAAGGTATTATCATAACAATTCTTCCTAGAACCACAGTCCTATCTAGCTGTGCCAGCATCCTAACCACAAATTTGTCAGCTAAACTCTGTTGACAAAGCCAGAGAGAGAAGTCAAGGATTAAAATCCATACTTTTCATAAATATTCCATTTGGCCCTATATCAGAAGCATCAAAGCATTACAAACAGAGAGGTTGAGAACCGTCTGTTTGTAGTTGTGTGTGTGGTATTCTAGATCTAAGGATTGAAGGGAAAAATTTCTCTCTGATAAGGTACTGGCAGGTCTGACGTTTATGTCCCCATTTCATGCTTGGGATACTGTTTCAATAAAAAATGTGCAAAGCCCTTCCTGGACAGCACAGTTCTGAGAGAAACTTAAAGGAACAAATTCTCAGTAGTTCTGATTGGCTCTTGGCTTTAAAATGTGTGCTAAGAGTCAGACTGTCCTTTTTAAAGGTTGCTGTAATGTGGCTTATAACTCCACAAATAGAAGGAATTTTACCCTCAGGCTACCTGTTCTAGTTTTATCAATCACTTATGAAAGGCAACATAGAGGAGGAAAGTGTTTGTTTCATCTTACACTTCCAGGTCACAGTCCATCATTTAGGGAAGTCAGGGCAGGAATTCAAGGCTGGAACCTGAGGGCAGGACTGCTTGCTTGTCCATGCAGCATTACCTCTGAGAAGGAAACTAGCTCACAGCCAGAGGTACAGCAGAAACCACTGAGGAACACTGCTTGCTGGCTCACTCACAGGCTCATTCTTAGCTGTCTTTATTTTTTAAAATTATTTTAAATTATGTAAATATACATATGAGCGCAGATGTCCATGGGGGTCAGAGGTATCCGATCCCTGAAGCTGAAGTTATAGGCAGTTTTAAGTCATCTGATGTCAGTTGAGAACTGAATTTGGATTCTCTGCAAGAGTACAATGTACTCTTAACTGCTGAGCCATCTCTCCAGCCCCTTATCTGGCTTTCTTACACAGTATAGGACAACCTGCCCAGAGAACTGCACTGTTTACAGTTGTCTTGCCCCTCCTACATCAATTAACAAGACAGTTCCTTACACCCATACCCATAGACCACCCCTATAAAGACAATGAACAATTAAGAATCTTTCAGATGATTCTATGCTGTGCCAAATTGACAGTTAATGCTAACTCGGACAGTACTTATCCTACTGTCCAATTGCAAAGTGTGTGTGTGTGTGTGTGTGTGTGTGTGTGTGTGTGCATGTTTTCAGTTGAGGTAAACTTTAACAATTATGGCTGATTTGTTTGCATTTGCTTTGTCCATAGGGAGAAATGCACTCATAATCATCAGCTACACACATTTTGCATCTTCCCCCCACTCGGTCTTTTCCTGCCAATTCATACTATAAACTTGTCTAAATGCATGCTACAGCCTGAATCTTATCCTGCATTGAAATTTCTTTCATTAGATAATTTAGTCCATTGCTTTTGAATTCAGCTTTACTGAAAATTTCAGGATATGAACAAACGTAGGAAGATTCTTTACTGGAAAGTAGTGTGAATGGCCACTAGTGAAATTCCCAATACACTCTGTTGCTCTCTGAAACCTCATGAGCACAGACTTTAAAATTTCTTAACAGTTATATTTCTATCAGCATTCTAGTCCTCTGAACTCTCACTAGAATTACCCATGAAGCTCTGCTACAGCATTCTAGGTCTTCTCTAGCTGCACCTCCAAACTCTTCCCCATTCCTACTGCAAATCAGTTCCAAAGGTCTCAGAGTCACATGATCTGTGACCAACATACCTGACAGAAACTATTCAAGGGAGGAAAGGTTTATTTTAGTTCTTGATTTCAGAGTTGTGTCAGTCCACATTGGCACAGAAGGCACAGTGCTAAGAGCTTATGGTGGGGGGAATCTTACCTGTAGACCAGGAAGCAAGACAGAGCCAGCTGGAAGCAGGGAAGGTCTGACCATCAACAACTTGTCTTTCAGGGCTTACTTTCACCAAGAAATCCCACCTCCATACCCTCCAAATTTGCTAAGTTAGAGATCAAGCACTTGTAACAAGTGCCTGTCGGGGATACAGCAAATTCAAACCATAATAGAAACTAAAATTATAAGATTTCCATGAGAACCTTTATGTAATAAGCTTGAATACTTAAGATTAAACAGAAGAATATTTTAGGTAACATTAACTTTAGAAGATATAAAACAGTGGGATAAGTCAATGCCATTAAAGAGACTGATATTCATTCCTGTTATTGATGCAATACAAATTAATTTTCCTGGAGTGACCATGTAATTTCCATGTTAGTTTCAATTTCTCAGAAGTTAAAAAATATAGAAATCTTTCAAACTGAATAAGTTAGAGTTATCCTGATATCAAAACCTAATGAAAATAGTATAAAAGTACTTTAGTTGTTGAAGTAGTTTCATTGTTTTTCTTGTAACTGATGTTTGTACTTAAACTATCCAGATTATAAGATGTTCTTAAAAGCTAGTTTACCTAATGGTTTCTCTTTTTTTGTTGGTTTTTTTTTTTTTTTTTTTTTTTTTTTTTTTTTTTTTCTTGTTTTTTTTTTTTTTTTTTTTTTGTCTTTTTGAGACAGGGTCTCCCTGTAGCCCTAGCTGGCCTGGATTCACTATGGAGACCAGGCTGGCCTCAAACTCACAGAGATCTACCTGCCTCTGCCTCCTGAGTGCTGGGCTTAAATGTGTATGCCACCATGCCTGGCTACCTAATGATTTTTTAATTTCATTTAGTTTTCAAAAGTTAATCTGTATACTTTACCAAAATATATTCGATTTCAAGACATAATTGCTCATAAAAATATGAAGTTGGGGGAATGCAATTGAAGGTAAACAAGAATTGCATTCAAACTGCCACATGGTAGGCAAGTATATTTCATAGACTTACAAAATATTGTTTAAAAAATTATATGAGCATTGGAAAATACCATTGTTATATATTTAAGTTATAAATGTCTGAAAAAGAAAACAGGATCAAAACTATGGACTAAAATGTATTTAAAAAGGAACACAACCTGTAGCCCTAGTCCAAAATATAAAGGAGTATATTGCTGTAATCATAATTATGTAATTATGAAGCCCATATTCTAAGAATAAGTGATTATTAAATTAAAGAGGAACAGGAACATGGAACAATGTTTTCAGAGTGACTAATTATAAATAGAGGGGCTGGGG
This sequence comes from Nannospalax galili, assembly GCF_000622305.1. NCBI lineage: Eukaryota > Metazoa > Chordata > Mammalia > Rodentia > Spalacidae > Nannospalax > Nannospalax galili. The sequence goes on from NW_008332592.1 coordinate 881,591, forward strand.
AGATGGTTAAGAGCACTTGCTGTTCTTGCAGAGGACCCACATTCAATTCCCAGCACCCACATGAGCAGCTAGTGACCTTTCTTAGCTCCAGTTTCAGGGGATCTAATACCCTCTTCTGGCCTCTGTGGGCATCATACACATGTGTTACACCAATATACATACAGGTAAATCACATATGCACATAAAATAAAAATGAATAGGGGGGAGTGATGGCTCAGTGGTTAAGAGCATGGGCTACTCTTGCAGAGGACCTGGGTTTGGTTTCCAGCAACCACATGGTGCCTAACAACCATTCATAACTCTAGTTCTAGGGGATCCAGCATCCTCTTATAGCCTTCATGGACATTACATGACATGAATTCACTTACATACATGCAGACAAAATATGCATACACATAGAAAGTAAAAATAAATGAATGAAAAAAATAATTTTTTAAAAAATTTAGAGTTTCAAATGATCATGTACCTGTCCTTCTCTACTTCTATGAAACAGAGCTTGAAAGGAGCATGTAATCATCAAAGCTGAATACATGACTTCAGAGTTTAGAGACAGGATGGTTCTGCAGGTAACCACTGAGACCAAAGAGTTCAGAAAACTTCTATACCCAGTGGACACATACTCTGCCTACCACCTGAATCAAACCCATATTTACACGATAAAGAGTACTCTATGATAGGCCATGTGTGTAGAAAACATAATTTTCAAACACAGACTTAGTGTTTGTGGAACATCACATTCAATCAAAGGATGAATGCTCAACGAAACAAAGCTAAAAGAAAATGTTTTTTCATTTAACAGAGCTAATATACCCCTTGACTTTCAGTAAGTTTTTTTTGCAGAAAACTTCATTTTTAATACAATTGACATTAAGATGTTTGCACATGCATTTCTAATCTCTATATATCAGAGATATACTTTCTGAGCTCCTTGGCATCTGAGCATGGATATAAAGTCATCAGGTACATTTCATTGATACTGTTTTTCATATCTACTGATTATTAAGGAGCATATTTTTATGCTTTGAAGAATTATTATTATTTTTAATCATTATACTTTAAATTTTTTTAATAACTATATGATTAGAAGCTTTTCACTTCAGCTTTAACATATTCAGTAACACACTCCAGAGCAACAGTACATCTCTTTCACAAGTGGGTGCAAGTTTCTAGATTCACAGTTGAGTTAATACAGTTATACAATATTGAACTCAATACAAGCCCTGTAAGACGTAAAATTGAATGAGTTTTTTAACCTTTAAAAAAGATCTCCATTTCATTTTAGAATATATTCTTCCTTGCAGACAGACTCGTTGTTTTTGCTACCAACACTGATGTTGGCGCATGCATCTGTAATCTGTATGTATCTGATTATTACTAGTCCTAATTGATTGCACTTGGATCCTGGGTGCCTGTGTATGTCTATAAAGTCATCAGGAAGATTTCAGTGGTAATGTGTATCACCTCTCCTAATTAGCATGATGTAAATTTCCATGCTTACTCCTCAAATATAATACATTTTTTTAAAAAAAATTGTTGATTTTTTTTGTGTGTGTGTGTCAATAATTTTTTTTTTAAAAGCTAGTGAAAGTACTGGGGGAACAAAAATAGATCAAAATAAAATAGGGACATGGAAGGCTGAAGTGGGGAGTTCTTGGCAAAGCCAGAAGGCTGTGGGAACAAAGGCCTGAGTTAACAGACAGAAAAATGGCTCCAAGAATTTCAGTGGCTGTATAGTAAAACTTTCAAAGGGAGATAGTAATTCCACAACCAAAGAAAAAAAATTAAAAAATAATCGGGGCTATATAGATGGCTCAGAGCATAGGCTACTCTTGCAGAGAACCTGGATTCAATTCCACGTGTTAACCCACATGCAGGTTAACAATTGTCTGTTACTCCACTTCCAGGGGTTCTGATGCCCTCTTCTGACAAGACACAGGTCCCCTTACACACATGCAGGCAATACTCTCACACACATAAAATAAAAATAATGAATAAAATATTAGAAAATAATTAATAGCCTGGAAAATAAATCAATGAAGTGCTGTCTTCATAGTTAAATTTCTATATTTAGTGGGCTTCAAGAAGGAGAACAAAGTTTAAGTATCTACAAATAACAAGAAATTCATAAAGCTTAACCTGATTCCCATTATGAAAAAAAATTACTAAAAGAAAATATAGAGAAAATTGTAATAAATTCTGAAAGGATAAATACTTCCAATAATAACTGTTGAGAAATGCAGTGGTTAAAATTAGTTTTAATTCTGACTACCCTTGATGCTTAAGATAAAAATATAATGGGCATCTCAAACAATCTCACCTTGAAAGTCTTTAGACTTAAAAACTATCGCACAATAAGTATCTTCTTATTTTTTGGTGAAGATACTAGATACTAATCATTGTGAAAAATCAGCTGTTTAGTTATGTGTTTCATATTATTACCCTCTAGCTATAAAAATAGCATGTAAGTTTCCCAACATGATGGGAACACCATTGGCCAAAGATTTATCATAACCAAGACAGTGTAAGTGCAGCTCAGTGTCTACCAACAATTTATGTTTTCCGCCCCATAGCACGAAAGCTTGCTAAGGGGTAGCTGTCAGCAAACTCCTGTTTCTCTTTCTGTCTGCTGGTGATTTCAGCGATGGAGTGTTAATGGAAATGTAAGTGTCTGTCTGCCCTTTGCAAGATAAAGGAGGCAAAAAAAATCAGCTGTGCTTTGCCTAATAATTTTTTCCACTTCTTCCTGGTTTCAGAAGAGTCTGAGAATATTTGGATTGGCAGGAAACATGGTGGAAAAAGACTCTAGAAAGAGGAATGGAGAACCATGGCTTTTTCATCAGGAAAATCTTACAAAACAGTTTTCTGTTAAAAAAGACAGTGTCTTAACTATTAGCTCCAGGTGGATAGATTAGAAAAGAAACTGTCAGAAAGATTCCTTCATTATTGCTTTCAAGATTTTGTGATGATTTTATGTGTATGAGTATTTTGCCTGCATGTATGTAAGTGGACCCATGTTGTGCAATGCCCGTGGAAGGCAGAAGAGGGTGTCAGATCCCCTGAAACTGATGATTGTTGTATACCATGTGGTACTCGGAGTTGAACCTGGTCTTCTGCAAAAGCAGCCAGTGCTCTTAACCACTGAGCCATCTCTCCAGACCCAATTTATTTTTTATTTTTTAATTTATATGTATGCATGTGTGCCTATGAGAGTTTATGTGCACCACGTGTGTGAAGGTACCTGCAGACACCAGGAGAGGGCATATGATCTCCTGGAGCAGGAGTTACAGGTGGTTGTAAGCCACCTGATGTGGTGCTGGGAGGCCAAACTTGGGTCCTTTGCAAGAGCAGTACATGTCTTAACCCCTGAGCTATCTCTCCATCCCCATTTTCAAGGTTTTATAAGGAAGAGATAATTTCAGGTAAAAAAAATGACCTATTTAAGAATAGAAATTAATTATATACAAACAAACCACTAAAAGAATTAGAAATTTGAGGCCTTGTAGGATGGGAAAATCCAAATGTTTTATAGCACTGCATCACTTCAAACTTTAAAAACAGTATCAAGCAGATGGGCATAGTAATATAAGCCCATAAGCCCAACTCCTGGAAACTTGAGGCAGGAGGTTCAGGAGTTTGCTTTTTAAAATTACATACTTATTCGTGTGTGTGTGTATGTGTGTGTGTGTGTGTGTGTGTGTGTGTGTACACTTGTAAACATTAGAGGACAACTTGCAGGGGTTGATTCTCTCCTTCCATCATATGGTTCTCGGGGATCAACTTCAGGTTGTAAGGCTTGGCGGCCAGTACGTTTACTCACTGAACCATCAGCCTGAGCTACAGAGTGAGTCTGAGCCTGATTTTGGTTACCAATTGATATTCTGTCTCAAAAAGCCAAATGAAGTGGAAATAAACAAAAAACAGACAAAATCCAAAACCAGAACCAAAGACCAAAACCAAACTGAAACAGAAAAGCAAAAGATGTTGATCGGCCTTCTAAACCACACAGCAGCCACAATGAATCCCACGGCTGTGACTAATAGTTTTCTTTCTCTCCAAATCTGCTGTTCTGGAAGGCCATCAAGAAAGCTTCCATTTTGATGAGAAAAACCTAAAGAAGAAGAAAAACATAAATTTACAAATATTACCTGAGAGAGAACTTCAGATGTGATTGCAAGTGACTAAAAACAACAATTCACAATTTTTAAGGTATTGTACATTATCCTTAGAAATTTAAATGTCTATGAGCAGAGAGCTGCACGGATGCCTGCACAACCTGAGGAATCTTGGTCTGCAGCATTTGATGTAGCATGTGAGACGACGATGAAAAGTCCATGTGCCGTGGACTAGACCTCCCCCACAATGCACACAGAGTCAGTTTATAATCAAGAAAATACCCCTAGTCCCAGGGTGGGACATCTTCAAAATGCTTGCTGACTTTCATTGATGACTGGTGACTACTGCTTATCTCTCCTGTAGTCATTTTTCCATTTTGTGTGTGTGTGTGTGTATGTGCGTGTGTGTGTGCTAGTGTGTGTACACATGCTTATGTGAGTGCATGTGTATGTGAGTATATTTATGTGTGTGTGCTTGTGTGTGTACAGGTGCTTATGTGAGTGCATGTGTGGATGAACATATTTATGTGTGTGTGCTTGTGTGTGTGCATCCTTATGTGAGTGCATGTGTTTGTGAGCATATGTATGTGAATGTATGTATGCTTGTGTGTGCATAAGTAAAGGTATGTATGTGACTGTGTGTGAGCACATGTATGTGAGTGCATGTATGTATATGTATGTGAATATATGTGTGCTTGTGTGTATATGAGTGAAGACATGTATGTGAATGTGTGTGAGTATATGTGAGTGTATGCTTATGTATGTTTATGTGTGTGAGTGTATAAGTGTATGCATGTTTGTGAGTATATGTGTATGTGTGTGAGGTTGTATATGTGAACGTCTGTGTGGGAGTATATGTGTATGTCTGTGAGTGTATATGTGTGAGTATATGTTTGTGTGTCAGTGTATATGTGTGAATATATGTTTGTGTGTGAGTATATATATGTGTATGTGTATGTGTTATGTGAGTATGTGGTGTGTGTATCGTGTATGATGTTGCAGGCTCCAAATGATGAAAAAAACAGCTACAGTGTTGATATTGGAAAGAAAAAAACTATAAAATTTATAGTGATTATAGATCATTTTATAGATAAATCAAAGGAATCAATCAAAACTGATAGAATTAATTTAATAATTCAATAACTGCAAGAAAAAATTATTAAAACCCATTTTTTTCTACACATAGTGACAATGTTTTAAAATATCAGGAAAGTAAGATGTTGTTTAAAGTATCAAAAAAAAAATGATAAAATTTCAGAAAATAAACCTTATAAAATATATTTAAGAATATTCTGAAAAATTGAACTTTGTTGATAGTTACAAAATAAAATTTGAATTAACAAGTAAAACATAAATAGAAAACGTAAAATAGAATTATGGAATTTTGCAATGATGTAGAAAGCTGAGAAGAGGCTCTCCCAGTAAGAAAAAATATTTTCAAAATTACTTTTTTAAAATCTTCTAAGAAGTTCAAAAATGAGACCCAACTGAGGTCTCACAGACACTAACCAGCCAGGAACCCAATAAAGACCCAAGCCCAAACCAGAAGTGTAGTGGGCAAACGTGAGGCCGCCACAAATGGAATTTCACCGTTGTTCCATATAGATATACAAAATCATAAAAACACTGCCCTTGAGGAAGAGGCAAGAAACCAACTGGAGCCTAGACGGGTGAGAATTTCCTGCAGCTAGGGGAGAGCAGGGCTGTGGGAACAGCCTCCCACTGAAGTGGACCCCAAACACACCCCATCCTTCACCAGGAGCTAAGCAAATATCAAGGACAAAGCCACTGTTGAGAGCAGGAGAGTGGAGAAGGGGCCTTTCTCTTCAGTGGTTACACAGGGGAGACCTAAACCTTAGGAAGAGGACTTCTGAATGTGATTCAGCTGCTGCTTACAGAACACTCAGCAACAGCAGAATGTATAATTTTTTCCACAGTCAACTGAAATTCACCAAGAAAGACCAAACTCTCCATACAGCAAGTTTTAATTCATTTAAAAGGATTGAAGTCTAGTATTTTCTCTAATCTCAAAGGTAGCAGTTGGAAGTAACAAGTATATTTTGAAAAAGTCCAAGTACTTGGGAACTAGATGACATACTTTTTTTTTCTTCTTTTTGAGACGGTCTCCCTGCAACCCCAGCTGGCCTGGAACTCACTATGTAGACCAGGCTGGCCTTGAACTCACAGAGATCCACCTGCCTCTGCCTCCCAAGTACTGGGACTATGTCGTGGGCCAAAAGAAACAAAAAAGCCATTTAAATGGAGAAAAAAATATAGAATTAATGAGATTTTTAGTAAAATATACTTAGGAAGAAGTCTGTGTCTTTAAATGTCTGTCTTAGAAAGGAATACTCTTAAATAAATAACTTCAACTTCTTAAAAAATTGGATTAAGAAAATAAATTATATGCAAAGTAATGAGAAGAAATCAAGACAAAATTAAAGATATATGAAATTGAGGTTCTGGAAAGATGTCTTAGTGGTTAAGAGTTTGCTGCTCTTGTAGAGGACTTGAGTTTGAATTCCGGCACCTATACCAGGTGGCTCACAGCCTCCCAGAATTAAAGCTCCAGGGAAGGTGATGCCTTCTGGCCTCTTGGGGGACTTGCACACATGCAGCACACACAAAGGTACACACACATACTCATAAATAAAAATAAAATAGAATATACTAAAAATAATTAAATCAAAAAGAGAAAACAGTAGAGAAAAATCAATTAAATAACTGATTTAAAACAGAAAAATTGGTACTCACACTCTGAAAAACAAGTTGATATTGCTATAAAACTTATAGACAGCAAAGTAATATTAAGGGAATAATATTTATAATTCAACAATATATATAAAAGAACTGCCTGGTAAGTTCTAGTCCAATAAAACGTGACTCAATGATTAGTTAATCTGGACGGTCGCTTGTCTTTTACAAAATTGAATTGTTAATTTTGCTGGATATCGTAGTCTTGGCTGGCATCTGTGTTCCTTACTGATAGAACATTGGTCCAAGGACTTTGACTTTCATAGTCTCCACTGAAATGTTGCCTGATACTCTGATGGACCTTTCTTTATACATGAATTGAAGAAATTCAGAAAATAATAAGAGCATACTTTAAAAAAAATCTGTATTTCACTAAACTGGAAAATCTAAAAAATGTGTATTTCTAGATATTAATGGCCTATCAAAGTTAAATCAAGATGAAATGAATAATTTAAACAGACCCATAACATCCAACAAGATAAAATCAATAATTAAAAAACTTCCAACTAAAAAGAGCTCAGGACTATATGGATTCTATGCAGAATTTTACCAGCTCTTCAAAGAAGAACTAATATTAATATCCCTCAAATTATTCCATAAAATAGAAAAGGAAGAAATACTTCCAAATACTTTCTATAAAGTCAATATTACTCTAATATCTAAAACAGACAAAGACCCAGCAAAAAAGAAAATCATAAGCCAATCCCTCTGATGAACATAGATGCAAAAATTCTCAATACTTGCAAACTCAGTGCAAGAGCACATCAAATAGATTATCGTGATCAAGTTGGCTTTGTCTCAGAGATGCAGGGACTGTTCACATATGTAAATACATAAATACAATCCACTACATAAACAGACTCAAGGACAGAAACCATACTATCAACTCATTAGATGCAGAAAAAGTTTTTGAAAAAAATCCAACATCACTTCATGATAAAAGTTAAGAAGAATCTAGGGATACATGTAACATATCTCATAATATAATAAAGGAAATATGCAGTAAGCCCACAGCCAATATCATACTAAATGGAAAAAAGTTCAACACATTCCCACTAAAATCAGGAAAAGACAAGGCTATCCACTCTTTCTATTCCTGTTCAATATGGAGCTTCAAGTTTTAGCTAGAGCAATAAGTGACGGAGATAAAGGGGATACAAACTGGAAAGATGAAGTCAAAGTATCCTCATTTGCAGATGAAGATATAATTTTGTACATAAAAGACAAAATATACTCCACCAAAAACTCTAGAACTGATAAGTACATTTAGGATACAAAATTAATACACAAAATCAGTAGCCTTCCTATATACTAACAGCAAGCATACTGAGAAAGAAATCAGAAAAATTATCCCATTCATGATAGCCTAAAAAAATACAAAATAATCTTGGAATAAATCTAACCAAGGAACCAAAGGACTTGCATAATAAAAATTTAGAGGGCTGGAGAAATGGCTCAGCAGTTAAGAACACTGGGTGTTCTTGCAGAGACCCAGGTTTGAATCCCAGCACCCACGTGGCAGCTAACAACTGTCCATTACTCCAGTCCCAGGGGATCCGACAGCCTCTTCTGACCTCCGCGGGCATTGCACTACACAGGTGCACTTACCTACATGCAGGCAATACACGCATACACATAAAAAATAAATAAAATAAAAATTGAGGACGATGAAGAAACTGAAGAAGCTATCAGAAGATGGAAAGATCTCCCATGCTCATGGATTGGTAAGACTAATGTAAAAATGGCCATCCTACCAAAGCAATCTACAGGATCAGTGCCATCCCCATTAAAATTCCAACATAATTCTTCACAGAAATTGAAAAATCAATCTCAAATTTCATGTAGAAACGAAGTGTAGAGATTCCTGTGGGATAGCCAAAGTAATCCTAACTAAGAACTGCTGGTTTCAAATTATATTACAGAGCCATAGTAATAAAGAGTGTGGTACTTACAGAAAAGCAGACACATTGATCAATGAATGAGAATTGAGAACACAGATTTTAAAAAAATAAAAAACAGGATATGAAACAAAATGTGCTGCTCAAACTGAATAGCTGCACATAGAAGAATGAAATTCGATTCCTCTTACCCTGTATAAAACTCAATTCCAAATGGACAAGGACCTCAACATAGGGTGTGAAACTCTGTATCTGACAGAAAGGAAAGCAGGGAGCACACTGAAATTTATACGCACAGGAAAGGACTTTCTGAACGGTGCCTTCACAGTGCAGGCATTAAGACCAGCAATTGACAAATAAGACTTCATGAAACAAAAAAGCTTCTGTACAGCAAAGGACACCATCACCGACCTTAAGAGGCATCCTACAAATGGAAAACAATCTTCACCAGCTATACAGCCGATGAAGGGTTAGTACCTAAAATGTGAAAAGAACACAAAAAAGTAAACATCTAAACAACAACAAAAATAACAGCCAATTACAAATTGCACCAAGGCGCTAACCAGAAAGTTCCCAAATGGTGATAGAGAGAAGGCTGAAAAATATTTTTAAAGATATTCAGCATCTTTAGCCATTAGATAAATGTAAATTAAAATTACTTTGAGATTTCATCTTACCACAGTGAGAATGGTTAAGATTCAAAAAGCAAATGATGGCAAATGCTTATGAGGGTGCAGGAAAATGGGGAACACTTACTCATTGGTGGTGGTTGTGCAGACTAGTGCAGTCACTATAGAAATCAGTGTAGATATTCCTCAAAAAGCTAGAAATAAATCTCCTGCATGATCCAGCCATGCCACCCTTGGCCATATATCCAAAAGACTGTATGTCCAGCTACAGAGCTATGTATTCATCCATTTTAGTTGCTGCTCTATTCATAACAGGTAGAAAATGTAACCAACTTAGATGTGCATCAGTTGATGAATGCATAATGAAAGTATGGTACATTTGTACAATGGAATATTACTCAGCTGTTAAGAAAAACAAAATTGGAAAATTCATTGATAAATGAATAGAAATGGAAACAATTATCCTAAGTGAGGTAGCTGAGAACCAGAAAGGCAAACACTGTTGCTCTCTGTCATAAGTGGAGGCTAGCTTCGAATCTTTGACAGGTATGCTTCAAATGGAACATTTAGAGAGGTCATGAAACTCAAAAGGGGCCATGGGATGGCTCACGTGAGGGGAGACAGAATGCAGTGATATAAAGAATAATGGGTAGGAAGAATTGAATGGGATGGAGAATGGTAGTAAAGAATAAAGGAGGGATTATGGGGAGCAAAAAATGCTAAAGGACTTTTGGAAACATCATATGGAAACCTGCTACTATAGGTGCTTCATAAAACATATACATATAGAATAAAGTGTTTAAATATAGTCACCATATAACCCTACCAGACAGCGCAGACTAGCAAATAAAAAGGCCACTTTCATGAATGGAATCCCTATTTTGGAGTTGTTGATTGAGGTTTGGGGGGTGGCATGGACCTTCAAACAATACTCTTTCATGAATGGAATCCCTATTTTGGAGTTGTTGATTGAGGTTTGGGGGGTGGCATGGACCTTCAAACAATACTGACAATCGCCATTGCTATTGATGGCCCTCCAGATTTGATGGTAAGAAGCTGTTGCCAAAGATACTACATACGAGCTGTAGAACACACAAGGAGAAATCAAGTGGGTCCTGACCTTGTGGCACATAAAAGTAAAACTACCTCTTGGTGTCATGTAACTGAAAGGGAGCCTGATCTGACCTGATAAGTCCTGATTTCTCTCAGAACTGCTCTGTCCTTCTGAACAAAGAACGTCCTCTTATACTTACTGAACAGCACATCAGTCAGGGCATGGAGAAGGAATGAAGAACTTTGTCTCCCAGAATCCTTCACCAGAGTTTGCAAAGGAAGAAATTATTTTACTGACACTACTGATTCAGAAAAGCATATGAAATCATAAAAGATCTCAGAGAAGGTGGTATAGGTAGAACTGCACTTTGAGTAGGAGGCAAATGAATTAGCTATTCCTATTTTTCAAAAGTCTTAGAGGCTGAAGAAATGACTCAGCAGTTAAGAGCACTGGCTGCTCTTGCAGAGGACCCAGGTTCAGTTCCCAGCACCCATGTGGCAGCTAACAACCATCCATAACCCCGGTTCCAGGGATTTGATACCTTCTTCTGACCTCTGTGGACATTGCATGGCATTGGTGCATTTATGTACATGAAGGCAATACATTCATACACATTTTAAAAAAAGGTCTTAAGATCTAATCCTGAAAACCAATTAGAAAGGTTGAGTCTTGAAGTTCATATAGAGATCATTTTGTTCTTGTTCTTTGAGTTTTTCAAGTTTGGAACAAAGTTGTTTAAATTATACATAACTTGTTATAAAAGGGAACTAGAAGCCATATCAAGGTGTTCAGAAAGGTCTTCTATACCTGAGTATAGTTTACAGAGAAGGAGTAACACGTGTGGGTGAAGCCAGTGTCGATTTACATGCTTCTAGATATTTTTTTAGCCACATGATCATAGCTTCAAGGACATCTAATCTTTGAAGAATTTGTTGACCAATATAGGTGAGAGGAATTATAATGATAAAGCATAGTACAATTCCATGATTTAATATTAGAAGAAACTAATTTTAGATCAGCGAGCTGCCAATTTTCTAATATTTCATTATTGGATAATATTTGTTCTTCATTAATAGATGAGCTTCAGATATCCCAGTTCAGATCAAGTGTCATTTTAGGATAGGGTGAAGGCTAAGAGGGAGAGGTGACTTAGGACTACAGAATTTGGGCAGCCAGGAAATACAGTTGCTTGAATAATGGATCTATGCATGACATTTGAAATTTGGTCTTGGGAGCCATTTTGACATAGGAGACTCATACCATTGTGATTATACGTATGCACAAAATGGACATGACACGACAGGCCAACCCACAAGAACATCTATGAGGAAAGATTCCAAGTTAGAGATTAACTGTTCAGGAACAACTTGCTAGAGCAGTTTATACTTTGAAGTTTTTAAGTTGTTCCTCTCAATATTCTGCCCAATACCTGAGGAAGAACATAATAAAAACCAAGACATTTTACCAAAAGTCATGGTTTTACATAAATTCCCACAAGAGCCTAAGTAATGGCTGAATCTTACTCATCTGATTAATTGGAGCCAAGGCTCTGATCTGTGCTGTCTCTTACAGGCCCTCGCTGGATCCCAGAGTGACTGAAAACCGTATCATGATCTGGCATGGTTGAGACAACAACCTGGCAATAAAGAGGGTCCCTCCCCTGAACCTGGGAAAAGCCTAACCAATGAAGCTGAACCAGTTCTTGAGAACACTGATGTGGTCCTGCCTGTCACCTTTTCTGAAGATTCGCCCAAACTGAAGTAATGCTGATTCATGCCACATCCCACACAAGCGCTGGAAACAGCACGTGGTCATAGGTTGATGATGTCTGTCTGTAGTTTCGTTTGCTGCTCTGGGTTAGTAGGCTCAGAAAAATATCATCCTCCCTTGTAAATTCTGGTGAAAGATTCTTGGAGTTCTTTATTTCTTCCCCACACGCTGGCTGATGTGCTATTCAAGAAATCTAAGAAGGAAGCCATTTGTTCAGGATAGAGCAATTCAGAGAGAAAGCAGAACTCCTCAGGTCAGATTGGGCGCCCTCTCAGTTAAACAACTCCAAGCAGCTTTTCTTTTATGTGGTGCTGTCACAGACCTTGAAGCATCATCTTTATTGGCTAATTTTCATAGTGCTAGAAGCTGCTGTGCATGCTCCTAGCAGAGAAAAGCAACCAGGAACTTCTCCCAAGGCTCAGGGGTCATTGAGGAAGAGGGAATGGAAAAACTGTAAGAGCTAGAGGTGGTGTGATCACTACAAGGAAACTATACTCTCTGGACAGCACAGGGTAGTTGCACATATGAGCCCACGACACTTGTGACAGCATGCCCAAGACCTGTGCAATCCCAAATTAGACAAAAACCCAGAATTGTTGGAGGAGGTGGGCTTGAAGCCCTAGCTCTAGCTGAAGGTCTGTTGACAATTGATAGATTCCGGGAGAGGGAGAGTCAGTTTTCCTTTCTGGTGCAATGCCTGTAGGTTGACCAGGATCCAAGGGACAGATTCACACCCAAGAGCATTTGGGGAAACACAGAGTCTTGATGGGCATTCAAAATAAGAAAATAAGGCCAGGCGTGGTGATGCACACCTTTAATCCCAGCATTTGGGAGGGCAGAGACAGGCAGATCTCTGTGAGTTTGAGGCCAGTGTTCTACATAGCAAGCTCCAGGCTAGCTGGGGCTAGAGGGAGACCCTGTCCCAAAAAGAAAAAAAGAGAAAATAATAATAGAGAGCACAAAGTCAAAGAAGAAGAGAGTAGAGGGGAGATGAAGATGGAGGGAGGTCTGAATGCACTCAAAATATATGTATGAAAAGAATCAGTAAAATATTTAAAAACACAATCCTGGACGTATCATTATTTCCAATTTCAAGTTATACTACAGAGTCATAATCATCAAAATACCATGGCACTGGCATTTAAAAAAAAGACACATTGATCAATGGAATAGAATTGAAGATACACATATTAACCCCCATACTCCTATAGTCACCTGATTTTTGGCTAGAGGGCAGGTAAATACATTACAGGAAAAGAAAAGCTAAATGGAAAAATTCAACATCTGATCAAATGGAATTCAACAGAATACAGAAGGAGTAATATAGCCAAGATAATTTATTCCAGAAATGTATGGCTGGTTTAACATTCGAATAAAAAAAGCACATGCAACTTAAGCCATGAGCAAATTAAAACAAATTCTTGCAATCTGAATAAATAAAGTTTTTGACAAAACCCACCATTCTTTTTGAAAAAATATTTTTACTATTTTTTTTAAAGAATGATAATTTTTAAAATTTTTATTATTTTTATTTTATGTGTATGTGTGTATTTGCCTGCATGTAGGTAAGTGTACTCATGTTGTGCAATGCTCACGGAGGTCAAAAGAGGCTGTCAGATACCCTGGTACTGGAGTTATGGACAGTTGTTAGCTGCCATACAAAACCTACCACTCTTACTTGATTTTAAAAATCTGTCAGAAAATTAGGAAAAGAAGAGAAATCACTCAGTCTGATAAAGGGTGTCTATGAGAAACTCACAGTCCATTTTAAACTTAAGGGTGGAGGGTGAGTATTTTCCCCCAAGACTAGGAACAAAAGATATTCGAGCTCATCTCTGCACAATTATTTCTTTTATTTAACATTGTGCTGAAGATTGTAGCCAAGAAATTGGGAAAGATAAAGAAATATAAGGCATCCCCAATAAAAAGTAGTAGAAAACGTTTTTATCCACAAAAACCAAGATTACATAGAAAAGTTCAGAAACTACCCACAAAAGCTATAAGTAAATGAGAGTTTTCAGGTTAGAAGATCAAGATATGAAAGTGAATTTATGTATGCTAATAATAAATTGAAATTAAAATACCAAATCTAGTAGTATCAAAATGTGAAATAAGACATTAAACTATAAGGGGCCTGTATATGGGAAAGTAGGCAATGCTGAATAAATTATAGAAGACACAAATAGATGAAGAGACGTGGCAGCTCATTACTTGGAAAACTGAATAATTGTAATGTGACCTTTTTACTCTTAAGGTCATTTGAGGATCCATTCCTCAGGGGTAACATGGGCTTGGGAGGAGCCCCTGGCTTCTTTTACCAGTTCCATCTATGTGAAGATAAGTCAAAGGTCCTGCTCGACCCTGGCTGGCTTTGCTTGGAAGCATGGAGGAAATGTATAAAAATTGACTTCATGTTAATTAGTAGAGGTGATAATCATTGCCAGTGAAATCTACCTGATGACTTTATATCCATACTCAGGTACTAAGGATCCGAGTGTAACCGACTATAACTAGTAATAATCACACACATAGACATTAAAGAAACATATGCAAACATCGAAGTGTTAGTAGCATTAAAAATGTAGGAAAGAGCATATTTTAAAATGAAATGGAGATCTTTTAAGGGTAAAATCTCATTCAATTTTATGTCTTACAAGGTATATACTGAGTTCAATATTGTATAACTGTATTAATTCAACCCCGAAGCTAAAAATTTACAGCCACTTTTGAAAGAGATATATCCTTGCTCTTGAAATTGTTACTGAACATGTTAAAGCTGTAATTAAATGCTTCTTCTAATCATGTGGTTATTAAATAAAAAAAGAAAAATATTCAAAAATATATAACAGCAAAATCCACTTTTAAAAGGCTTCACAAAGTCTGAGGATTAATATTATCTGACTGACTCCAATACTTAATGGGCTACAAGAATCAAGACAATGCAGTATTGGCATAAAGATAAAGGAACACATAAACGAGACAGAATTAAGACTCTAGAAATCAATTTATGATTATATGCATAATTCTTTTTTATAGCCCCCATCAGACTTACAACTTAGTGTAACTCCAGCTCCAAGGATCTGTTCCCTTCTGGACCCTGGGGACACCTGCCCTCACATGTTCATACCCCTTCACATACATGAACAATTCAAAATAGAAAATTTTCTTTTTTAAATTATAAGGGCATTTGGTAAAGAAAGTATAATCTTTCAACACATAATTTTACATAGTAAGAAGAGGCATTTTTACACGTTTGTATGTGTGAGCATGTGTGTATATGATCAAGTGTGTGACTGCACACTTGTATATCCACATGTGTATGGAGGCCAGAGGTCAAGGTTCCATGTCTTCCTCAATTGCTCTTCATCTTTTTTTTTTTTTGAGAATGGTTCTTGCTGCACCTGGAGGTCACAAATTCAGATAGACTGGGCGATGATAAGCCTCAGGGATCTCCTATCTGTGCCTCCTCAACACTGGGCTGGCTTAGAGGCATATGCATTGCTGTGCTCAGCTTTTTTGCATTTGTTTTAGGGGATCAAACACAAGTCCTCATGCTTGAGTGGCCATCATTTGACTGACTGAACCACCTCCCCAGTCCAAGAAAAGTAATTTGGAGTCCCTTTGTAAACTAAATTGCGTTCCTCCAAAATTAATATAGTAAATTTTTGTATTTGAATACAGAGCCTTTAAATTAAAATGATACCACTAGCACGAGCTATTTTGGGTCCTTATAAAAGAAAGACGGAGTATAAATAGCTCAGCAGTTAAGAGCACTGGCTGCTCTTGAAGAGGAACTGGGTTCGAAACCCAGCATCCACGTGGTGGCTAACAACACCTATCCTTCCAGCAGTGCATGCATGAGCTAGACACCTTTTCCAAAAGGTTCCACAACCTCCCCAAACATTACCTGAGGACCAAATGTCCAAACACATGAGACTCTGGAGGACATATCACATTCAAACCAAAGCAACAGCCTCAGCAAACTAATAGAATTCAGAATTCAAAACAATTATTCAATTAAAGACAAAAACTACACAATTTCTGAAAGACAAAAATCTTTGGTAGGTAAGATTCGACAAAGATTTCTTACATAAGAAGTCCTGACAAATTACACTACATAAAATTAAGAATTACTGTCGGGCGTGGTGGCACACTCCTTTAATCCCAGCACTCGGGAGGCAGAGGCAGGTGGATCTCTGTGAGTTCAAGGCCAGCCTGGTCTACATAGTGAGTTCCAGGACAGCTGGGGCTACAGGGAGACCCTGTCTCAAAAAGACCAAAAAAAAAAAAAAATTTAGAATTACTAATTTTTGATAAATCCGGTTAATAAAATGCAAAGGAAAGTCAGCTGGAGAAAAGCTACAAACAACTGCTCAAAGAATTTGTAGTTGGAACATAGAAATAACTTTCAAAATACAGTGAAACCAAACATGGCCAAATGACTGAATAGATGCATCACCCACCAAAGTGTATGAATTGCAAACAAATATGTGGAAATGACTTAACAACATTAGTCATGAAGGAAATGAAAATTAAGACCACAATTGCAGGCTTGAGAGATTGGTCAGCTGGTAAGAGCACTTACTGTTGTTGCAGAGCACCAGAGGACTGGAGTTCCTTTCCCAGACCCACATCAAGCAGCTCACAATTGCTGCAGCTCCAGCTCCGGGGGTCCAACACCTCCTTGTGGCCTCTGAAGGTTTATAGATGCATGCATTCATACACAAACACACAGACACGCACACACTAATAAATAAATAATAAATAAAATATTTCTAAAGACCACAATGTCATGTCAATACATGTTTATTACAATGGCTAAATAAATAGAAGGAATCAAGAATGACACGAACAGCTCCAAGCTGGAGAGAATGCAGAGTATCTAGGAGTTCTGCATGCTGTGCTGAGGATGCAGCATGTAAAGTTCTTTTGTAAAAAGTTTAGCTCTCTCTCTCTCTCTCTCTCTCTCTCTCTCTCTCTCTCTCTCATTTATTCTCTTCTGATCCTTTGACTTTTAGTGTAGCTCTGGCTGGCAGGGAACTCGCACTTGCTCTAAAAGACCGAGAAGTGCTTGCCCTTAAGCTCACTATGTAGACCAGGCTGGTCTTGAACTCATGGGCAATCCTTTTGTTTCTGCCCCAGGGCTGGAATTATAGGTGTGAGCCACTATGTCTGGCTCTAGCGCAGCAGCTATTTTTTAAATAGTTGAGCATATATTTATAATATGATCTATCACTGGCACTCTCACATATTTACTTGCTATGGTTAATCATCATTGTCAATGTGAGTGGGTTAGAATTGCCCAGTGGACACAGCTCTGGGTGTGTCTGTGAAGGTGTTTCCAGAGGGATCAACTGAGAAGGGAAGACCCACTCTGGATGCTGCTGGTACTGTACCACGCTCTAGGATCCTGGACTGAATACAAAGGAGAAAGTGAGTTAGGCAGTGGCATTCATTTCTCGCTCTGCTTCTTGATTTCTGACACAATGTGACCAGCCAGCCTCTATTCCTGCCATGATGCACTGCATCTTGTCAAAATGGGAGAGAAAATGAACCCCTACTTCTTAAGTTGTTTTGGTCAGATATTTTATCACAGCAACAAGGAAAAGTAAGGAACACACTTGGGAAAATGAACACTTGTATTTATTCAGACGTCTTACTAGCAGTAATATGACTAGCAGTATTATTTCTAATTGCCCCAATTCAAAGCTGCCTAAATGCCCTCCAGTTAGTAACTGTAAAACAAGTGGTGGGCACAATCAGAAGTCACCAGGTTCTAGTACCTTCAGCCTCATGAAACCAGTCTTGGTTCGCTATGCTGAGACGTCTATTTTTAAACACAATAATGTTTAACTCCACTTATGTGCCTTTGAAAGGACCAAACTAAAGGGACACCAGAAAGATCAGTGATATGCATCTAAGGTGACAGTGTTGTTCATTCCTCTGAACTGATCATCCTATGACTTATTATACATTAAAATGTCATTTGTGATTCCTAAATGTGTATAGCACTGTGTGTCAGTTGAAAACAAAAATAAAACAAAACAATAAAACAGTAGTTGGTAGAGGCTGGGAACTGGGGAAGGACCAGCTGTGAAAAAGAGGAAAGAGATTTGGGGGTGAGGGGGTGGGGGTTCTGTGTTCTGACTGTTTGAGAGGCCACCTCAGTTACATGAATTTCTCAGGAACTGTGCATTATAAAGCATGGCTTTATGGTCTGTTAATAATACATGAATAAACCTGACTTTCAATCAGAATTTGAAGAAAAGATTAAGTAGAAATCAACTTTTTTGGAGAGAAAGGTTTTCCTAAGAAAGACACAAACCTACAAGCCATATCACAAGGCCCGTAGATTTGAATACATGAAAATGTAAATTTTGTATAGCAAAGTGTATTCTTTTAGATAGACCCACTGAAGGGGTACTCCAATTGCCTCACCCTGTGTCCCAGTTCAGCATGGAAGAAGCCAGAGCAGTCTGCATCCCTATTCCCTATTGGCAATTTGGGTAATCTCCTTAGAGGATGGTGGGATAAGAATAGGAGGTAGGAATTGGCTAGGCAGTTAGGGTAAAAAGACCCCAAAGAAAAGTAGGCAGTTTCTTTGCT
>NW_008332592.1:900489-960011 GCF_000622305.1 Nannospalax galili
GAGCTTTTATCTAATCCCTGAAAGATTTTAGTGTTACCTCTTGGGGGGGGGGGTTAGAGTAGCAAAAAGCCCCACTAAAAAAAGAAAGGAAGGAAGGAAGGACATGAAGTTGTCAGAAAAAAAGTGATGGGTAGATATGGGAGGAGTTGGAGGGGAGGGAGTGGGTGTGGGTTTGATCAAAACACCTTATATGAGTGTATGAAATTCTCAGTAAAATTTTTTTCAAGTTTTTTTAAAAAAAAATGAGGTTTTTAACCAGAAAAAAAAAGACACAAACCTACAAGTCGTATCACAAGGCTTGTAGATTTGAATACACGAAAATGTAAATTTTGTATAGCAAAGTGTAGTCATCATAAAATATTTTATTATAATGAAAATATATTATGATGTACTTGACAGATAACAGGTTGCTATCCAGTATGTCTAGAATGTTGCAACAAATTAGCAAAGCAATACTATGTAATTGATTGTAGCTCGGAAGCCACTTATTCCTTGGAAAAGTGTGAGCTAAGGGTGAGCTCAGGGCACTCTGGGAAGAAGGGTGGAGCCTAGCCACTGCAGGAATTAGTGTGGCAGGGAAACTGGAATGGGAAACAGGGGTGAATGCAGCCGCAGGGGCGAAGGGCTGGGAAACAGGGGTGAATGCAGGTCCTGCGGGCGTGGAAGCCAGATGGGGCATTTACAGACCTGAGGTGAGGCGGCAGGCCCCGGGGCGCCGGCAAAAGCTAACAGAGGCTGCTCAGCTCAGCGCTGCAGCGGCTACTTTGTGAAGTCCTCCCTATCTTATAACCCGTGTGAAACCCAAGATGTGTTATGTCTGTCCACTCACATCAGGAGCAGGAGACCCTGAGAGAGTGAGGGCAGGTCAGAGAGCAGGAAGGAGAAAATTCAGTGGCATGTTGATGTATAATACAATAAAATCATTAAATTAAGGAGGTTAGGTTTGATTGGTATAAGGTATTGCGGCTGCAGAGGAGGAACAGAAAATTGTGGACTTGACCAGGAAGGTGGTTTTACAGTATCTTTCAGAAGTTACTACCTAATGCCACAGGTCCACTACTAAAGTCCTATCTTGTAGACGTATTTTAATATGATTGTACCTTATCTTTATAATGGAACATTTGAAATGCATTAAATAGCTGTCAAGTTGGTTGGGGAGTTTTATATAATTCTCACTATTCTATGCAACTAATTAAATATTCGGTAAGGCTATAAATATTTTCTTGTTATTTTTTGAGACAGAGCCACCCTGTAGTTCCAGGTGGCCTGGAACTTGCTGTGTAGACCAGGCTGGCCTCGATTTCATGGAGATCCACCTGCCTCTGCCTCCCAAGTGCTGTAACTAAAGGTGTACACCACCATGCCCAGATTATGCGAGTCATTTTTAAGGGAACAAGTTATATTTTAATACGCAGACTTTCATTTACATGAAAAAACATTTTAAAAGGATATGTTCATGTATTCATTGTTATGTAAGTAAAATGTTTGTCAGATTCTCCTCCACCTATGAAGGTGGGTAATAACAGAAGGATGTTGAGATTTTGTTCTTTATATTTCTTGTAAAGAATATAATTCTTATAATTCCTTATACTTATATTTATTGCTTGAGTTATACTGAAAATATTTACAAGTTTTGGGGGCTGGAGAGAATGCTCAGTGGTTAAGATCACTGTCTGAACTTGGATTCGGTTCCCAATACCCACAGGAGAGTAACAAACGTCCACAAGTCTAGCACTGAGGACCTGACGTCCTCTTCTGACCTCTGCACGTATTGCGTGACAGGACACAGAGGACACAGGTGTACTTACACACATGCAGGCAACACACTCATACGCATAGAATGAATTTTTTATTCTCACACATAGAACAAAAATACATTTAAAAAAGAAAATATTTATGAATTGCATAATTTGAAGAAAGGGACCAGAACATTGGGGAAACACTTTGCAAAACACAGAGCGTGACGCAGCATACACTGATGGCGCTTTGCCATGCTTGGTTTTAAGGTTTGTAATTGCTCAGATATGACCTGGCAACGTGAACCGAAGTCATTCAAGCAGTACAACTTATTACCAGCAGCGTCTGCCTCTAGCATGCCAGTGTTTACAACTGTGCCTTGGAGATAGTTGTTCTACCCGGGAATTTGTCTTACCTCCTTATCTCGGGGCTCTTTCGGAGGTAATGCAGGCTTTCACACTGGGACCTATGATAAACAGTGCTGTGTGTGTAGTTCCTGGTGAAGCTGTTGCTGCTGCAGGGCAACACGAGCCACATTTGAGGATGTGGATTTTCATTTTCCACCAGCACGAAACCAAGAATGAATCTGACGTGCTATATGATAACTCCGGTCTAGACAGCCAGCAGGTGGGATTTGAAGTTCTCTGCCTGTCAGTGTTCGGTATTTTTAGTGTCAGTCACTGAGCAGTTCAGCTTCCATCTGATGGGGAGGTTTCACTACCAATCTCAATCACCTCCCTATTCTGTTCAGAAATGTTCTACTGTCAATCAGTCATTATGTCTCCGTATTTTCTTTTAGGATGATGCTATTAAACAACTTGCCTTGGGCTGCAGAAGATACCAGTTTTAAAGCTAGACAAAAATAGCGATTTCTAGTTCGGTGCTTGGAACTATAAGTCTTGCTACTTATAAAGGAAGCTTTTTTTTTTTTTCAGATCTAAGTTCAGTTTAGAAAGTGTGGACGGAATCTGGACGACTTTTAATTTTGCAATCAAAAACTACAAAGTCACCAAACCATGTGTTCTTGTGACCTGGGCACCTGACCTTGATTCCTCAGAACCTCAATTTGCTGCCCCACTCAAAGCTAGTGAATGAATGTGGGCATGCTTGCTAATTAACAAATCAAAACTCTCTCTATGTCTTCACTGGAAACAATAAAGATTGAGGAGAATTCTTGTTATTGTGTGAATAAGATATTTTAGGCCTCAGGATGAAAGGCTAAGATTGTCTCATAAAAAGGGTAGATCCAAATTTTTAGTCTCCAACTGAAGCTGGAAAAATGGCTTTGAATAAATTCATAGGTGAGGCCTGACACAACCAACAACTTGGTTCCAGGTGACATCTGCGGAATGGGTACCCTCCAAATTCAGTTCCACTCTTATAACTGATGCGAAGAGTCAGGCTGTTTTATTACAATGTGGCATGACAACACTGTATTTTTATAAGAATGATTGAGGCCTAAGGGGTTCTTTCAACTTAAGCACACTCAGCCTTTGAATATTGAATCAAAGCTCGTAGCACAGTGTAGCCAAGCCATCTCGTTCCACTTCCAAGCATGAGTCCGCCCTATGGCAGCTGTATGTGGCTAAGTTATTTGCTTTGCCTTTGAGATATGAAGAAGTGCTTTCCAGGAAGAGAGCAGGAGGCAGCAGGGCCCTGACACCTGTCCACCCTCCCCTGTTGGGCACTGCTGAATCTAAACAACCTAATGCCCATGTGTGACGGCATGTGATACGTGAAGGAGAATCCCTGCAACTCCATGTTGTGATGTGTCATTGTGGTTTTGGAGTTGTTATAGTGAGCATATGCCACACTGTGACAACATCTTCCCAATGGCACAATTTTCCCTGCTTTGTAGCATCAAAGTTTCATGATGGACATGAAACGCTAAAAAGTATGTGTCACTGCCTTTAAGAGTTTTTGTTTTCTAAGTTGGTATTAGGGAGCTGGTGTTTTAAAAATAGGTATGCTTACAATCTTCTATTTAAGGTGACATTTGATGCTTCAGTTTCCTGATATTTTATTGCTATAACTAGGAATTCTCACATTAAAAGTAAAATTAATAATGTTATTGGTAGACATCATTTAAGCATTAGACTTACGCCCTTCCCTCTTTGTGCACTCGCAGTGTGGTCTTTTTTCCCTTAGCTGGAAATGCCAGCACTGCATGGTGTTTGCTGCCACTAATAAGAAGAGCTTCACTCACCGAATGTCTGCATTCCAGGTTACTAGTTGATACTCAAAACACATTGCTTCATTCACTCTCTGTATAGCTGCTCAGGACAGCTGACAAACTGAAGCTCACAGAGATTAAGTTGCTACAGAGTCCAGGGGCTTAAGGAAGAGACCCAGCATTGGGGTAAGAGAAACCGTGAGCTGAGCTGGTGGACTCCAACGCAGGGAGGCAGATTTAGCAAGTGCTGAGCTGTGGAAAATGTTACTGAGAGATGCAGTAGAGGAAGAAGACAAGATGGAGCAGATGGCCTCCAAGAGGCCTTGTGACCTAGAGAGGAAGTCTTAAGGTGATGAGATGTCAGATGTACCCAGGTGAGGAGAGACAGACTCTGGGGACCTTAACTAGGGGGTAGAAAGTACAGATGCCCCTTCTGTTTTGTGATGACTGAAAAACCAGAAATAACAGTGTCGGGAAAGAGCAGATGCGGGGAGTGTTACTTTTGGCTGCAAGAGAAACAGTAGTGTAAGAGTGTATTCACGATGGTCCACTTGGGAGAGAGTTGAAAGACGAGAGCCCTGGTGAGCCGAGTCCTTGGTTGGTGAGAGGGGACGCTGTGTTCCACAGAAGTTCATAGAGCTTTTCCACTTCTTTTCACTCAAGAACTTTTTAAAAAAATAGTTTATGTGTATGCGTGTAGTGCCGCCTGCATGTAGGTAAGTGAACCCCCGTCTCTTGCAATGCCTGCGGAGGACAGAAGAGGCTGTCGGATCCCCTGGAACTAGAGTTAGGGACGGTTGTTAGCTGCCATGTGAGTGCTGGGAATCGAACCCAGGTCCTCTGCAAGAACAGTCAGTGTTCTTAACCACTAAGCCATCTCTCCAGCTCTCGAGAACTTTTTATACAATGTCAAGTGCATAGATATATAAACTAGTTATACAAATCAAACATTTATTGATAATCATAAAGAAATTTATCTTAAAACAATTTCTTAGGTTGCATGTAATTGTACCATTTGTTAAAGACGAAAGCAAATCTACATGCCAATGAGATGGATGTGCTTTTTATTTTTACACAGAGAATTAAATCTTGCTTGAATACTTGATGCTGCAGAATGCAGAGCACTTTCAACATTTGTCAGAGTTGGTCAATATTTACAATGGTCAATGCTGTGAATACTACTTTGCATAAATATTCAGGATAAATGGAAGAAAAATGTTTAAGGCCATTTCAGAATTTGTTGAAAATTCCATTCTTCTCTCAAACCGAAATTTGTTGATTTTTTAAAAATGAAACTTGAGTCAGCAACTCAAACAGCAATTTTAAAAATCAAACATTCTGATCTGACACAATGCTATTGAAAAATATCCTAATTAGATGCTTCCACACGGAGGATGATGGCAGGAAGGGATGAAAAACCTTGATTTTCTATGGGTAAATTATTGTGCATCTGTAAGAGCAGAACACTGTATGCACAATAAAAACAGTCATCCCAAACATCCAGTAGTATGTAAATGCAATCGAAGGTGCATCAGGCAGTGTCCAGGGTCATTGCTGGATGTGAGACTATGGACATTATAAAGTGCCCACTGTGTGCTCAGAAACCAGGCTGCACATTATCAAGACATCATAGGATCCAGAACAAGTCATGTGATGCGTGGCACCTCTGATTCATCACATATTTTATTTTTTCAACTTATTTTTGTTGGTTATATACTCTGAAATGCTTTACTGTTGCATCACAAACTCCACACTTACACCCACAGTTTAGAAGGTTGTGGTCTATTGAACCATAAGAGACCTTGGCTGTTGCAGGGAGCTTAGAAAACTCATCCAGTTAGCTGGTCTGGATAAATTACCTGCTGAATTGTTGATCCTCAGGGTGACGTAGGTAAGGTAATGGGAAGGGTTCTGAGTAGCTCTGCTCCCTCAGCAATACAGAGAGCAAGGCCGCTGGAAGGGATGGTGCATAAGGAGACGTTAGGAGTTGGGAGGAAATATTATGAGCACATAACCTGAGAGGCTAGCAGACCTGGGGAAGGACAGCAGCAGTGTGGAGTGCTTATGGAGCACGGTGGTGGCACGGGATCTCCAGATGCAGCTTGTAAGGAAGAGAAGGAGAGAATGGCTTGGAAGCAGCATCAAAGGCTGAGCTCATTCTTTCTCCAGACATCGAGAGGCAAGGGCTGTGAGAACTGCTAGGGATGTAAGTATTTTGGAAGAATCCAAGATTCGACTGGAGCGAGAAGACAAGACGAAGAATACACTGGCATGAGCTTTAGGACAGAGGTTGATATTTTTCTAATGTTTTATTGTGAATTTTAGAGATGGGGGTAAGGGTTTCAGGTCCTGAAGCAAGATGGAAGATGGGAACAGATTAGGAGATGTGCAGCGTGACTTAAAATTAAGAGTCTGACCTAAATGAGGAAAAGTGTGCTGGAACAGGGTCAGTAAAACTCAGTGCAACAGGCCTCCCTTAATGCCTAGCTAGGGAGTGGGGCTTTGGCAAGAGTTCTTAGTGCAGGAGAATCACTCATGACTCCCAGCGACGCACAAGCCCCACATGATCATTGTTGGAATGGAAGTCTCAGTGTGTGAAGAAATGCTCAACTTTCCTTAGCTTTTCACGTCAGAAGTGAGTCATAGCAGGCCAATTCCTCTGATTCCATTAGACTTACAAAAATTAGAAGGTGGATAATATCAGGGAGTCAAGAAAATGGGATGAAACGGGACAGCTGATGTCCCTGAGCATACTAGAAAACTGTTGTAGCCATTCTCCTGAAGAGTAATCTGGCAGCAATTAAAAAGTGCTGGTCTTCTCTCGTGTGTGTGTGTGTGTGTGTGTGTGTGTGTGTGTGTGTGACATGAAAGTTTAGAAGTGATCTATCTGGGGTGATGAAGAGGACCAGCAGGAGGGGTTGGGATGACAAGAGGACAATAGCACATAAATATAAATGAAGTATCTAACACTTATATCTAAACATGTCATGACGACACCCACCATTTTGAAGAAAACGCTTACATACAGTGATGTGCACCTGTAATTTCATCCATTTCAGAGGTTGGAGCAGAAGGATTACTCAAGTCCAGGAGTTTATGGCCAGCCTGGGCAACATAACAAAAATCCATCTGAAACAACAACAGGAAGTACATAAATGGTCACGTTCTGCTCCAGCATCCTATTCCAAAGCATAAACGTTTTTGGAAAACTTGTTGTTCCAGGAGCTGATATACATAATTATTACAATAGAATTAGTTATAGTGGCAAAGTTGGATGCACCATAGACATCGTCACTAGGGGAGGTAAGACAATGTAGTGCTTGCTCATGGTGGCCGAAACATGCTATCAGAAGAAATGCACCAGATTTAGATACAGCACATGCATGTGTTTGATAGTATAAATGGTGAAAAGGAAAGTTAACTAAGTTGGGATTTACGGCACAATTAGCTGTCGCAGATTGTGTCACACACACGAATACTACACTAGTTCAGGAAATGCATGTACAATAAGAACATGAACTACATATACTACAGTGGGTGGCCAAGGAAGACAGTGGGACCTCGATCTGGGGGAAAGTGAAAGCAAGCCCACTATGATAAAGTGGGAGCGGGGCTGTCAGTGGACACCAAGTTGCAGTGGGATGGCAGAAATAAGTTCTGGTGTTCTAAGGCACAGTAAACTGAGTGGAGTGAATGGTATTGCAGCCTGTGTTTTGCAAAAGCTAGAAGTGACTTCAGGGTTTTCACTACAAAGAAATGAATAACGATTTAAGGAGATAGCTCTGCTTCTCATGATCTGAACATGATACAACATAGACATGACTCAAGACATCTCTAGTACTCCATAAGGTAAAATTTCAATGAGTCAAGTTAAAAAAAAAAAAGGAAAAAAAAGACATTTTGACTTTTAGCCAAGAAACTGGCTACTTTTCTTTGGGGTCTTTTTAACCCTACCTGCCTAGCCAATTCCTACCTCTGATTCTTATTATGCCATTCTCTGAAGAGGTTACCCAAATTGTAGATAGGGAATCAGGACACAGACTGCTCTGGCTTCTTCTGTGTTGAACAGGAAACAGGGTGAGGCAGCTGGGGTACCCCTTCAGTGGGTCTATCTGAAAAATTGCAGAACTCTTAACTGTAGAGAGAAAAGAAAAATCCTTGACTGGTGCCTAGGAGATGTGAAGGAGAAGTAAAGGCAAGTGTAGTAGGCATTACAAGCTCTAGACAGGGAACCAGAAAAATGTCACAACAGGGCAAATTTTCAAATGTCCCTATCAGAGTCCATTGGGATTTCTTCACAAGGGATTCCAAAAGTATTCCTCCATTGGGTTCCTACTCATTTTTCTTTTGTTTTCCAAGGCTGGACTCGAGAGTGATGGACTCAGGATTTGTTTTCAGGCACTTTGAGAGCTATTGGAATGGCTAGAATTAGTGTCAGTTCCCTTGCAAAGGCTTCTAGATATGGAGAGAAAACAAATTTATCCATCATTTTAGAACAATAGTGGGGTGTCTCCCTTAGCTACAGGTGGGCACTACAGTATTGCAGACCAAGATTTGAAGTCTTACATCTGAGCAGCACTTTCTAATTCAGAACAAAATCATCAATGAGAAATAATTGTCCAAATAACATTTATATGGACTTAAGTCTAATGCCTGGGAAGTATAATCCTTTGAACTATTAAAGAAATATACTGATCACTTTAATCTTTGGTTATACTCTCCTTTTGGGTGTTTAAGACCACACAGTTGGCCCAAATAAACCAATTTTTTATTTTTAAGGTCCTTTGAGGATCTGTTCCTCAGGGGTCACATGGGCTTGGGAAGAGCTCCTGGCTCCTTTCTTTTACCAGTTCTGCCCATGTGAAGATAAGTCAAAGGTCCTACTTGACCATGGTTGGCTTCGCTTGGAAGCATGGAGGAAATGATTCCTCTTTGTTGACCCTCCTCTTTGTAGACTGGACACTGGTTCAGGTCCATCTTGTGGGGTCTCCATGGCCTCCCCAAATGAGAGGACAGGTGACTTACCACAGTTACTGGATGCTTTGAAAGATGCTCCATATCCCCTGGAACTTAGTTGACTTTGGAGGGCAAGGAGCAAAAACTGTCCTTTAAGTCTCTCTGACAAGATTAGTATAGACCTCAAAGTATGGATGTTAAACATCCAAGAAGGTTAGTTCCACCAGTTTGGTACTTTTAATTACCATGTGCTACAGATAAAACTTGGGCAAAACCAAAATATTCTCAGATGTCCTTGAGCCTGTCAAAAGATCAAAAATGTCAAAAGAAAATGTTCCAAAACAAAATGTCAAAAAGTATTTGGGAACTCTTATCTCATCCTAAAAGATTTTAGGGATACCTCTTCAGAGGGGGAAATGTTAGAGTAGCAAAAAGCCCCATTTAAAAAAAAAAAAAAAGAAAAAAAAAGAGTACATGAAGTTGTCAGGAAAAATTGATGGGGAGATATAGGAGGATTGGGAGGGGAGGGAGTGGGTGTGGATTTGATAAAAACACTTTATATTCATGCATGAAATTCTCAATAATTTTTTTGAAGTTAAAAAAATTAGCAAATTGCCTCCTTTGTTTCTCTTACCCTATATCTTCATCTTTTTTTTTCACTTAAAGTCAATATTAAAAAAAGGAAAAAAGTGAGCATAGTTCAGGAAAGAAGGACTCTGAGTCATTAAACTGTGCACAGTAAAGTTTTAAAAAGAACATTAGTGCTTTTTATTAACCACCTCTTATTTATTAAACTAATTTTGATGGGATATTTTTATTAGCCAGAAAATTAACTCAATAGATTAAATAATAAACAATGAAACAAGTTGCATAAGCCAAGCATTTTTCTTACCTTTCTTCTTGCACCTAAATTATTTTTCACTGTGTTAGATCTGCATCTTGAAGGTGTAAGCTTTAAGTTGCTGAGCAACTCAGGTGTGAGGTGGATCTCCAGTTTGTAGCACAGAGTTTACAAAGACAGATTCTTCTTAAGTGAATGCTGAAAAAAGGTGGATTGTATAGGTTGAGGAAATAATACTCAAAGTAATCATTTTAAGGAACCAGATAATACATCCCCCAATGTTACAGAGACCGTTACTGCATCTATGATTTGTATGGATACTGTGGGTACTGGCTGTTTGTTTAGAGGATTGTACCCAAAGAAGCTCATTTCTAGTTGACACTGTCCCCTTTATAAAAAAGATTTATTTTATTTTAATTTCTATTTTCAAATATTTTTATTATTTTTATTTTTTATGTATATGAGTGTATTGCCAGCATGTATTGCACCCATGTTGTGTGATGTCCACAGAGGTCAGAAAAGGGCATTGGATCCCCTTGAACTGGAGTTATGGACCATTGTTAGCCCCCATGTGGGTGCTGGGAATCGAACCCAGGTCCTCTTCAAGAACAGCCAGTGCTCTTAACAGCTGAGCCATCTTTCCAGCTTTTGAGTTTTTCCTGCATGTATGTAAGTGTACCATGTGCATGCAGTACCTGTGTAGGTCAGAAAAAGGTGTCTGAACTGGAGTTACAGATGGTTGTTAGTTACCATGTAGGTGCTGGGAACCAAGCCTAGGCCCTCTGCAAGAGTAGACAGTGATCTTAACTGCTGTGCCATCTGTTCAGAAACAGACTTACTTATTTTTTATTTATTTTACAGTTTTATTGTGTGTGCATGTGTGTGGGAGACAGGCTTGAGTCTAGGGTGATATTGCAACTGTTAGGGTCCAGGAATCCAGGCTCTGTAATCTGAAACCCAGTATGCTAATGAGGCATCCTACCCTCTATTCTGTGATAGGACATTAAGTCTGTTATGCTAATAGGATGGCGCTAATAAGGTATCCTACTTGCTGTACTGTGATAGGATGCTAAACCTGTTATGCTAATAAAGTATCCTACTTGCTGTGCTGTGATTGGACTACTACCCCTATATAAGCTTGTGCCTTTCTGCAATAAACCAGGCCTGTGTCACTGAACCTGGTCTCCTGTGTTTGAATGCGGCTACCCGCTGACACAGTCTCCTCACCAGCCCTGGGGTCCAAGACTGGGCAGAAGCAGCGACAACAGGAGGCAGCACAGGGCAAGCAAAAAAGCTGCCTCAGCACCAGGCAAGCAGAAGAGTGGCCTCAGCCTAGGGCAAGTGGAGGAGCAGCCTTGATGCCCATGAGAACGAAGGAGCGGCACCCACGAGAACGGAGGAGCAGCCACCACTGGCGGTGACCGCACATGTGTGTGTGCATGTGTGCATATGAGTATGTGGCTGTGAGTAGTCATGGAATCCAGAAAAGGGTATAAGATCCCTGGAGCTACAGGGGCTGGGACTGAACTCTAGAAGAGCAGTATCTGCTCTTGACCACTGAGTCATCTTTTTACCTTCTATTTTTATTAATGTGCACTTGTATATGTCTGTATGCGTATTTGTGTATGCTTGGATGCCTGTGGGGTCCAGAAGATGGCATCAGATTTCCTGGAGCTGGAGTTACAAGTGGTTGTGAGCTGCCCAGAATAGGTGCTGGTAAGCAAAGTTGGTCTTTTGCAAGAGTATCAAGCTCTTAACTACTGGGCAATCTTTTCAGACCCAACACGTCAACAAACACTACTGCCAAACAAGAGCAGTTTCTTTTCCTTAACTGAGTACTCAAACTCTGTCATGAAGAATGAATTATTGGTTCAATGGCTGGATCTGAATGCTATGATCATCTGTATTCTTCAGATCCAAAATCTGTTTCAATAGCATTTTATACAGCATGGTGATATGTTGACATTATGATTTCTTGGATTATTAGGGTGAATAAGACTTTGCAGTGCCTGATCTTGCTATCATCATTTCTCTAATTTTATGGCTGTATATCTTGTGCTAATCCACAAATATTACTTACATTACCTATCTCCAAAAGAAAGAAACAACTGACTTCCCAGGTACTCAGTATGGTTCTGCCTGTAGAGGATGCCACTGCCTGGTGAGGAGTGTGGGGAATGACAGGGGAGCCAGGAGAGACCGGGTACAAAGACTGGGGAACTATGGGAGAGAACTTCAGAGGTTAGACATACTATGAATCAGCATGCCTGCCTTGGCCTGGAGAAGCAAAGATTTGGCTAGCCTGTTTCTATGTCCAAATAAGACTGACAGCAAGGTGTTCACAGGATAAAGGTGTTTCGTGACACCAGAAGTGAAAATTGCTTTCAGCTCCTTAGGAACGGTTTACAGCTTGAATACATCCTATTCAGTGCAGCACCCCACTGTTGGTCTTTAGCATATTTCCTATGAACAATGTTGCACACGCTATGACTAAGGCACATCTTCTTCCAGCTCCTACAGACTTGTGAGGGCAGACTGCTTCGAACAGAATGGGTGGCCCTAACAGTACTGAAATGTTCAAGGTTCCATGTATATATCACCAAGAAAATGCTCCAATTTAACTTTTCATGCTAGTCTGTAAGACAGTTTTTCCCAACCATGATTTTTATCAACTTGATCTTTTTTGAGATATTTGTCAATTTGGCTAAAAGTCAGCGATTCCCCAGGTGTTTGTTGTTGCAGTATGTGCCTTGGACTCAGTTTTTTATTTTGGGGGGCATGTTTCTTCAAATCTCTTTCCTTGTTTGTCTTCTGCTTTATTTTCAATATTGATTTTTTTTATAGTTGCTTTCGTATATTTTATCATTAATTTATCCATGCCATTAATATTTTTTTAATCACCAGTATATATTGTTTGGCAAGTAACAACTTACCATTTACCTTTTATTTTGGTAGAATGAGTCTAATTTATCATGTTCTGCATCACAACTCAAATACTGCAGAGCTGTCCTCTCGTGCACAGGTTTTCATGCCTCCGACCCAAATGGCAACCAAGGCTGGCAGCTTGGTGCCCAGTCTTCTATATTTTCTCTGTGCAAATGCGTATGAGTGCTGCCCTTTTGACACAAAAATAAAGTATAACAATATATTCATGTGAGTAATTCATGCTTATTTTGAAAAGCGTAAGGTGAAAATACAATGGAGAACACTGGTTAACTTTTTGTGTATTATTTTATTTATCATTTACTTTTTATGTTGTACAATTGTCTACTAACAGCCAGTAATAAGCTAAATTATATCAGATCATTGAAATAGAACACCGTAAGATATTAAAACTAGTCATGTAGGTATTTCCTTCTTAACATTCTGCAACATGATTTTTAATAGCTGCTTCACGTTGTACACACTTTGCAATCTCCTGTTACGGTACATTTTATTAAACGTGGAAATACCAATAAAGAGCAGAGGTGCTGAGAGTGTCTTCTGCACTGAATGAGAAGGGCTCCAACACTTCATTATGTGCTGTGCTGCTGACCGGTGCGTTCAGCTGTTCTTTACCATGCTGTGTAATTACTCCCGGTTTCCACATTCCTAAATTCTTGGAGCCTAAATTGTTAAAATATATCTCTTAGTGAAGGACTTTTAGGGTGTTATTTCCAGATCTGCTGACTTGATCAACTCTTCTGTTTTTCAAAATAAATGACAGGTTGGCTAGCAGTATTTGATTGTAAGAAATCAATAAAGTAATTGTGTTTCAAAATAAATAAATAAATAAATAAACGACCGGTTATCTCCGATTTTCCCATTTTAATCTCCCGGTATTTTATGCTAATCAGCTTCACCTCACAGTAACAAAAACCTGAGGTCATCAGCTTTGAAAGAGGAAAAGTTGACGTTTGGCCCACAGTCTTGGAGATTCAGCTCTCATTGCCCTGGGGCCTCTGGTGAGGCTGCTGCCTTAGAGGTTCTGCACCTTCCTTACAAAGCTAAGCTAAGACAAAGCCTTTGACAGCTGGATCTGTGGGGCTGAGGAGTGGAGGAGGCAGGAACAGTCCAAACTCAAAGAATTAACTGGTTGAAACTCTTAAAAGATCTAATCCCTTGCCATAGCTCATCACGCGAAGAGTCTCCTCCGGCTCCAAGTGAATCACTTAACACAGCTATGATGTAACTTGGAGGTCAGCACTCACCTTTAACGGGACCTGGAGGGAGCCTGCCTTACTGGGGGGTGCCGGTCAGCACTGCAGTCAGGAGGTGCTGCCAGCAAACCCTGGAGGACTGTCAGGCTCATGTCCTTTGCTTTTCTCCCAGGGCTCAAGACCCCGTCTTGTGTATTTGCTAGTATTTGTAGAGTTCTTTGCTTTGCTTTGTTTTCTGCTTTGAAAATTTCTTTTGTTAGTAAAGCCAGCTGGTTCAAAGGACCTCTTTTTGGTCGGAGGTGGAATGCGCTAACAGATACTAACGATGCAAAATGCAGAAGTGGCGGGTCAACACTATGCCTTCCATTCCTCTTCTTCAAGGTCTATTAATTTGGACAACTGATGGGAGCGCTGTGTACATGCTTAGTTGTATAGTACACTCCAGGAAAAGCTGCTCCCGTTCCAGGTTGATTGTTTTACTGTCTTTAATCAGAATGGATCCTAAGGCCATTAGCTAATTACTCTGCACAGGGAAAACTCAGCATCAACTAAATATAGTTTGAAAAATAATCTTTTGGACAGTCATTGATATTTCATCAAATTTAATCCAACGACTAAATCAGGGCTTAGGGACTTAAATAAGCGTGCATTCTTCAGCTTACTTAAATTGATGAGGGGTCTTTGGGTTGATATTCAAAATATTTAATCTTTTATTCAATTAAAATTCTGAAATTTATAGTTCTTTATGAAACACTAAGCAGAATTAAGGAAATACACAGGTCAAGGCTGTTAAAGGAGTACAAAAGATAATATACAGTTATACATTTACAGCCAAACAAATAATCAGTAATTCCAAATAATTGACTTTAAAATTTTACTCAGTTAAAATTAAACAATTACAGGGCTGGAGAGCTATATGGCTTAGTTGTTAAGAGCACTGGCTGCTCTTGCAGAGGACCTAAGTTCAGTTCCCAGCATCCAGGGTGGCTAACAACCATCCTAACTCCAGCTGACACCCTCTTCTGACCTCCGTGAGCATTGCACTTACATACATGTAGGCAAAACATTCAAACACCTAAAATAAAAATAATAAAATTAAAATTAAATACAAAGGTCACTGGGATCTAGGTGCCTTGCAAAATAAACTGCTGCTGCCTCATTCTTTTTGGAAAACTGAGACCTAGGGACTGGAGGGGATGACTCAGTGGTTAAGAACACTGGCTGCTCCTGCAGCCTTCCTGGGTTCAGTTCACAGCACCCATATGACAACTAACAACCTTCCTTAGATTCAGTTCCAGGAATCCAACACTCATTTTTTGACCTCCACAGACACTGCACACATGTGTACACTTACATACTTGTAGGTAAAACTCTCAGACACATAAAAAATAAGCCCCAACCCCCACCACTCCCAAACTTGAACCTGCACAGCAGAGGTTTGACTCTGTTCCCATGCCCAGTCACCTCCTCACGCATCACTTACAAACAAGTCAGCCATTAGTCTGTACTGATATAGAAGCATGCTCGTCTGCTTCCTTAAGCAGCTCCTGAATGCAGTCACTGAAATACACTCGATTTACCCTTACTCAGAGTGGAGGATTAGTACCAAACATGCGGTAGTGTGGCTTTCTTCTAGCTCTTCTGAGGTCTATTTCCTCATATCATCAATGAATGGTACAAGGGACCATTCTTAATGTTTAATCTTTATGAGCCAGCAGGCTGTAGTTCTTCTATGGCATGGAATAACTAATCTGCTTTAACAAGCCTTTTCAGAGTGAACTTCTTCCCCCGTATTAGAAGATGTATCCAACTGCGTCTCTATGCAAACCAGCACAGCCAATTACAAGAAGATAGTTGTTCTCGGGCTCGCATCTCTACCTCTGGCTTGTGATGAGGACAAATGTGGTTGTTGACAAAAATGACAAGTCACGACTAATAACTAAAGTGAGGAGGCTGCACTTTAACTGACAACTCAGAGTATTTACACTGCAGCTTCGCCTGAGAGTTTAATCACGAGCTGACAATAATTCAGCTGCTGCCAGCATAACCCAAGGAACGTGGTATTTGGGAGCCTGACGGATGTCTTCTCTATCTCACTGTTTAAAACAACCCCCTATCTTAATTTAGACTCCGAAAGTGTGGTGGAGACCTGCTTGTCTTACTTTTCCCTAACAAATATTTTCAGCACATTTTGCTTTAATTTTGTGCTGGTTGTGTGGATGAAGGATGGGCTAAAGGGACGTGGTAGTTGGTGTACCTGCAGTTTCATGTCATAAATTCCTGCCTGTTTATTCCAGGAAGTAACGCAGACTGTGGAGACAAATGTGTGTACTTTTGTCTGTCAGATAATGAAAGAATGAAGTTCGACATGTCTCTTTTGTGTTTTAACTGGCACAGCATGTTGAGCTCAATTCATGCCCCATGAAAATTGTCATTTGCTTCAAGCACAGGATGATATCTGTTTGCTTTTTCGCTCATTTGTACGGGCAGAGCCATGTTTACCCCGAATAGCACTGCTTTTTATTATGTTTACCTTGCAAGACGCTTTAGATATGTTTGGAAGAACATGGGATGCACATTCTAAATTTTAAAAGTAAATGTGAGGAGAGAGGCGTGTAGACTGGCTGTTCTGGACAGTCACAAGCCAATAAGAAAAGATTCTGAAAGAGGGGGCAGTGTTTTCAGTTTAGGGCACAACCCGAAATGTTGTGCTTAGCAAAAACCATGAAATTACTAAAAATTAAGAAGTGACCTCAGAATTTGGACACTTTACTGGGCCAGTGACTCAACTAAACAGTAATCAAATTTCAAGGACTTGAAAAAAGAAACATTAAGAAATAAAGTAAAAATAAAATAGATTGTCTATTTAATTAAACCTGAAACATGAAATGGACCAAGAACAGTTAAGGAAGAAGTATTCAGTGGCCCCTGTTAAGGCATTGGGAGGAAGACAAGGGCAATGGAAACTTGTAGAAGACAGAGAGAAACTGTATTCAATAGACAGCCAACCAACAGGGTGGGGACTTGTGGGACAAAAGTTGCTGAGACAGAACATCAGGAGGCAGAGGGTTCTGGCTAAACTGCACTAACTAGAGTCCTGCTGAACATAGGATGATCAGATACACCTAGGAGGTGCAGAAGATGAAGGTCTCAGATATCAAAGCCAAACAGAGTTCTTGCTAAATGGACCCAGTGGGCTTTTTCTGTAAAACTGAAGGAAGTAAAGCTAGAAGGGTCAGAAGCTTGACTAAAAGTAGGTCAAGCTGAGATCTTGGTTGGAAATGGGGCTGTGGGGCCCGGGCACTGGATCCTTTGCAAGCCGGAGCTCTGATTCACAGCTGACGAGAAACTACAGTTTTGCATTTTATTTCAGTTGCTCATTATCTGGTGCTAAATATGCTCTGTGCTGTGACCTAAAACTATTTGTTCTCTTTTAACTTATTTTTTTTATAAGTTTATACATTCAGATGATTAAGAAAATACATTCATTGTCAAGGGTAGGTTTTTAAAAATTTATTTTCACATGCTTTGGTGAAATTAATTTTTTTGAAAAAAGGAACTGGCTGCTTTTCCCATTCCATTTCATGTCTGTAGTTACTGATAGAAATACATCTTTTAGCTCTTGAACACAGCTTAGCAGAACAGCCGTGGGGATGTTATTAGAGTTTGCCATAATGAAAGTTCCATGAAGCAGGACCTGTGTCTATCACGCTGATCCAGTATCAACAGCAGTTGTCCGTCTCATCAGGCAGCTTTGAATATCAGTGACTAACGTGAACTGGTAACTCCATGTTAACCCTCTGAGTCACAGCTCAGGGAAAACCTGGTCTCCAGAGTAGCAGCCTCCAAGAGACTGTCAGAACAGGCTACATTCATTCGTTTTCTCTTGTTAACTGACAAGTGAAGGTAATACCTATTTATAATGTACCACATGATAATTTGCTGCACGAACACACTGTGAAATGCTTAAATCAAGCTAGGCAACATAGCCATCATATCCTATGCATACCTGTCTGTGTGTACAAATTGATATCTGTCTGTTTACAAATTGAAGACCTACTCTTGTAGCCATTTCAAGTCTATACTGTATCCTTGTTAACTATAGTCACCTATAGTGTGTGATGTACCTTCAGAATTGACTTATTTTTGAATCAAGGACTGAACTCTAGGATGGGACATAGGGCAGGGGATTAAGCACAGTAAAATACTGTTGAATTGTGGCCTCCGGCTGTGGCTGCTCTCATCCAGCTATGGTCTCTCTCTTGCTCTCTCAGTTCCTCCGATCAGTTATACGGTCGGGACCCCAAGCTGGTGAGGAGTCTGCGCCAGTGTCACCACATTCAGACACAGGAGACCAGGTTCAGTGACACAGATAGTGTCTAATCATAACACAGCATATGGGATTCCTTATTAGCTTGGCAGACTAGTATCCTAGTAAAATCTAGTGGGCCAGATGCCCTATTAGCATGATAAGTTTCAGTTTCTCTAAGTTTTGGATTCCTGGAAACAATGTGACTTACATAGTTTTCTCTCTGATAAGAAACAAGAAGCACTGCATTCCAGCATGATAGGTATGTAAGGCAAAAGGCAAAATCAGTCACAAGTTTTTCCACACCATCTCCCCCTATTTTTTATTTTTAAGACTAAGGCATAGTTCAGAATATATAGCATATTGATATCAGTCCAGGGCTGTATGTAGCGGATTTTTCTGTTGTGCATCAAGTCAAGTTAGAAAGGCTTGGGAGGCAAGGGATTGATCCCTTACTGTGGGCCCCATCCTTCAAGATGGCGAGTTCTCTTGAGAGCAGACTGGACCAACTCCATGCCAACCAGTGGGTCGAGGTTCTTTGCCTTGGCATTGTTGTCTCCACCTCAAGTGTCACCCAGCATTATGGACTGTGCCTATCTTAGGTTGTCCCATCTTTTGGGATCTTACCTGTCATTGACTACCAGCCCTCGAAGGGTGAGTCCCTTGGTATGATCCGGCAGAGGGAGAGGCAGTGTATCAAGCTTTGGCCCATGCAAGGTCCTCTTAAGGGGCTAAGAATTCAAGAAAAGCCGATGGAGCAGGGTTGTCCCACCTGGGTTAACAATGGGGATTAGGGAGTGGCAAGTTCTAGGCATTGGTCTCACAGTCTTCCAACAGGAGTGTGCATCACAAGGCATTTCCTGTGGCTCCGGCAGTTGGGCCGTTGTCTCAGGTCCATTGCATGGTTGTTCCATAAGACTTTACACCTATGCTCAAGTCTATTTTTCATATATCTATTATTATAGGTTGGTAAGGGCAAGGAACAGCGGGTCCTTGTTTGCAGAGACATGCCTGGAAAGATCTGGAGACAGGGCAACAGCTATTTGGACCAGAGAAATATGAGTTTTAACAAAATTATCAACACCCTTAACAATGCAGGGTCCAAAAATCAGGAGTTATGAATAATGATGGCACACATAATAAGGAACAAAGACAAAGGTTTTCCTCTGGATTGAGAACTTAGCTAATGTCTCTGTATGTGGAGAGAGAAGTTTGAGATCTCCGCAGGTTGGTGGCTTTCATGGTCTGTGACATTGGATCAGTCTCTTGGTGGCTGAGAGGTGCTCTGCTTCCTCCAGGGTCAGGGCTGCCATCTCCACGGTCGGTGGTTGTGGAGGGAGGTTTTCCATTGCAGGAAATTATGATATTCCAGGCTGGGATCCAAATGGGGGCTGGAACATTATCTGGAAAGACACAAGCATAGTCTCACCCTTGTGTTAATAATAGGGGTGGACCTTTCTACTCACTTGTGAGAGGGTCCTTCCATCTCACCATGGGGTCAGGAGTGGGCTGAGTGAAGACCCCAATGCTTTATTGCTGGTGGGAGCCCATTGGAGTCAAATTTTAGAAAATTTAATGCAAATAGAGCTTGTTGTATAACAAAACTGGGGTCCTTATAGCAGGGTCCTTTATCATTGTCTTCCCCTATTTTCTGTATTTGTTTAATGAGTGTTTGGTGGGAATGTTCAAGAATCCCTTGATCCCAGTCAGAGCAAAAATGGCTGAAGGTAGCAGAAACATAACAAGGACCACTATCTGTTTTTATTTTCCAAGGAACTCCCATAAAGACCATGGCATATTTGACAGTCCTTATGGGATGAGAAGCCATCTTAACCATATTTGACAGTCCTATGGCATGAGAAGCTGTCTCACCAGAGCAGGACAATGCAAAATGGACATTGGAATAAGTGTCAATAATATGATGGATATACTTGAGCTTGCCAAAAGGAGAAAAATGAGTGACGACCATTTGCCATATCTTGTCAGGGCCAAGGCCTCTAGGGAGAGTTCTGGTGGGTTGTAATGGTCCCAGAGGTACCTCTAGGGAGCATCCCAGTGGCTTGTAAAGGCCCCAAAGGTAGAAGAGGGGCACAAGAAGAGCATTCATGGACCAAATGTTTACAGCTCTGAATCGGCAAGGTAGGGAGGAGCCTATGTGTAGCTTGGGAGAAAGGTGGAAGCGGGCGTGTAAGTCTCTAGCTTGTTGAATTAGGGTGGAGTCTAGGGTGGCACTCAGGACCAGTTTGTCAATGGCGGCATTGCCCTCTGCCAGAAGCTCTGGGAGATTGGTATAAGAGCGTACATGTTGAATATACCAAGGGCAGAGTGCTGCTCAAGTAATAGTTGTAATGAGGAGAGCAACAAATCAAGGGGACTCTGGTGGGGCTGGAAAGCTACAAAGTCTAGATGTTGTAGTCTGAACTACATAATCACTTTCAGAAAAAAGTATTACAGGGAGTTGTAGGGAGATCCTGAAAAAGCTGCAACGTGGCTGAGAGCTCTCCGAGCTGTACAGATCCCTGGAAAGGGAAAACCTTATGTGAGGAGAGTTGTCCTTCCTGGTAAATTACATAACTAAATTTGCATTTACTAGAATCAGTAAAGATTAGAGGAGCCTTAGGAAGAGGGTTACACTTTGGGAATGCCTGGGGAAATGGGGACGGGGAAGCTGTCTGGTTCCTTGAAGGAGTTTATGTTTAGGATAATGATTGTCATATTTCCCCTGATAGACTAGTAGGAGAGTTTGGAAGCCAGGGTTGTCAAGGAAAAATGACTGGAGCATGTGAAGTGGAAGGGGAAGAACTAACAATTTGGGTACGTGGCCATACAGAAGGCAGGAGGTGTGGACAAGTTTAAGGGCAAGTATAGCCCATGCCTCAATAGCCCGGCTGACCTTGCAATGTTGACTCCATGAAGAGTGGACCCATATCAGGGGGCCCTGGGTCTGCCAGAGAGCTCCCAATGGGGTGTTTTTAGTAGGAATAACTAGTGCTTGGATGGGCAACTTTGGCTGTATCCTATTTACAAAAGCTTGGGACAGGTGAGAATTGGTTGTTCTGACAACACGTGCCTCCAGAGAGACCTTGCAGGGAATAGAGACCATATCAGTACCCTGCAGAGGTCAAAGAGCAGTGTAAGCTCTTCTGTGGACATGACTAAGAAGTCCCATATCCAACTGATGTTGCCACAGGGGGTCCGAGCCTCTGAAAGGGTAACCTCATCTGGTAAGGTAAGAGCAGGAGCTATGGGCTGGATGACATCTTGAATAGAGTGGCCCAAAAAGGTATAAGGGGCATGTAACTGTATTTAATCTGCTGAAATAGTAAGACCTAATGCCTGGAGGTTTGTTTTGAGTTTTGAAAAGCTCCTTGTAAGATCTTAGGATCCTTACAGGCGATAAGAATGTCATCTATATAATGTAGAATATAAACCTCAGTCAGCAAAAGTCTGCAGGCATGGGCCACATAATATTGGCAGATGGTAGGACTGTTTTTCATGCCCTGAGGCAAAACCTTCCATTGATAGTGTTGAACTGGAAAGTTATGGTTAGTGGCAGGTATAGAGAAGGCAAAATGGGGCTTATCATCATCATGAAGAGGAATAGAGAAGAAACAGCCCTTAATATCTATTATAATAATTTCACATTCTTTGGGAATAGCAGTAGGGTGAGTCAGTCGTCCCTAAAGGCTTCATATGCACATTAATAGCCCTTAAATCATGTAAAAGTCTCCATTTTCCTGATTTCTTTTGTATTAGAAAAATGGGAGAATTAGAGGACTAAGGGAGGGCTCGATATGACCCAAGGATAATTGTTCCTGGACGAAAGAGATCAAGTGAGCTAATTTATGTAAAGGAAGTGGCCACTGCTCCACCCATATGGGAGCTTTAGTGTCCCATGTTAGTTTGACGGGGGTGGCTTGGGCAGTGGAGCCGTGGCCGTTAGAATTGGGGGTGAGGGTGGGAGGTATTACATAACCGCTGGTCTACAATGCTGTTTCATAAAAGGCTTTGTCATCTGTAGTTAAAACAGCTTCCATGTCATGAAGGATATCTCTCCCCCCTAAATTACGGCTAAGAGCAGTCTAACAGCTCCTGTGTTGCTGCTCAGATCAGTCCAGATTACCAGGCATTGGACCTGTTGTGTGTTCTATAAATCCCCAACTCCTTGTATAGGGGGTCCAGGTTTGCAGTGCCAATGAGACAGTGCTTCCTCTTGTCTGATTACAGTAATATCAGTCCCTGTATCAATTAGGCCTTTAAACTTATGGCCATCTAGGGAAAGTTGCATCCTAGGCATATGCAAATCAATAGGTATCGTCCATTGGACGTGGGGGGTGTATTCCCTTCCTCTCTTTGGGGCGGGGCTGAAGGGTGCCCTGTTGCCCGTTTAAAGGCACCTTTTGTATGGGTTTACCATCTGCATCTACCTTAGACCTACATTGTCTTGCCCAATGAAAGCCTTTGCAGCATCTCGGGCATTTTGAAGGGGGAACCTGGCTCCTTTTGGCCTCTTTCATAATCTTATTAGGACAGGTATGTGACCAATGGCCCTGTCCCCCACAGGCCCAACGGTTTCATAATCTTATTGGGAAAGGTATGTGACCAATGGCCCTGTTCCCCGCAGGCCCAACATTTGCCTTTGTCCATCTCAGCCTGAGGCTGATGAGCAGCCAGTGCCTCAGCAAGGGCCGCAGCCTGGGCCCAAGCAGTCCCCACATCTCGGCAGGCCAGAATCCATTCAGAGACATCCTTGTGTCTAACGGGTCCTATGGCAAGGCGACACTCTGTAGAGCAGCCTTCCAAATAGGATCCTTGAGCAAGGCATTGGCAGCTCCCTGATGACTGATCTTTCTATTTATACTTTGTTGGCATCTCTCAACAAAATCAGAGAAAGACTTGCCTGGTTTTTGTATCAATTTGGTTTATTTGGTATCACTTCGAGTTGGAATACTTCGAAAAACACGAAGCGCGCAAAGCCGTATTTGTTCAAAGTAGCAGGGAGGTCCCTGTGCCTGAGCTTGGGGGGTCTCAAAATTGCCACATCCTACTAGAGCATCAATTCCAATGTTTTGGACGTTGGTATTTCTATTGCGCTCTGCCTGTTGTTCACATTCATCTTCGTAAGCAGCTTTCCATAAAAGGAAATCGTCTCCCTGTAAGCAGGCACGGGGGATATTCTGCCAATCATAGGGGGTATTGGCTGAATGACTGATTGTATCTCATAACTGACCAAACCAGGGGGAGTGAATGCCATCCTCAACTGCTGCCTTAAGCAGCTTCCTTAAAGTATCATGAGGATATGGATTCAGACATTGGGGTTCTGTTGTCCCTGATTGACAGTAACTGGGAAGAACTGTGGAAAATCTCCCATTGTATCATAGAAGAGGGGCCTGTGAGGAAGGGTCTTCCAGTCCTCCTCTGGGAGGGAGAGATAGATGGACTGGGGGAAAACTTCCTTAAAGCCAGCATAAGGTGGTGGAGGGTAGCCACCGCCCCATAATGGTGGAGCAGAGGTAGTCTTAACTTCCTGTTTTTCATCAAGGGAGCCCTCAAATACCAATTCCTCATTTTTTATATCATCGTTAGCAGTCATTGTTTCATCAGAACAAGAATCCGTTAGTTTTGTATTAACTGGAAATGCCTGGGACAGGCTGTCCCCAGCGTCCTGTTGTTGTATTTGCTCATCTATCTCCTTTAATAGGAGATTGTCCTATTCAGGGGCTTCAGGGGGACCCCCCGAAGGGAGGCCAGAATGGCTGTCACAATGGGGTAGAACAGCCCAGACTGTGGGCGTCCCTCCCTGACTTCCCTACGCAGGGCCAAGAACAAAATGCAAGCCCATTGTTTGGGATCCCAGCAACAAGAATCTGTAAACCAGGGGGCAAGAGCTAGTACTTCATCTAAAACCTTAGTTACATTCTTTTCTGTTACCCTAATATGCCTAACCCTGAGGAGAGGAACCAGTGCAGCAGTACAGGGGCTGGCAGCAGCTGGATGACTATTCCCCATACCAGAGGTCGCTCACCCTGCAAGACATACCCAAAGGGACTCAGGAACCAGTCGAGGAGACAATTGGCAAAGACAGGAGTGGCACGCTCAACTGAAGATCACGAGCCAGAAGAAAAAGCAGAACAAAACGAAAGTGGGAAGAGCACTGAGAAAGGGGGCATTGGGAGCCCAAGGTGTTACAGCTTAGAGTGTTACAGCTCTGTGGGGAGGGGGGGGTCCCAGCCCCACGTTTGGGCACCAGCTGTGGTCACCGGCTGTGGCTGTTCTCATCCGGCTATGGTCACTCTCTTGCTCTCTCAGTTCTTCCGATCAGTCATATGGTCCGGACCCCCGCTGATGGGCAGTCTGCGGCACTGTCGCCACATTCACACGCAGGAGACCAGGTTCAGTGACACAGATCTGCTTTATTTCAGGAATGTATGGGCTTATATAGGGGTAATAGTCCAATCATAATACAGCATATGGGATCCCTTATTGGCATGGCAGACTAGTATCCTATTACAATCTAGCAGGCCAGATGCCCTATTAGCATGATAAGTTTCAGTTTTTCTAAGTTTTGGATTCCTGGATACCATGTGACTTACATAGTTTTCTCTCTGATAAGAAACAAGAAGCACTGCATTCCAGCATGATAGGTATGTAAGGCAAAAGGCAAAATCAGTCACAAATTGTTCCGCAACATTGAATATGTTAGTTTTGTATTGTATCTTTTAAAGTTTGTATTGTAAGAATGGTCAGTTTTTTTTCTCACCTGGGAATGAGTGGAATCACCAGGAATGGGCTATACGGGCCCATGGCAGCTGACAGATTTTTCTCTAAGGCTTAGCAGCCTGAAGCAGGAAAGCGTCCTTCTAGCAGCCCATCCTCTGACAACCAGTGGACTGCTCCTATGGCATTCTGGCTATTTTGGACACTTTATGATTGATCACATTGCAACTTCTCTAGCTACAAGAACCTCTGTAACTGAAGCAGCAAGTCCTGCTTTGGGCTCCAGTCATAACCACTGCCAACGTGTGCAGCAGAAAAGGCTTAGAAGACCAGGTTCCTGTGCAGCTGTTCTCATTCAAGATGGGAACAGGAAGACCTCCTTTGTGACTCAGCAAGAAGCAGTGACTGTGGAACAGGAAGGTGTGCTGTGATTGGCACAAATTCAGTCATTCATTTCATGTCACACCTGTGCCCCACCCCTTCCTGGCTATGTAAATCGCTGTTCAGTTCACCTTTTGAGATAGCTTTTGGAGTTGTTAGGTGGCACCCTACTGTGCTACTAGAGAGCCTAACATGCTAACACCAAGGAGAAGCAGCACGCCTCAACTGAGGTGGTTGCCACAGCAGTGCAGTGGCACCAGCTGCCTTGGTGATGGCAGCAGCTGCTGGAGCAGCAGTACGGACAGCAGGGTGGCTTCAGAGCTCCAGGGAATGGCCAAACAGAAGAAGCAGGGTTCCTAGGTTGTGGAGATGACCG
This sequence comes from Nannospalax galili, assembly GCF_000622305.1. Taxonomy (NCBI): domain Eukaryota; kingdom Metazoa; phylum Chordata; class Mammalia; order Rodentia; family Spalacidae; genus Nannospalax; species Nannospalax galili. The sequence goes on from NW_008332592.1 coordinate 926,119, forward strand.
AACACAGTGCCTTGGAGCACGGAGAAGGAAAGAGAAAGCAGAAAGTTAAGGTTTCAGAAGGTGAAGGCAGTGTGTGGGACTCAGTAGTTCAGAGGAAGAGGTCCGGGAGCTGTCAAGCCTGAAAGGTTGAGGATTTCAATATCGGAGGCTCGAAGGCTATAGCATTAGCTGATGCTGACTGCTATTGACAGCTGCTGTTACAAGCTGCTGCTTAGGGTAGAGGATTTCATTGGTCACCAGGTGCCAGGATGCTGGCATCAGAACCTAGAGTAGAAAGCCTCTGACCTAAACACTGAGAGCTCAAAGTCTCTGACTTCTAAGGCCTGGAGCTGCACATCTCTGATTCAGAGAGTTTGGCACTGTAAGTCTGAGGCTGCCATCCCATCTCCTTTCAGCCCATGGTTACCAACATTAGAGCAACTCACTTAGGTACATTTCCCTCAAAGTAGACAAAAGGGCGTCTGATGGTTTGTAGGTAACATTTGTTTAAATGAAGCTTTGTATCTTTCTCCACAGATTTCCTCCTCCCCATACTGCAGGAGTCCTTAGTAAGCATTACTCTTTCTTTTGCTTCTTAGAGTTAAACTTTTTGAGATTCCACATGTATGTCCAGTCTTCTTGTACTTGTCAACTGCTCTTGGCCTATTTCATGGGTATACTATCTTTTAGATTCCTCTATGCCATCTCAAATTGCAGGATTTACTTCTTTGTTTCAGGATGCGTAGTGCTCCAATGTGTGCATTTCATTCCACATCTCTCCCACTGTAATGCTTCAATGAATATGGTGGTGTGGTTGTCTCTGTACCATGCAGACTTTACCAGATACATACCCAGTAATGGGATTGTTGAAACCCATGGTAATTACATTTTTAAATTTTTAAGATACGTCAATACCATTTTTTAAAACTATACTAATATACACACCTACCAGAGCAAAGGGGAATTGCCAAACTCACTATCATTTACCCTTAAAATTTTTATTTTTGTGTGTGTGTATGAGTATTTTGCCTACATGTATGTCCAGTTTTGTACTATGCCAATGCATCATGGACATGCCATGCTTGATGAGGTCAGAAGAGGGAATCGGATACCTGTGGAACTGGAGCTATGGACAGTTGTTAGCTGCCATGTGGGGGCTGAGAATCGAACCCCGGTTCTCTGCAATAAGCATCCAGTGCACTTACTGGCTGGCTGAGTTATCTCTCCAGCCCCTCATTTGCCTTTTTGGTAGGACAGGTGTGAGATGATACTTGAATGTTTCTTCCAAATGGGTTTCCCTAGTGGTGCTGGGCATTTCTAATAAACCTTTTGGCTATTTGTGTTTTTTCTTTTGAGATATGTCTCTTCAGTTTCTTTTCCTATTGAAACAATGGATTATTTCTTATTATTGATTTGAATTAATTGTTATTTTAGATATCAACCTTTATCAAATGTATAGTTTGCATGTATGTCCTCTTAGTTCATTATTCCTCTAATGTTTCCTTTGTGCAAATACAGTCTGATATAATTCCACTTGTCTATTTTTACATTGATCATGCACTTGAGGTTATACTCAAAACTCCTTGCCAAGACCAGTGTTATAGAGCATTCTTCCAGTGTCTTTTTCTGGTAGTTTTACCACTTACACACTTAAAGTTAAGTCTTTAAACTATTTTCACTCGATTTTTAAATATGGTCCAAGATAGGAGTCCAATTTAATTCTTCTAAATAGACACCAGTTCCTACAACACCATTTGTTGAAGAGCTTGTCTTTGTCCCATCCTGTATCCTTAACATCTTTGTCAAAGATCAATTAGCAATGTAAATGTGTGGACTCATTTCTGAACTCTCAGTGATACTGTTCTGGTATTCCATTTTTTTTTCATACCAGTGCCATTTACTTTGATTACTATAGCTTTGCTTTGTATCTTGAAATCAGGTTATGTGATGCCTCTGGCTTTATTGTTTTTGCTCAGGGTTGTTTTATCTGCTTGTTTTTTTTTGTTGTTGTTGTTGTTTTGTTTTTGTTTTGTCTCATGAATTTTAGAATTTAAAGAAATTTTATGAAAAAAGTCATTAAAATTTTAATAAGGATTACGTTGATTCTGTAGATCATCAGGTAATGTGGACATCTTTTACATTGCTTTTTATTTTATGTGTATGAGTGTATTGCCTATATGTATGTAAGTGCACCTGTGTTGTGCAATGCCAGAAGAGATCAGAAGAGAGTGTCAGATCCCCTGGAATTGGAGTTACAGTTTGTAGCCACCATATGGGTTCTGGGAACTGAACCCAGGTCTTCGGCAAGAACAGCCAGTGCTCTTAACTTCTGAGCTATCTCTCCAGCCTCATGGACATCTTAAAAATAGTAATCTTCTAGTACATAAACATAAGAAATCTTTCCATTTATTTGTATCATCTTTAAGTTCTAACATCATTTTAATAGTTTTCATTATATAAGCCTTTATACTTACACATTTTCCTAAATTATTTTCCTTATTATTGAATAGTATAAATGAGAGTCCTTTCTTTTATCAAAGATATTTTATTTATTTTTTATGTGTATTAGTTTTTGCCTACATGTATGTCCATGCACCATGGGCATGTAATGCCTGCAGAGGTCAGAGAAGGTGTTGGACCCCCTGGAACTGGAGTTATGGACAGTTGTCAGCTACCATGTAGGTGCTAGGATTCAAACCTGGGTCTTCTGCAAGAACAGCCAGTGCCCTTAACTGCTGAGCTATTTTTCCAGCCCTGAGAATCCCGAGAATCCTGTCTTGATTGCTTTTTAAAAAAATTAGTCCAAAAAGAGGCAATTTTTAGCAATTTTTCTGGAAATAACTTGAAACAGATTACATAAAAATATATACACAATGAAGTTTTGTTTCTTTTGGGGAAGGGAGAATAGGAAATCAGAGACCAAAGGATTTGCCAAATATTCAACTTTGGTGGAATAATGAAGGTTCCCATTAGCCATTAGCTTTTTTTCTGTTTTTTTGTTTTTTTAAATCCTGACAAGTTTATTTGGCTTGCTAACAGAGGATAGGGTGGTGGTTTATTTACAGAAGAGTGGGAGCTCCCCCACATTTATGACTGCACTGGAAAGTCCACACTCAAATATAGATTCTGTGGCTTCCTGACAGTTGCATAAAATGGTGAGAGAGGTGCCTCCTGGCGTTCTTGGCTTATATATCCTTAGTCCCTCCTCCACATGCACCTAAGGTCAACTGATTGGATATGAGGTGTAACTGACTCCCCCCTTGACTCCTTGACCAGCATGGGAAGGAGGTGTGACAATAGCTTGCCAGCATAGTGGTCGGAGGACACTTCTAGGTAACACTCTACCCCTTCCTCCAGCTCTTACACTCCCTTCTTGATTTTTTTATTTTGCATAATTTTCTGCTCTATATAAAATTCTAAAGATTTTTATTGTTAGGTTCTTGCATCTTTACCGAATTCACTTAGGAAATTCTAACACTTTAGGTGAAACACTTAGTGTTTTCTATACAGAAAAACATGTAATTTATAAGCAGAGTTAGATATGCCTCTTCTTTTCAGTTTGGATGCCTTTTCTTTTTTCTTGCCAAGTTGCTTTGGCTAGGACCTCTAGTTCTATATTAACTAGAAGTAGTGGTGACAGCAAGCACCTTTGCAGTTCTTAAATGTGTTTGTGATTTAACTTTAGAACCATTAATTTCAAGATAGTGTTCCTGCTCTGTCTGGCTATTTATCAGTATTAAGAGATATAACATAAATACATAATTATGGAAAAATGGATACAAATATAGTTTGGGTGAAAACTGGGGAAAGAATCATTGTTTCTGTCCCTACTTTCCTTGTAACAGCAGTACAGATTATAGAAAGAATGAACCAAAAGTTAGACAATGTGAAAATGCTCCTTGAGCTCTGTTCTTGTTATTGGAGCTGGGAGGTAAGTCCCCCTCAGCTGGGTGCCAGACATTCTGGAGGGCTGTCTCTGAGCTCAGAAAGATGTATCCCAAAGGAATCTGGGACTGCAAAATATAAGGTGAAAGATTCTAATTCTGAGGGATCTCTGTTACACTTAAGATTAGCAAACAGAGGTCTTCCTGACCTCACTTCAGAGCACAAGTTTTTATTAGAGACGAGACATACTTGAGAGCTAGAGAGATGGCTCAGAGGTTAAGAACACTTGCTACTCTTGCAGAGGACCTGGGTTTGGTTCCCAGCACCCACATGGCAGCTAACAATTGTCTGTAACTCTAGTTCCAGGGATCCATTGCCCTCTTCTGACTTCCCTGATATTGCACAGCACGGGTGCAATACACATGCAGGCAATACACATACTCATAAAATTTAAAAAAAAAGATACTTTTGCATCTTTTTTCTGTTTTACCTAGTGGGCTTGAAATCTCAGCATGGTTGACATGTTAGAAACAATTAAGTTAGCACCTATTATGACTTAGGCAGAGTTGACACCTCAGTATATGTTGCTTGTAGACGAGACAAACGGTGAGTCAGTCGACTGAGTATCATAAAAGCAGTGTAGCTTCAGATCTGCCTTGTCTTATCAGAGTTCCCCTGGGAAAGTCTCTCCAACCTGCTGCTCTTCTAAGTAAAAGGAGGAGGTTGCTTCTCTCATGCTGTTCCTGGCTCCAGTGTTTCATAAATCTATTCTCAGGAACCAGTCTGCAGTACTTGAAACACTTACCTATGCAGGATCTACTCATTTCTTGCTGAACTGATGTCTATTGTTGGCCGTCTTCTTTTTGGCAAATCAGGGCAAATCGGGCCCTTGTTCACTCTTGTCCTTATTCTGGGTGGTGCTTCAGTTGCCAGAGCTGGTGGCACTAAGACTTCCTTTCAGAGCCAGGTGGTCTTCATGAGTTCATAACTTAGTTCACTGAGACAAGGGAATGCAATAATAGAACTGCCACATATTTGCTTCAAAGATCGCGGTGTCTGCCAGCTGGGTTCAAAATGAAGAGTCAGACTGCTTTCTCCCACCTCTGCAAAACAGAAAGTGCTGTTGCTGCTCTTCAAGTTTTCTGAGTCCTGGCATAAAACTGTGAGGTAGACAAAATTTTGTGCACAACGAGCAATCTATCTTGGTTTAAAGCAACAAAACTAAACCAAAAAATTACTATTGTTGTCAGTGGTTCCTGACAGATATTGTACCAGAAATTTGGTTCAGAGCTAAAAAATTTTTTTTTCAAGCATCCATTACATTTTGAGGGTATAATCCTTAGGACGAAAGAGCTTTATATTTTACTTATTAACTCATCTGAGCACCCTTACCTGGCTCCTTGATACCTTGTTAGCCCTCCCTTCCAAGTGAGTATCAAATAAGAGATTCAATTTTTTTTCATGTGGGCAGAATTTAAAACAGGAGTCAGGGCACTCAATTAAGAATCAATTGTGGTTACAATGACTTAGCTAAGAAGTAAAGAGAATCTAAATGAAGATGGGGTCCCAGGTAATGAGGAGGGAGTGAGCTTAAGCCATCTTGCAAATCATTGAGCAGAAAGCCTAAACTGCATGACAAGATAGTTTTTTTATCTTCTGGTTTGGGTGATTGGTGGCCGATGATACTTATCCACTGAAGTCAGCAGGTTTGAGGAAGATGAGGTCTGCTAGGAAAATATGAACTGAGCTGCCTGAGTCTCAGCAAGTTGTGATGTCCCAGATAAGGTCATGGATTGCTTAGCACTAATGGCACATTCTGAGAAATGCATCTGTAGGCAATTTCATTGTATAGGCATCCGAAGAGTTCACTTACACAATCCTCAGTGGTGTAGAGCAGTCTCTATCTACCCCTGAGCCTCTTGATGCAGTGGAGATATCCAACAAACAGGAGTTGTATAAGGTTCCTGCCAGTGTGACATGAAGTGCTTATCTATAAGCATTTTTTACATTTATTGAATGTGTGTGTGTGTGTGTCTGTGTGTGTGTGTGTTTATGCATGTGTGTGGATATATATGTATGGAGGTCAGAGGACAACTTTGGAAGATTCACCATGTCAATCTTGGGGATTGAACTTAGGTTGTCAGGCTTAGTGGCAGGCACTGCTGAGTTACTCTTTTAATAAGTAGAAGAGGTACACTCTAAAATAGTGATAAAAACAGTAAACACATAAACCAGCAATATAGTCACTTATTATTAGTATAGTTTGTATATTATACATAATATACAAACATACTGAGATTTGCTGTGCTTTTACTTACCAGTACACTAGTTAGGTGGACATCAACACTTACAAAAACACGCAAGTAAAGCATTGCATAACTATATTATAATGTTACTAAGTGACAGGAATTTTACAGCTCTGTTATAATCTTTTGGAAATACTGTAATATATATAGTGTGTAGTTACCAAAATATTGTTCCAAAAGCTGAGTGTAGAGAAATAATATATAGGTCTGTTGCTTAATAGAGATCTACAAAACTGTGATCTTGATATTATTTGTATTTTCTAAAGCCACACAACTGAACCAAAGAGGTTAATTCACACAGCAAAGTAAACTCACAACAGATGGCAGATTGGGCATCCAAAGTCACATCTATCTTGTCCTTGTTTTAAACAGCTGAAGTGACTGTTTAAAACAAAGGCTATGGGGATCCTCTGAGCATTCAAAGCCTTTCTGTGGAAAATCTGTATTAGACTGTCTTCCTGTCATCAACTCCCAAACTTCATTTGAGAAAAAGAAGGGTCTGGGAGAAGTTTCAATGCTAATGTTTTATAACCTTTCACCTGCCTCCCATCTATTCTTTCAAAATTCGTGTTCTAGAGTCAACACATGTACAACAGCCAGGGGCTTTGGTTCAGATCTGGAAGCTACACAGTCAGCAGCCCTGAGGTTTGCTGATTCTACTTCCTATCAAATAAACCATTTCTGTTTGATGCTGTGGCTCCCGTGGTTCCCTTTCCGGTAGGGGGCATTGAGTTTACAGGCACAGCAACTGCACTCTCCTACTCCAGAGCTGCTGGTGGCCGGACGGTTTCTTTCTGCTCAGCCTTTCATCTTGCACTCCTCCCTCACCAGCTTTCTGATTTTTCATCCTCCCAGCACCAAATGTGCTTCAGTCCCAACGCTGGCTGCCTGGTTTTTTCCGCAGAAAACTTTTACCTGTCTACCATCTGCTCCAGCCTCTGTACAGAAAGTGAGGGAGGGCTCCCGCATGGGGTAATTCTTGACCTAGAAGCTAACAGTCCATTTATAAACAAAGGGTCTTGCATCATGCATTTTTCCTACCTTGAGAACAAGCCTACACACGCTCTCAGCCATGTTCGCTTGCTTGCCAGGACTGCCTCATGTGTCCTGTTTAAAGCAGTTATCAGATTACCTTCAGGTTTCACTATGCAGATCAGGCTGGACTCACACTCTCCCTCCTGTCCCAGCCTCCCAAGTTCTGGACTTATAGGTATGATGCCCCACACTGGACACTTTAAAAAAGTATTTTCTTCCATATTTCTTGATTTGCTTTTTAGTTCTTTGCTGTGAATTAACTTGTGCCATTGGCATAATCTCAACGACTTTTCCACTCAGGCCACTTCATTCCATTGCTGACATGGAGTATTTTCAATCTGCCAGGAAACTTTTATAGACCAAACTTGGAAGTATCACAAAAGCAAATGAGACAATCAATTTTATAATATCAGAATGTAACAGTGTTACCTAATTAATGGTTTTAGATACCTTTAATCTGAGTACCTTGTGAAGTGTTGTGGAATACACGGTACACTTAGCACGAATTTGGTATTTTTGTTGTCAATGACACTGGATTTCCTCTTCAGTCCTTACCAAGGATTTCAGTAACTGCATGATGTGGAAGGCTCACTGATGCATAAAATAAATTAAAAGTGCTCATTTGAGTTGAGTAAGTTTTAAGCCCTGGAGCATTTGAATGTGTTGCTGGATAAGATGAGTAAAAACACTGGGAGGCTCAGTGTAAGATTTAGCAAGGCAAGACGGACAGAAAATTCACCCAGTGCCCTGCAGCATCTTTTCCCCAAGAGAATTCCATGTCTTTTTATTTGCTTTTTATTTACTTCCTTATATGGAATTTGTCAAATGTTAATCTTTTGCAATAATCAGTTTTGGCAAAACTTGAGTCTCTGAGCAGCTCTGCCCTGTGTGCATATTATCAACTGGGCTCTGGCAAATGATGTTTGGGACGCTGTGAGTGAGGTAGGTTTACTGAGAACATCTCATCCTTGTCCTTGTGGTCCTGTCAGGAGCCGGTTCCTCTCCCGTGGACAGCCTTGTTCTGTGCTTTTCTAATCTTATTACTCTTCTCTTAGCCTTCAGATGCCTACAGGAGGGGAGAAATAGAAACTACTTTTTGAGGGTTCAACAATTGAGTCTATAAAATAAAACTGGCAGATTAATTGGTTGGGGGAACATACAGAACTATTATAAACCTGTCACATAAAAGAAAAGTGAATATGCTCACAACACAGTGAGACCTAGAAATGTATTTACCTTTGGGGAGAGGTGACAGTGATGCAGGCAAATTAAAGGGAAATAAAAATACCTTGGGAAAGGTGAGCAGGCCCCAAGGCCCTCAGAATAAGTAGGATGTTGTCTGCGCCTTTGTCAACCCGTAGACTCTTCTGTGTACCGTCACCTCCGATTCTCAGGAAGGAGTTTGTGATGACTGAGTTAAACAGATAGGGTCTTGTGCTTCAGAGGGGTGGTGGTGACATAGCTGTGGGAGGCCAGGTGACAAACTCTGTGGCAAACAGAGGCTCTTATGCAAACAAAGGACTTTCTCAGGTGGTCAGTTCGGTTAACATTGTTCTCAGCACTCTTACTGATGCGAACACTTTATAAACATAGAGCTTTGTAGATTGAGGACTTCTTTTACAAAAAGACATCTTTTCTGAGTCACTTCTTTGTCAGCAGTTTCTCAGAATAACTAACTCAATATATGCCAGCACATTATATTTTGGGGTGTCGTATTCTGGTCTGCTGTCGCCATATTTTGAAGTGGGATATTCTGAGTCCCAGCACTATCCTGTGAAGTTCACACATGGTGTTGAGAATAGCTGTGATTGTTGTCAGTGTTAGAGATTCTTAAATAAAGCTGATTTAAAAAATAAGAAAAGAGCTGTGATTAAAATTAACCTTTGCTTGTACTATAAATTAGTTGAAACCAGGTTTGTGGATTACTCAAAGGGGGCTATCCCAGTCTCCTGCCTTGTGCTTCCTCCCAGTCCTCATCTTTTCAGTATAATTCGGGAAACAAGAGCACACTGCAGTCGGGTGGTCCTACAGTGGTCATTAAAGAGTACCTGGGGGCTCTCTGAAGACACCTGAGTGAGTCCTTCCTAGAGTCTTTCCCCACTACTGGAATTGCTGACTCTTAGGAGTAGACTGACAATTTGTATTTCTGTCAAGTTTCCTGGTAAACTAGGCTTGCTGGTCTGGAGACCCTATTTTGAGAACCAGTACCCTCAATCAAATTAAGTGCTGAATGAATTGAAATTCTCCCCTTGATCATTTTTTTTTTATTTTATGCACCTCACCCTTTTCTCTCCACTGGGTTCTATCTCTAAACAAATAGACACCCATTTGTATATATATATTAGGATAAAATCAGAAAACACATCTGCCAGCTTACCTCTTCCTGTTCTTTCCATTTCTCAACACATTACTGTACACTGTTGGTCCCTTACCCCTATACTGGACCTTCTAAATTACTCCATCATGAGGGCTGAGCTGTAGTGGACTAATCTCCCACTTCATACCATCATCATGTCTGCACACATAGCATGCATGAGCAAGAGGAACACAGCCCTGCTAAGCAGAAGAGTTTGGATCTAGCTCAGATTCCAATCATGTAAAAGCTGCAAGGCCATAGAGTTTCAATGGCTTTATAATTCCACAAACTTCCAGAAGGGCTTGCGTCCCTGGTATGCAAAATAAGGTAGTTCAACGACAAGACTGTCAGCCTTCCAGCTCCACATACCCTCATGTCATGAACTAAAGACCATTTCATACATTCTGCCCACAATTTAAGATTCGTACTTTCATTTATAGATGAGATGATGTGAGAAATCCTTTACATTGTTTCATAATAAGCCTTTACTCACATAAATCTGTGAGGTTTTAAGAAAATAGAACATTCTATAAATAAGCAAATAGTACAGTATAGAAGTAGCTAAAAAACTCAAGGTTTTTTGTAAATTTTTAATTCATTTTTTATATATTTCATACAGAACATCTTAATCATCTTCATACCCCTTCCCCACTGGTACTGTCCCATACCTTCCACCATTGGAATTCATGCATTCTGTCATTTGTGTTAAGGCGTATAAGTCAAGTTAGTGTTCCTAGACATCCCTCAGTGTAAGTTCATTCACGAAGTCCAGTCAGCCTATCTAGAGTTCCTCACTATAAGAAGATCAGCTCTTCCTCATTCATCAGTAATGAACTATTAATAATTCTTCGAGTATGATTGGGGCCTGCTGCCCATTCCCACAGTCCTGTGCTGGGTTTTTGTCTGCTTGAGATTGCTTGGTTCTCGTGCATGCTGACCCCATTGCTGTAAGTTCATGTGAGCAAAGTCCCAGGAGCCTGTAGGATTATTTCCATATGGTCATGGACCTCTTCCTTGGCTCTTACAGTCTTTCCACCCTCTCTTCCACAATGGTCCCTGAACCCTGGGTGGGAGGAGTTTAATATAGGAGTCCTGTCCAAGGACCCACACTCTTCAGACTCTTAGTTTTCATGCTTTGACCATTTGTGATCTTTTGTGTTCCTGGCCCTCTGTTACATGAGAGAAATTCATTGATGAGAACTGAGAAATGCATTAGTGTTCTCTTTACCCCTTGGTCTATGTTTTATGAGCCTTAGGTGTAGAGGTTGCATTGAAGATGAGCCACTTAGACTTGGGTAATTCACGGAAAATGTCTGTATATGACCAGTTGCAAAAGGTGAATGGTGACTAGGATATTTGTCTGTTAATATGAGGATCCATACTTTACACATAATAATTACATTTGTCAGGGCTAGAGAGATGGCTCAACAGTTAAGAGCACTGACTGCTCTTGCAGAGGACCCAGGTTTGATTCCCAGCACCCACGTGGTGGCTACGAACCATCCTTAACTCCGGTTCCAGGGGAATCCGAAGCCCTCTTCTGACATCTGCAGCATTGCATGACATGGGTGCACTCACATACATGCAGGCAATACGCTCATAGACATAAAATAAAAATAATAACGTAAAAACAAAAGGAAATTACATTTGTCTAGGGATATGACAGCCTTGAGATTTCACCAAGATCTATGACCTCTCTAGCCATGTGCATTTGGCTATGTTTACAATACCACACAGGAGTTTCCTCTCATTGAATTGTTGGTTACCCCCAAGATAAAAGTGCTACCACTACACCAATGTCCTTTGCTGTCCTGGTCATTGATGTGGTTATTAGGCCTTAAAACTGGGATTGGATCATCAATTTATGTTCTCCCTCAGCAGCATGTATAGAGATCTCCAAAAGCTATGAGAACTAGCCTTCAGGGGAGGTGGCTTCCGGGTCAGCTCCAGTTCAAGAGAGGTGAGACCATAGGAGACAGGTATTATCATTTAAAGAGGAGAAAAAGAAAGAAAAGAAAGTAACAGCACACAGTGAGCACAGTGAATGCAGAGTCCTGCCATCACTAGTTTCTTAATAATACTTTATTATTCTTATTTTATATATATGAATGTATTGCCTGCATATGTGAGTGCACCACATCCATGTGCAATGCCTGTGGAGGACAGAAGAGAGTGTCGAATCCCTTGGAACTGGAATTAAGGATGCTTGTTAGCTGCCATGTGGGTGCTGGAACTCGAACCTGGGTCTCTGCAAGAGCAGCCAGTGCTCTTAACCACTGAGCCATCTCTCCAGCCCTGCTATGATTATTTCTGACAGGCTGTTTTGTTCACAGCTATTCATGAGTCCCTTGCATGAAACCTGACAAACTTTGGTCACTCAATTAATAGCTTTTAAATGAACAATTCCAGAGTATTTCCAAAATTAACAATGAGAAACTCCTGAATGAACTCATTTCATAGATTGATAATTGTAGATAATGCAGCTAGAGTATTTCCAAAATTAATAATCAGAAACTCTTGAATGATAGATAATGCAAAATACATCTTTTAAAAATCAAAAAATAAAGTATCCCCATTTTCCCTGTTTTCTCCTTGATAATACCTGTCTCCTATTATCCCTCATCTCTTGAGCTCCTTTTCCTATTTACCTCCATGGTTCTGTGTATGTCCTTCCCTCCTCCCTTCCCAGTTGAATACTTCCATTTTCACCATTTCCTCCTTGGCATTTAATGGGGAAGGAGGAGGGAGGTTAGACAGAGAGAGAGAGAGAGAGAGAGAGAGAGAGAAGAGAGGGGGGAGGGAGGAGCTTAGAAAAGGTTAGGTGGCATGAAAATAAAATACTAAAAATACACATACAATATCTGAACATGAGTGCATGTGTATGCCTGAAGGCTATATAACAAGAAACAGTGCTAGACAGGAAAACCCTCCCTTTGAGTTGTTTTGGTCAGGGTAGTCCAAGAGTATCCCAAAATTACATGGGCTATTGTCACAGTCCTTGATTAGCTCCAGAACTTGAAAGTAAGACCCTCTTCTAAAGACGGGACATATATTAGACACAGGACTTGGTGCAATGGAGCTGGAACTGACCTGGAAACCTCCACCCTGAAGACAAACTCTCATACTTCTAGAGGATACAGTGTAAGCTGTAAGGGAGAAAATTAATCAATAGTCCAACCTCAGCTTTAAAGCCTAATAACCTTAACAATGGCTGGAACAACAAAGTATACTGGGGCATTAGTGTCACTTGTGGGTGCTGTGGGTAATTGGCAGCTATCTAATTGGCCTTAAAGCCCTCTCAATGGGAAGGACTCATGAGTAGCACTGTATGCATAACAAAATACACATGGCTGAAGAGCTCATAGATCTTAGAGAAAACCCAATCTCTGTCATATCTCTAGACAAATGAAATTTCTTACTGTATGCTAAATATGGATCCTTATATTCAAAGAAGTATACCATTTACTTTCCTCAAAGAAGCTTGTTTTTGCAACAGATGGAGGCTATTACAGAGTTCTACAACTGGTTGTACACAGAGAATATGTGTCTGAGAGGTGCCCAGTCCTACCTGACACATGTACAATGGAACCTCTACACCCTAAGGCTAAGGGAACATAGTGGAACAGGGGGTAGAGAGAATACTAATGCCTCCCCCAACTCTCACCACTGAAGCTTCCTCGTGCAACAGAATGTGATGCACACAGAAGGCCACAACTGGCAGAGGTGTAGAGAGAGTGTGTGTCCCTGGATAGGACTCCTATATTAAACCTCACCCACTCATAGTTCATGGAAGAGGGGCGGAAAGATTGTAAGAGCCAGGATTGGTGCATAGCCATAAAGAAACACCCTTCCAGACCACTGGGAACTTGCTCATATGAACCTGCGATAGTGATGACAGCATGCACAAGACCTATGCAGACTCAGACAAAAACCCAGCATAGAACTTGAGAAATGGGCTGCAGGCCCAACCTTAGCCAAGGAACGGTTAGCAACTAATTACTACTGGGTGAGGGAGAGTTGATCTTCTTTAAGGGAGTGATTCTAGATAGATTGAACTAGACTCCAGTGGGTGAATCTGCATCAAGGGACAGCTTGACTGGATAGGCCTTAACATATATGACAGAATGCATAAAATCCAGTGGGGGGGTTATGGGAGTATGTATGGGGGATGGAGTCTAAATATAATTTATTTTTTGTAGAATAAAATTTATTGTGTAAAACAGAAAAATGAATTTTATCTGGACTATCCAAAGAAAAAGAAGTTTTGAGTAGAAGATGACATTTAATAAAATTTACATTAAAAACAAAATAAAAATTCTCTGAAAATATTTTTGGAAACCCACAAAGACTACCCCTTAACTTCTACCCGCACTGTTCTAACTTCACTTTCTGCAGCAGCTTACCACCACTGCAGGCATTTGATTTGTGGTATCTTTGAAGATTCTTTTCCTAATCTTTCTCTTCTCAATGCTAAGCATTTTTTTTTTTTTAAACTGTCCTGTGGCCTGGCTTCTAGATACCTTATCATCTGGATTGCCAACAGGTGATACTCTGTCATCTTGTTCTGACTGCCACATCTATAGCATTAATCACAAGATAATTAGGAAATTAAAAAATTAAATAATTCTGGTCTGGAGAGATGGCTCGGTTGTTAAGAGCACTGGTTGTCATTTTCAGAATTTTCCTTCCTCTAGCCTTAGCCCACTCATAAAATTTTGGAACTATTTGGGAATCCTCAATACGACACCCCATTTGACCAATAATCTTTCTCTCCTTCCCAACAGCACTTTTCTTGATTACTATCAATTTCCTAGACAGGCATTTCATGATAATTTGAGTAATTAATTATATGTAGTAATTAATTTGCTTTTTAGGCGTTACATTTGGTAAACTGAGTGCACAATTATACAGACTTTAGTTGAGACTTGTGGTATATTTGGATTTTGTTTTCCTTATTTTGCAAACTGTTAAAATAGAATAAAAAGGGCTGGAATTGGGGGTCAGGCAGACCTGTGTTTTAACCCCCAACTGTGCTGCAAATATCTAATGGCATTATCAAAGTTTTATGAAGCATTTAGAGGAATTGAGTGCAGTGAGATACATGAAAGCACATAACCCAGAGCCTGCTGCACAGCACACGTATGTATTTTCATCTTCAGAAGCTATCAAGTCCATCTCTAGTTCTTGATTTCAATAGAATTTTTACTTGAGGCTTTGATTATTTTACCTAGGTATATACTTTCCTCCTTCCAATATTTCCTCTGTCTTACTATATTTCTAAAATACAGATTTTTGTCATATCAGTAGAAATCTTTGGTGACATCATTTTTTAAATGAGAAGGGTTTATGCTTAATGAGCTTCAGGCCTCACATTTGGTCATTTCTTCTTACACAGTATTCTCTTAGTTACTTCAGATGGTAGGAAAGATGGTAGGCACACAGCACACACTTGCATGTCGTTGGTCTTTGCACGTGCATCTTCTGTATCCTGGAATGGTTTCTACTTTCTGCTTTATAATGATCTCTTACAATAATGCTCTGTGTTTAATTCAAATGCCACCTCCTACTCAAAACCTCTTTTCCTTTGGATAGTCCAGATACAATTCATTACTTCTATCTTTTTATATTAGCTTAACACACGTTTCTTCCTCTTTAGATATCTATGTCATGACATTTTAACTCTTATGTGAAATTATAGTTATGAAGCAGTTAGAAAAATTCCATTTGGTACTTTTTTAATTCAAGTACTTTATAGGTATATAATATTTTACTTGTATTTGATCTTCTTAATGATTCTATAAATTGGAATTCTAGTTCTATGTATAAAAACGTTAGAAGAATCTCTACTGATTATGGTGGAAACTCAGTAAGTACGGTAAGTAATTCAGATAGCTTTTCTTTTCTTTACTCCTTTCTTTCTTTCTTTCTTTCTTTCTTTCTTTCTTTCTTTGTTTCTTTTTCTTTCTTCTTTCTTTCTTCTTTCTTTCCTTCCTTCTTTCCTTCCTTTCTTTCTTTTCTTTTTTCTTTTTTTTTTTGACAGAGTTTCATGCAGCCCAAGACATCTTTGAATTGCGATGTAGCCAAGAATAACCTTGAACTTTCTGTCCTCCTGCCTCCAGTTCCTAAATTCTGGGATTGCAGGTATAAGCCACATGCCCGGTTTATGTGGCACTGGAGATCCAACCCAGGGACTTGTGCATGCTAGGCAAATGCTCTACCAGCTCACTTCCATTAGTGGCCTCAGCGTTTCCTTAGCCTCACTGGGTATGAAGCACTGTTTTCAGTACCTTATAAGTACTAACTCAACTGATCCTCTACTATAGCCCTGAAAGATAACTACTTTTCTATTTCATTATTTTTAGATATATCTCATTCCAGTTACTTTTTGCAATACAATAAACACTCCTCCACCCCAGAATTTAGTGGCCTAAAAGGAAACAAAAGCTTTTTGAGATAGAATCCTTCTATCTGCTCTAAGCTTGCAAACTTCCTGTCTCAGCCTCAAGAGTGATGGGATTGTGAGTGTGTCCCACCATGCCCTTTTTAAACTTGATCTCTGAACATGAGACTCAAAAGTGGTGCCCTTGGGTGGGCTCCTTGCTCATGCATCTGTGGTCAGGGACACGTGATTCAGCAAGAGTTCAGTATGTTCATCAAATTCCAAATGGCTCTGCCTATTTTCAGTATACTAACTGGGATAAAGGGATAAAAGGCCTTTTTTCTTTTTTTAAGATAGGGTCTCACTCCATATCACATCTGGTCTGGAACTTGCTATGTAGACAAGGTTTGCCTCATATTCACAGCCATTTGCCTGCTTCTGCCTCTTGCCAGCTGAAATTAAAACGTCCACAACCATACCTGGATCTTTGAAAAGCTTCTTCATTCTAGATTTTTAACATAGGAGCTTCTTCAGGTCTGTCTGTATCATTGACCCAGAAAAGGGGTGAGGCAAGCAGAGGTTCCCCTACCAGGGAAACAGGCTACATAACTTTGTGAAGAATGTGGCTTTGGGGAAGAAAGAATCCAGGCCGTGCTTGACCTCAGTCTCCCTTGTGCCCCCCCACCCCACTGTGCTATCTCGGAAACTCGCCTGTAATTAATGCTTCTTAGAGCGGCTTCAGCCTGTATTTCTCCAATTCAGCCAGAAATGTGTCTGTGAGTCCCCTGAGGCAGAGTAAGCTCCATCCTCTGGAGATGTTTTCAGACCACAGTGATGGCATGAATGGAGCCTGTCCAAAGGACAGCTGTGGGTTTCTCTTCTATTGATGTATTGTGCCTCTTTGTTCTGGGACAAAGCAGAGGCATGCAGGTTTTCTGGTCTCCTTTTCCTGGTGTCAGGCCTTCTTCAAGTTCCTGCATATTGAGGTCATGGCTTTCATAATCCTGAGTGTGTGATCTTCACGCAGGCTCTCCTTTCAAATTCTTAGTTGGGGTGATTTTTCTTTTGTAGCAGTCTGTAAAATCATAGCATGTCTTACAACCAAAGGCATCTTAGATGACATATGGTATGCCTCTACCTCAGAGATCAGAAGTTTGAGCCATAGTAATTTTAATGAAATTAACAGAGACCTAATAGAACTACTAAGGAAAATTGGAGATAAGCCTAAATAGTCGGTAGCCACTGCTGTTATTGGATATGTGGAAGCATTCAAGTTTTGAAATACCATAGCTTAGAATTTTTCTTATATTGTACCTTTTTTGAATGTCTTTTTTGAAAACTCAGTCCATTTAAAAATATTTTATTTATTTTTTTATTTTATGTGTATGAGTGTATTACGTGCAGGTATGTCATGCAATGCCTGTAGAGATCAGAAGAGAGCTTCAGATTCCATGGAACTGGTGTTATGGATGACTGTTAGCTGCCATGTGGTTGCTGGGAACCAAACCTGGGATTTCTGCAAGAGCAGCCAGTGCTCTTAACCGGTGAGCCATCTCTCCAGTCTCCTATATTGTACCTTTTTAAAAAAGTTTATGTGCATGCAAGTATTACCTGCATGCCGGTAAGTGCACCCATGTCAGAAGAGGTTGTCGG
The DNA here is from genome assembly GCF_000622305.1 of Nannospalax galili. Taxonomy (NCBI): domain Eukaryota; kingdom Metazoa; phylum Chordata; class Mammalia; order Rodentia; family Spalacidae; genus Nannospalax; species Nannospalax galili. Next base: position 943,712 of record NW_008332592.1, read on the forward strand.
ATCCCCTGGGACTGGAGTTACGGACAGTGGTCAGCTGCCATGTGGGTGCTGGGATTCGAACCCACATCTTCTGCAGGAACAACCAGTGTTCTTAACCGCTGAGCCATCTCTCCAGCCCCAATATTGTACCTTTGAACACAAGGTAGTTGAGCAATCTTTTTGAACAGTAGGTAGAGGTTACTTTGTAAATAACAATATATGAATATATAAAGAATCAAAATTAAATAAATAGTATGCTTCATCTTTTGAGCAATATATGTTATTAGTGGCCTAACCTAATGAGGCCAATAACAAACGTGGCTCAAATGCGCAGTAAGACCATTGAGAGGCTCTCTATAGTATTTTTCTTCTCTTTAGCATTTCTACAATTGGTCCCTTTCTGATTAGGTGTCTCCATCCTAGGTGAGGGCTACAGCCGCTACCAGGCCACCACTTTGTCTTTTGTCTGACTGCTCTGTCTATACACTAAATTACTCACTGCTGACAACAAAGGTCACACAACTATTTGACTCACCTGTTTTTAATTCAAAAACTTCATGTTTCATGGCCAACCAACACATATTAATTAAATGATAATGAACAAAAACATTTTTATTTAGCTGTGAATCTCTGTGATGCTAAAATTTTAATATTTAGTTTTTTAATTTCTCAAAAACATTACCATATAGCTTTACTCTTTAAGAATATTAAGCATTTTTCCAATTCCATACGAGTTGAGATAAGCTCTGAAATATTTGGCAATAAAGAACCACAAGTTCTCCTCGAGCTAAAGCAGCAGTGGAATATTAAATATTTAAAAATCCTGCAAAGTTTTCGCTCCTAGCTGCCAACCCTATCTGAAGAAATGCATTAGGAGAATTCCCTCTGGTCTCCATAAGAGCCCACATTTCATGAACAAAGGTAAAACCTTTCCCTCTATTCTGTAAATAAATCTGAAAGTTTTCTTACAGAAAATTCCAAAAAGCAAACATACGATGCTGTTTCTTCAAGGTAGAAGGTGGCCCCAAATAGAGCCTCACCACGCACAAACAGCCAGGCATTTGCTGTGGGAAAGCGCCATCTGTCTCTCAGTCTGGCACCTTGGTGTTGGGTTTTTGGTTGCCTCCAGTTGGAGATCCTCAGCGTCAGACTGCACTAACTAATAAATAAGACAAATAGCTCAGCATCTTTTAAATTTCTTAAGTAGATTTTTGGGTATATTTAATTCAGCAGATTTGGTAGTTGACATATGTTACATCCATATTTCATTTTGGGTAAATAAAACAGCTATCTGCTAGTGGATAAACATTCTTTAATTATTTTTAACACTAAGATTCTCTCAGAAATATCATGTCTTACCAGTTTCGCCCTACTTTTTCTTCTGGCTGCTTACTTGGTAGGTCTTCCTCCTCTGTTATGCTTAGTATCCTGCAGGGCTGTTAGGGTGAAATGGTCCCAGGCTCTTTTTCGCCGTTCTCACTGAGAAAGGCTTCTTCAGTTTTCCACTTGTGTTGCGCATTCTGTAACCTAGGCAACTCCCCACCTCCCCACCCACCACTTTTCACAAAAAGGTGGCCCCTTGATGCTGAATCTGTGTCTTTCTGCTGAGTTTTATCAGAGTATTCTTAAGTCCTTACTTTTCTCACGTTCTTCCCACGTAGGTAGGGAGTTTACATACTCTGCGAGGGTGAAGGCCTGGCTTTCTGTTACTGAGATAGCAACAGTATCGTACCCGCACATTATATACCATGCGGTTTGTTCTCATGTCTTAGACTAATGGCCTGCAGGTTTTTCTGGATCACAAAGACTTTTCTTTATTAAAAAAAAAAAAAAATCTCTCCTCAAATTCTCAGAATTCCCAAGCATCTGAAAGAAAGTTTTCCAGGTCGGAGAGCATGTGTGCAGCGATGGTCCATGCAGCTAGCTCAGCCTCTGCTGCCCAGCTGCCTTGTGGTGTCCCTGGCCCCTCCTGGGGTCTTGCTGGTCCAACAGCTGAACTCAGTGGCGGTGCAGAGCTGCTCATTTATCCATCCTCAGTTGCTGCTACTGGCTACTTTGCCCCTCAAATAAATGGTCTGTTGAAGTTACTTGCCCCTGTGGGTGTGACCTGTAGGAAGTGACTTTTAAGGTTTAGGAAAATTGATTAGAAAACTCACAGAGCTATGACTTAAGAATCTGACAAAGTAAAACTGAAATAAAGATATTATAACAGGAGGGAAATACTTTTCTGTAATAAAATCAACATGAAGTCAGAGCCCAAATGTGGTTGCTGGCTGTGGCTGCTCTCCGGCTGTGGCCGCTCTCCTGCTCTCTCAGTTCCTTTGATCAGTCCTGGTCCGGACCCCAGGGCTGGTGAGGAGTCTGTGCCAGCGTCGCCGCATTCAGGCGCAGGAGACCAGGTTCAGTGACGCAGATCTGCTTTATTGCAAGAAAGTACAGGCTTATATAAGGGCAGTAGTCCAATCACAGCACAGCATATGGGATCCCTTATTAGCATGGCAGACTAGTATCTTAGTACAATCTAGCGGGCCAGATGCCCTATTAGAAGCAGTGCATTCCAGCATGATAGGTATGTAAGGCAAAAGGCAAAATCAGTCACAAGGTTTTCCACAATACCCAAATATCATTGAAGTCCATTAAGTCATCACAAAATAATGCATGTATTATTGGTATGAGGCACAAGTGCAGACAGTTAGTGGCTTGCAGCAATGCTAAAGCGATAATGCTGAAATCAGTATTAACATCTGAACATTTTATAGATTGAGTCTAATAGTTGTTTGATATGTTCATTAAACATATAATGAAATCTAAAATAACCAATTATAATTTTTAGTTATTTGACTATAGTGATATTTTATGGGGTTTTCAAAAAGAAGTGCTATATTAAAGTAATTGCTCATGAGCATATAGCAATTGTGAAATTACCCTTTTTTTTTAAAAAAAGGACAATGAATAAAAGTTATCTTTCAACTATTTAAAAAATATTTTAAAGGAGGATAAAAATGAAGGGGCAGTTCAAAAACTGACTAAATCAACTTCATGGTTAGTTTGCTAAAATGCCTAGGTTCTTGATTTAAAACCATGCAAAGATAGGAATCTGCTTAGGAAAACTGTATTCTGTGGTTTTATGAAGTCCTACTAACATAATAAGAGCAGATGACAGGCAGAGGCACTGAATTCTCATACATACAGCTGGGTGCTGTGCTTAATAGATGCTTTTACAGTTATCATCTCATTTAATCTTCAAGCAGCACTAAGAACTGTGTTTTATCAACTCTTTCTCTCAAATGACTCTTGGATATTTAAAAACTTGCTCAGAAAACCTAATCTTTAAACCTACTATCTCATCCTAGTTTCTACAATCTTATCAGTGTCTAAGTAAAAGGTAAAAAGTACAAGCAATTACCTGGATGTTTGGACACTTATTTGGTTACTTCTTGAATTAGTTTGTTGGGTAATTAAAGTCTATATCTTCTTTACTGAGTTCATTAGTCTGCTGGGGCTAAGGCACCAAAATTCTAGACCTGAGAGTTCAAATCATAGACGTATGCTTTCATTCCATTCTGGAGCATGGGAAGCTGAGATCAAGATGTGGACAAGTTTGGTCTCTTCTTGGGATGCTGGTGGTCACTTTCTGACCTCATGTAATGGCTTCTCTCTGTATGCACTTTTAGTGTCTCTTGTTTTCTTATAAGGACACCAATTACTGGTTAAGGGTTCATCAATATGACCACATGTAACTTCAATTATGTCTTTAAAAGCCTTATCCCCAAATATAGAAACATTTTGAGTTAAAGTATGGCCAGGATTTCAAAATAGGATTTTTAAGGAAATATACCCAGCCCATTACACTTGATGCCATGGATGAGATACTTCAGATTTTTGAGTGCTCCATGTGAGAAACATAGATGGACGTGTTTCTTTCTTTCCACTATGTCAGAATTTATAAAACACTAATAAATTCACATTTGACAGTTTCAATGCAAAAGTTTCCAAGACATTGTTTCCTCGATACTGTTTCTGAAATGACCAGGTTTTTTATTCCTATTTTCATTAACTCTCAGATCATATAACTCTCAGCACAGTAAGCTAGCTGTCTGTCTGTCTGTTTGTCTCTCTATAGGTTAGAGAGTGACCATAAAGGGTTAAGGAAACTAGAAATTTCAAAGAAGTCTGAGAAACTACAGGTAGAATGCCAGAGTCTTTGTATCGCAAAACTGAGGCCCTGGGGGAAAGCTCCTGTTGGAAATCAGGCCACCGCAAGGTCACAGGTTTGAGAGGGAAGTTGTAGAGTTGAGTCCAGATGCAGAGGCAAAAGGCAGGACTGGGTCCAGATGAAGGAATGATGGATGGACGGATGACTGGATGGATGGGTGTCTAGATGGATCAACAGGAGGACATATAAATTTTAGTTGAGGCCATGTTAACAGTGGGGATTGGGCTGAGTGGATGTCCCAGGGACAACTGGGAGTTCTCTGCTTATCAGTCTTTGATGCACATACCAGGTGGCCAGAAGACAGGTTGATGGGGCCATCACAGTGCTAGCTTCCCACATCTACGGGTCCAGGTGAGGGAGTTGTGCCCCTTAGTAAAGGTCTGGTGTGTCTGAGAAGTTCTTGGGTTGGTTTCCTTCATATTATTTTAATATGGCCATATGCCCCTACAGTCTCAGTTTACCTGGATAAATGAATAGGGTGGCATCCATCCTACTCCCAAGAATAAGTCATTTATTAGCCTGTGCCATGTGGGTGGTGCCAGAGAGATGATACCATTCATACTGCCACCCAGGTGCTCAGTTACCCTCCATCTTCAAAGCAGAGTCAGAAGCTGTTTGTGGAATGGAGTCATTCTGGACAAAGCCCAAATAACCACTGTTCCCCAAAACATGGAGTAACCAAGCAGATGACAGCCTGATCTCAATATCAGTTTAAACCTTTTATCCAGCTGTCAGCAAGGCTAGGTAGGCCTCAGCCTTGGGCAATGCTAATATAAAATAACTATCTTTCATTAGCCCATTCAATCAAGACAATGCAGAAATCCCTGACATTATTTAATGAAGGAAAAGGAGATAAAATGGCAAATATTAATTATCATAAACTCTGAATGAAAGTATGTAACTCAGTTTCTGTAAAAAGTCTGAGAGATGTTCGATAATTTAATCATTAACCTTCCCTTATGGTCTGATTTTTTTTTAAGTGACAATTTTGAGAATAAAAACTTATAATAATAAAAATTTCAGGACACTGGAGACATGGTTCAGTTGGCAAAATATTTGCTGGGTAAGTATAAAGCATGAGTTTAGATCCCCAGTACCCACATAAAATGCCAGGAGTGACCATATGTATCTGTAACCCCAGCACTGAGGGTCAGAGACAGGCAGAGTGCAGGGCCTGCCTGGCCAGCCAGGCTAGCTGAAATGGTAAACTCCAGGTTCATTGAGAAATACTGTCTCAAAGCAAAAAGGGTAAAAAAGAAAGAGCAGGGAGGAAGACCAGTGCCAACCTCTGGCCTCCACATATGCACGGATGGTGAGCCCACTGGTACACAGGTGTGTGTGCTCACAGCACACACACACGCATATATACTAAACATTACTCACAAATGACATTTTTCGGAGCTATCTTCTCCAGTTTGACCCATTCCCTAATCTCTGACATTCTAGAGTCATTCTGTAAAGAGAGCCCAGAAGTGCAAAGAAATAGGCTGGGCATGCAAGTCCTGTACCTAATTTTGAGACAGCTGCAGTGCCTTGTAAAATGCATTTGGAAGAAGGTGAGCTTCATGAAATATTGCATAACAGAAGTTCTCTTATGAATACATTTACGAAATTGAACAATTTACTGTGTTTTCTTTTCTAAGATCTGTGGTGAGAAACTGAAGGATCGGAAACATTTTGTGACAACAATACCGTTGAAGCAGTATTTTGTAAAAAGGCCCAATATTCCACTATTTCCCAAAGTTATTACTAGCCATGCCCCATAGATACATTAGATACTGCACACAGTGCTTTCAGTGGAGTTGTTCTAGACCCAGTAGGAATGATTAAAAAGAAGGGAAGTGGGAAACCAAGTCTAATTGAAGATCCAATTGAAAAACAAAAAGAAAAATCTAGTTATGAAAAACTATAGAGCAAAGAAACCAGAGACAGCCACGACCAAAGCTGTGAAGCAAACGGGCTCATTAAAGTGTGAACAAACTTGACTGCGTCGTCACCAGAAGCCAAATACTGGTTTATTCAGACACCAATTCCAAAAGAAGCACTGCAGCATGTGATCTGTGTGTGCTGTGTGTTATGAACACCAAGGACGTCCAACTAAGCCAGGACTGGCCTGTTTGCAGACCAGGAAGGAGGAAAGAGGCTGGGTTATCACTGTGATACGGACAGGCACGTGCGCATTCGAGGTATAATCAGCTGTCATGTGGAACAGTGCATGAGTTTTCTGGGCTTCAGATTCAACCTGAAGGAATGTGATGAGCAATAGTAAAATATTTTCTATTTGTTTTGCTCTTAGACACAGAGCCTTGCTTGCCGTGTAACCCAGGCTTTCTTCGTATTTAGGTCCTCCTGCCCTAGCCTCCTGGTGTTTATAGGCATAAAGTACGAGCCCCATTTGAGCAATATCAAAAAAGAACTATATGCCAAGAAAAGTCAAAAAGGCTGACTCCAATAATGTCATCTTAGAGTTATCTAGAGCATTTTCTAGGGGACAAATTTTAATACCAAAGGTAATGTTCTAATACACCTGAAATGTTCTAATACAAACTATTTTCTTCCCCATCTTTGCTGTACTAAAGAGAGATCCATGGATATGGGTCTGAAGGGTCCTGCCAGCTTTCCTGAGTTACCTGCGATTTCCTACTTGGGATCATTAGGGCTTCAACAGCAACTGTTGAAGAATAGAAGAAAATTGACTTTAGAAGAGGAAATCAAGGACTATTTTCTCAGGGAGAAAATGGGAAGAGTTTCTAAAAAGTAGTTGGAGAAGGAGATGATGCATGTGCTCTGAGAAACAGAGTCCTGAGAAATTCGTTCAAGGTTCCTGGAGTATAGAGGGACTGAAACATGACCACTAGTTTCTGGCCTTCTCTACAGGGTACGCCTCCTATAGTCTGAACCGTTCTGATATTGACTTCACTTTGCATAGAGTACTTGCCTTTCTGATTTCTCAATGAGGAAGGTTGCCCATGCGTGCTTTGTTACATCCACTGCTGATTTGTAGAACAAATCATCTAATTCTTAGTGATGTCAGACAATCACCATTTATTATTTGTCATGAGCTTGGACATAGGGTATGCATGAATATTTCTCTGAGCACTCTTGTGCACCTGCTGTGAGCCGGTAGGTCAGCTCCAGGATGGCTGGGCTGAGCCACCTCTCTTCCTTATGGTCTGGCTATTGTCTGTGTTCACCAGGTAGAAAGAAATTCCCAAGACCTTTTGATGTCTGAATGTTTCCTTGAAGTGCTTTCACTTCTGTCACATGCTATTGGTCAAAAAACTCAGGAGGCCAACCCAGATCAACTGTGCTACCTGATGGGAAAATCAAGAAATGAAGGATAGAAAATAATTGAGGTAATTTTCAGAAGTATTCCACCATCCGTGCCTTAAGGTTTGGCTTAGGCCCTTGCTGGTTACTCCCAGAAGGTTGGAGGTCATCAATAAACCCAAAGAAAGTGGAGTGGTGATGTGGCACTGGGTGTTCCCCTACCCTGTACTTGGAAAGGGATTTGGTGACGGCTCAGACATCCTGTGCTGGATAACTTTAGTGTCAACTTGACACACCTGGGTTGAGGAAGCCTCAGTTGAGGAATTGCCTCCATCGAACCAGCCTGTGGCCAGAATCAAACAATTTTCTTGATTGTTGAGTGGTGTGGGAGGACCCAGCCCACTGTGGGTGGTACCACCCCTGGGCAGGTGGGCCTGTGTTGCATAAAGAAGCAGGCTGATCAGGGGCCAAGGGAGCAAGCCAGTAAGTAGCGTTCCTCCATGGCCTGTTCTCCAGCTCCTGTCTCCAGGTTCCTACCCTGAGTTCCTACCTTGGGCTCCCTGATGAACTGTGACCTGGGAGATGTAAACTGAATAATCCCTTTCCTCCCCAAGTTGGTATTGGTCAGAGTGTTTTGTCACAGTAATTGGAGGCTGAATGAATACTCCCTGGCTCTGGACAGAGATCAAAATGCTCATATTTTAAAGTGTCTAAAGCAGTTTCCCAAAGACACAATTGGGAAGCAATCTGAAGTGTAGTGAGAAGCACATAGGAAACAGAAATTGAGGGCAAAATAACGAACACATTTGTAGGGAAATAAAATTTAAAGCTAGAGGCGGAATTTGAAAGTGGAAGGACAGAATAACAGTGAATGAAACCTAAAGGGAATTAGAAACACTATCCCTTAGGCACAAGCAAATTAAAGCTTTGGCTGGGAATGAAACCTGTTACAGATTCCGCCTTTTCCTGCCACTGAGGACGTCGCTCTGACAGCGTGTGCAAACGCAGCGGAAACCATCACAGCTTCACCCAGTGTTCTGGCCATTTGCTGTTGCTTCTCTTCCTCCCCCAGATCCCTAAAAAGCCCTTGCAGAATGTTAAATGTTTGGTGTTATATACAATCGTAATGGGATGCATTAATTCTGTTCATTATTGATAATCAGAATAAGTAGCACAGGCTTCATTTTCATTTAACCAGAACATGCATTCTTGGAGCTGGGTGTATAACGCAGGAGCCAAGCATGTGCCCAGCACACTTGAGGCTTTAGATTCATCTCCGGCACTGAAAACCGGAAGTATGCTTTAAAAATATAACTGACATCTTCTTCATTAGAAAAAGTATTTATTTAGTGTGTTCGTGTGTGTGTGTGTGTGTGTGTGTGTGTGTTACTGTGTCTGTGTTTGTATCTGTGTATACATGATCTTTTGTGCCACGGCTTGAGTGTGGAGGTCTGATGATAACTCTTGGGAGTCTTTTTTCTCTCCTTCCTCCATGTTGGTTCTGGGGATAGAACTTAGATTGTCAGGCTTAGTGATAAGTACCTTCACCCACTGAGATATCTAGATGGCCCAGTCTGTATTTTTTATATTTTTTTCATGGTGGTTGACGGGCCAATTGTTTTTTTTTTAACATTGTATTTGACAGTCTTAAAGGCAGTAGAATACTGCATTAAGAGAAAAGCCTATAGAAATTAGAATAATTAAGACTACAAAACACAAAGCTATTGATAGAATTATTGAAGACTAGAAGAACTCATTCTATAGAGGATGACACCATTTGCAATGACATGAAAGAAAACATTACCTTACGTCTGGATATGAATTGAATATAGTAGACAGGGCAGAGAAAGATGAGCTTTCCACAGTGAAGAGTGGCCTGATTAGAAGCCCAGGTATCTGCACAGAATGAGGACTTGTAACAACAGACATATCCCTGATTGTCAGAAGAAATGCAGATTAGAAGGCTTTAAAAACAAGGGTGATTTAACTGTGGTTTAAAACATCAACAAGATTCACCAGCAAAGGAATAATGTAAATAAGGCATTTTATTTTTTAACCACCAAAGATTGTTCACCAGCTTTGGATGCAGTGCATGGTACGAGGGAAAGGAAGACCTTTAGAACAAAGGGGGTCAGGGGGGAGCATGTAACTAAGAGAAGTTTTCAGGTAAATTAATAGCAAGACTGAGAAGCGTGGCTTATGGGAGGAAAGGGAATAGTCTGTAGTAATTCTGAGTTGGAAGAAAAGCTAATGATGAAACTCTTATATTAGGAAGAAGGATTCTGTATTAGGAAGACCATGGGTCAGGGCTTAAGGATTCCAAGGTAGGGAAAGATACTTGCATGGGAGTATCTTTGCCGTATCAGCAGATTCCCGAGTCAATATAAGTGTATGACAAGTTCCTCAACACTGTCCCAATCCTGAGCTGCAACTTCATCCTCAATTCTAACCCTAATCCTTATATCAGTAGTATTAAAGAACAATAAGAAAAAACTGGCAAAAGGAGAGGGAGAGAGAGAGAGAGACAGAGAGAGAGAGGAGAGAGAGAGAGAGAAAGAGAGAGAGGGGAGAGAGAGAGAGAGAGAGAGAGAGGAGAGAGAGAGAGAGAGAGAGAGAGAGAGAGAGAGAGAGAGAGGAGAGAGCTGAATCTTAAGGCAAATGATCTTGATTGCATTCCCTAATTGCTTCTAAGCAACCCTTTCGCTAATGAGTTGGATAATTACCATTAAATTTGGCAATAGAAGAATCTCTTCGGCATCTCCTTCTCAAATATAGGTTGAAGCATGCTACTTAGGTAAACCATAAATATCTCTCCAATTTACAGTCAGTAGAGACACACTGAAATACTGAATAGAAAAAATTCCACATCTTTTCAATCTCTGTCTCTCTCTCTCTCCCTCTCTCACACACACACATTCTCATACTCCTCACCCCATTCCCTTCTCCATATTAACTGGGCTGTATACATTTAAAATAGGTGAATAGTTAATAAAATCAAACCAAGTACATACTCATACAACCTAATCCTCCACCATTGGAAGCTTCATCATTGTCTGTTCCTTATGAAGTCAGGTGACATAGCCTTGGATTATGTGGAGCTTTTAAACATACCCAGTGACTTTATTGTCTTCTCTACAATAAAGCTAAGTGTAAGTATCAAATTATCTGGTTTCTACTTTCAGCTATTTAAAACAAGTCTCATACTCAGAAACCTGTTTTCATCATTTCCTGGACTTCTCTTCCTTTCAATAAATATTCATATGATAGATTTCCTCATAGGTCTTGTTTATTGATCATTAAGTTTATTTGTAGACTTATCTTTTAAATAACAATTCAAGTCTTTCAAAATTTGTCAGTGTTTTCTGGAAGAAGTCATCTCTAAATACCTGCTAAAGAGGTTGGATAGTAAAGGACATGCAGAGCTCTGGATGTCTTAAAAGCTGTCATCTGGAGAAAGTCTCACTGGGCAGGTATTGCAGAGGGCTTAGGCAAGGCTGGTCCCTCTCCTGCTTCCCATGAGAAGGGGTGTGGCAGCCCTTACTACATTCTGTCTGTTCTCAAAGCTGCCTGCTCCCTTCAGTAGCCCACCTGCCCTATAGTACTGTGTAGATTTGAAAATGTCAAATCCCTGCTTCAGTTCATTGAAGGTCTGAGTAGTGGATGAGAAAACAAAGCAGAAACCAGGTGTAGTAGTTACTTTTTGTTGCTGTGGTAAAATACCATGACCAAGGAAACTTAAAGTAGGAAGAGTTTATTGGGGCTTACAGATCCAGACGAAGGGTCCATAATGGCTGGGAAGGTGTAGAGTAAGGAGGCCAGAGCTTAACCGGGAAATCACATCTTCTCTTGAAGTGGGTGAGGCTATAAACCCTCAAAACCCACCCCTAGTAACATACTTCCTCCAGCAAGGCTCTACTTCCCAAAGCTTCTGTAACCTACTGAACAGTGCCACTAACAGGGGACCAAGGATTCAAATATGAGTCTACAAGAGGCATTTTTCATTAAAACCACCATACTGTGTAAATCTCCAATTCCATTATCTCAAAAAAATTATCTTTGTTTAGTAACTTATGTAATATCAAAGATAGCCATTTTTTTCTAAGAGAGAAGATGGGAGTGGTGAAAAGAGGAGGAGGAGGGGAGGGAAAGGGAGGGAAAGGGAGTGGGGATAGCTGGTTTCATTCCTCAAATTGGGTTGTTTGTAATGTGGTGACTGCTTTCTTACTATTCAACACCATTCAGCACCTTGGTATAGTAAATATTTCAAGAAAACCATATGCAAAGAATGCTTCTGTTTAAGATGGTTGATGATTTCTGCTGCCTCATAGACTATATTTCTCTTTCTGACTGATGGCACTGGAATAATTCCAGAGTGAATATGGTATAAGGCTCAGAGATCAACATTATTTTCCTAGTGAATTGATTACTTTCTTCCGAATTTATAGTTCCTACTAGCACTGAAAATTAATGTGGCTGATGCACTTAGTGATTCTGATTATGTTTTACATTTAAATGCAGGCAGCTTAGACATTAATTATTGCAAATTTATAACTTGTAATCAGACGGTAGGCCCTCTGAATAACAGGAGGCTTTTGTATCATATCTATATAGAAAATGTTTTTTAAATCATTGTGGTTCTGGTTGGATAGTGTATGCTGCAACATGAAGCAGAGGTCTGACAGTCATCTATTATTTATTAGATCAACATGTATTCAATCAATCCTAACATCTGACTCTAACTCCACATCCAGGAAAAATAAACACATATAGCAATAGCATGGATGGCTACACATGCATATGTGCACACAAACCATGGATTATATATGCGTGCTATGTAGGCTTAAGGTAGATCTAAAGTCAAGCTTAGATTACAAAATGTCCTAAGTTCGGATGTAAAGAAAGTTTGTTTTTTATAGCTATGTCTTTCCTGTTTGCTTGCTTTTACAGTTTTTATTTTATGTGTATATGTGTATATGTGTATACATGTGTGTGTGTGTGTGTGTGTGTGTGTGTGTGTGTGTCTGTGTGTAGTATGCCATCCATGTGCAAGTGCCTGCAGAGGCCAGAAGAGGGTATCAGATCCCCTGGAGCTAGAGTTAGAGGTATTGTGAGCTACCCATGTGGGTGCTGGGAATAAAACTTGCATTCCCTGGAAGAGCTGCAGGTCCTCTTAATCCCAGAGCCAACTCTTCATCCCTGTCTTTTCTGTGTTTGAAGCTGAATTACCAGGACAAAGGAAATCCACTGTAAGAGATTGTGATGTTTTTTTATTAGAGAGAGATGTCATTACTTTTCTAGTTATAGCTCCCTCCATTTCTAAATGAAGGACTTTAGAACTAAGAATCATTTGAAAGGACCTACTCTAACCTCCTTGAGGTCCAGGTCAGCAAACAGCGGGCCTGTTCTCTAAGAGACATACTGTGGGCCAGGTCCCTTCCCCTGGCAGACTGACAGACTGATGCAGCTCCCTGCTTCTACTATCTTGATATGGTTTGTAGGCAATTTAACCAAAGCAAAATCACAATTCCTATGTTTGGTGACTATATTCGTCCTGGTTGTTTTGGGGATGTTCCTTAAGTAAACTAAAATAATAAAGCATGCTACGGTTCTTTATTTTTCATCTTGAATAACAACCTCCACACAGAATCAACAAGAAATATATTATTACAACCAGAAAGCATCATTATTTTGAAAAAGAAAGTGAAAGAAAAGCAAATGTGCTTGTCTTGGATCCATGAATGCAACTTTGTACAAATGTAATTTTCCTCTTAATACCCATCACCAAGACTGTGAGATAAAATCCCAGGCTGGTCCTCATTATAGCCCAGTAGAGACCTTGTTTTCCCAGGTCTAATGACTGGACACTTTCATATCACTATCTAGAAGTTGTCATTTTCAATGACTGACATGTGAATCCTCTCTTAGGGCATTCTGAGTTCATCTGGGGATTTTTTGAAAACATAATTTACTCTGGGCAGATTTTTTTGTAGGGGTGTGAAGAAATGGCCTTTCAGATAATTGATGTCACCTGGGTGACTGTGGCTGTAATAGAGATGAATCCACACTTACTCAGGTAGAAGATGACTCATTGGCAACTTTATTAATAGAGCAATCCCAGGCTGGAATTTATCATGTTCATATGACCTTTGTTGATACTGAAACATAGGAACTGCAAGCTGGTATGTTTGTGTTTTCTTAGATTATTGATTAGTTGCTCTTTGAGTGATCTGTGTAGCTTCTCCAGAGTTGCAAAGCGAACTGCTCAGCATGAAGCTGGCTCCTCCACAGGTTCCCACAGTTGTAAGCAGAATTCAAAGCCTGCAGGGCTGCTGTACGACCCTTTAGTTCCCCATTCAGTGTATTATGTTTTCAGGACTCCACAAGGAAGTGCCACCAAAAAAGCTAATTTAACACTCTAAGTAACTTAATTGCCCAAAGTTACCCTTTGCTACTTATAATAATCTTATATATTTGCTCCCCCCCTTTTTTTACTATAGCTGCTACAGAAGATCTTTCTGAGCTGTGGAATAATTTTAATCTAAAAATTTCCCTAAAATATCTCTTCAAAGAACAAAATATTTGCTTCTTTAAAAAATAACGTATTTTTTATTTTATGTATGTCTGCACTTATGTTTGTTTCCAATATGTGTGTAGTACCAGTGGAGGCCCAAAGAGGGCATAGGATTCCCTCAAACTAGAAATACAGAGGTTGCTGTCAACCATGTGGGTGCTGGGAACTGAACTCGGTCTTCTGCAAGACCAGCATATTCTCTCAACCCCTCTGCCATCTCTCCAGCCCCAACATGTTTTTTTTAAAGTTCATGTCTTTGTCCTCCTCATGACCTTGTTTCTCCATTTAGTCTCTGCTCTGCTTAATGCCAGGGAAGTTACAGCAGTGTCCTGTGTTCGCTGTGGGTCTGGGACCCTCAATGATGCTACTCCTGTGACTTCCTAAATCTCTCCTTCTGTCATTGGCCTTCAACAGACTTAATGGGGCAAAGTAAGTCAGAGAAATACTTTCCTGAGCTCTCCTCCAGGAACTCTAAGTGTTGCCTGACTTTGAGCTGAGAGTCTCTGGGAGCCAAGGCCAAGGTGGTTAGTGAGAGCTGCTGTTGGAGACTCCTGGTGGTGGAAGTGATCAGTGCTTCTCTTCTCACTGCGCTGCAGACACTGCATCCAGGAGGCGCTGCATCTCTGAATTGATGCTTCCGGGGGATGCAACTATAATGCCAACATTCCCAGGTTCCCATGTTCTTCATTTCTCAAGTGCAGAGTCTTCACTTAATTGGATTAGCACTTTCAAAGTTGACACATCAAGCCTTCTCTCTAAAAGTGATCAGAATCTTCCTTGAGGTGTCCCATGTTATTTTGACACTTCTCGAGGACAAAAAAAAATGTATCTGAAAAGCAAACTTTAATAATTACTGTCATGTTCATGGAGTTAAAAAGTATATAAGGTATTTGAAATGCACCAGCATAATAAGTATTTATGATTAAATGAAGGTAAAATAATTTCAGCAATTTTTATCTCCAAAATTCCACAGTCGGTAAACAGTGTTTACAACTTAATCTGCATAGATTTTCTGATCCCAAATTTCTTTTTAAAATAAGTTTTCTTCTTCTTTTTACACTTTATTGTATATTCTGTGTGCATGTGTGTATGGGCATGTATATGCCGTGGTACACATGTGGAGATCAGAGGACAGCTTGTAAGAATCAGTTCTCTTTTCCACCATGTGGATCTCAAGGATCAAACTCAGGCTGTTAAGATTGGCAGCAAGTACCTTTCTCTGCTAAGCCATCTTGCTGACCCATTTACTTGATTCCTGGAGTTCCCTTCTTTTGCAATGTAAAATCTTTATGAAAAAGTTCATCTGTGACCTGAGTATGGTGACACATGCCTTTATCCCAGCACTGGGAGGAAGAAGCAGGCATATCTCTGTGAGATGGAGGCCAGCCTGTACTATATAGAGAATTCCGAGTAGCTGAGGCTACAGGGAGACCCTGTATCAAAAAAGAAAAAAGTTTTTCTGAAGAACTATTATTGATTGTCCTATTTCTGTATGATGTTCAAAGTATTTAATGACAGGGTACTTTAGCAAGATCATTTATTTCTTTGTAGTTCTGCATTTCAGTTCCTTTGAATTTTGTGTTGGGATGTTAAAATGTTAACATCTTGTACAGCAGGAGCTGTGCCAGGTTTTATAGGTCATCTCAACTTTGGATATAGCTAATCTCACTGTTGCTATGCAAAAATCTATAATAAGATCCCATCTGCTTTTGTAATTTCTCAAGAAAAAATACATTATTGGTATCGTTTTGATAAAGTGGAATTCAAATGATATTCTCCTGATAAAATTACTACTTTCAGAGCTTACTTTTTGTTTCAGTAATATCCAATTTAATGTTTTCTTCTAGCATGTAGTGTGCTTGAGAATTCCTGTGTGTATCTCGATCCATCTCTACTTCTATCTCTGTCATATAGGTGTCTATAATCTATCTATCTATCTATCTATCTATCTATCTATCTATCTATCTATATTTCTCCGTCCCTTTTCCTAGGGATCTTTAGTCTCCGTCCCTTTTCCTAGGGATCTTTAGTCTCCGTTCCACCTTGTGGAAACTTTCCCTTCGTTCCCTCTTAGGGGGAACTTTTGCTAACACTATTGTTTTGTCTTTTACTTACAACTCCAGAGCATCAGGGCATCTATCATCTATCTAATCTATCTATCATCTATCTATCTGTCATATATCTATCATCTATATATGCCTGTCATTTATTACTCTATCTATCTATCATCTATCTATCATCTATCTATCATCTATCTATCTGTC
>NW_008332592.1:960132-1014233 GCF_000622305.1 Nannospalax galili
TATCAATCATCTATCATCTATCTATCTATCTATCTATCTATCTATCTATCATCTATCTATCAATCATCTATCTAGCCATCTATCACCTATCTATCTATATATCATCTATCATCTATCTATCTGTATATCTGTCTATCTATCATCTATCTATCTAATCTATCTATCATCTATTTATCTATCATCTATCTGTCTGATTGTTGTCTAATTACCCGTTTTAAAGGAACATAGATCATCTACTGAAAAGCATTTTTTTAACAGTAAAATTGAGACCTCCCACAGTAGAAAGCACACAGAAATACATGTTTTCTTCCTACCCCTCTGACAAAGAATGGAATTTATGTCATTTTTCATCAAAGAAAATTCTGGTGTTCTTTCTTTCTTTCTTTCTTTTGTCTTTTTTTTTTGTTTGTATTAAAATTTTTCTCTCATCCCTTGAATTTTGAAATGCTTTATTGTAGGAAGAACTAATTAGAAAGTTAATTTTGACATAGAGAAAGGACATATATGATTCCTCTCAGGTAACTTAAGGTCATTTTATTTTGTTAATATTACCTTATAATAAGTTCAGAAACTAGGAGAATCCCCTGTACTGGTGTCTGGAGCTAAATTACCATTGAATGTTTTCTTCTCCCTTGGACGAGGTTCTGCTGCAGAGTAGGGACTGACAGTGAGGAGAAAGCTGTTTCTTCATAAGTATCTTAAAATCAATTTAAAGCACAATCCTTGTATATTCATAAAACAGTCATGTGTTAAAAGTTTAAATATAGAGTAGTTGGACATAACTGTTCACATTTGGACTCCTAGCCCTATGAATAGAGGCAGGAGGATAAATACTAGTTCGAAGACAGCTTTGTCTACATGGTGAGTTCCAGGCCAACTGTTACTGGATAGTGAGACCCTGTCTCAACAGAAGCACTCCCTCCCAAATTTCATATGGCTCGTTGAAGAGAAAGAGCTTATACACAGCTTATTGTTGAGGAAACGAGAGACTCTGCAAGGTAATCAAAATGGTTTGAGAGTGCTTGAGGAAGAACAAGCTAAATTACTAAGTAATTGCTGTTTTAAAGCTGTACCTTTTGGGGTTATGTTTTTCTCCTAGACAAAATGTATAAATGACTGTCACATTATAGAGTTCAGGCCTAATCAGCAACGGTAGTAAGTCACATCATAATTCATCCCCCAGGGTTATTCTCTCAGGGCTCCAGTACCACACCGAGAGGACACATGGACATCCTAATGAGATGTTTCCTGTTTGGGACAATGTTTCCTTGCATCTTCTTTGTAAGATGTAATTCTTCCTTCCCCTCCTCTTCATCCTCTTTGTCCTCTCCTCCTCCTCCTCCTCCTCCTCCTCTCTTCCTCCTCCTCCTCCTCCTCTCTTCCTCCTCCTCCTCCTCCTCTCTTCCCCTCCTCCCAATCCCCTTCTTCCCCCTCATCCTTCTCAGCCTCCCTTCTTCCTCCCTTTTGCCTTTCTGTATTTTTACATAGGGTCTCAAGGAGCCCAGGCTGATCTTAAGTTCTCTGTCCCGGAGGATGTCCTTGAACTTCTGATTCTTCTGCCTCTACCTCCTGATTGTTGGAATTACAGGCGTGTGCCATCACACCTGGTTTTGTGTAGTACATAGAACCTAGAACTTCTCTTTCTCTGTTTTGTTTCTGATGCTAAAGCCTGAAGAAAGATGAAGGATTAGAAAATATCTCACATGATTATAGTTTTAAAACTAGCATCACACTCTGCAAACTTGGTAATCTTTAGAAAAGTAATTTGTGAGTGTCTAGTGGTCCCACTGTGGGGGCATGGTACTTCCCTTGATGTGAATGCGGCTTTTCTTCTTATTTCCTCTTAGAGTCTAAGTTCTAGGGTTTCAGAGTCCTCTACCAGATCCTCTCTGTTGGAGTCAGAGTGCCTTCTAGGTAGCTGTCTCTTAGGGCAGTGCTCTTCGGTAGTCTTAGTGGCTCCAGCCGACTTTTTATTTTGCAGGACCCCCGTCAGGTCAAGAGAAAACTGGTGTGCCCTTTGCCAATTCGAACTCTCGGAAGACAGTACATTGTCAGTCCAAAAGTAGCTCTCAGTCACTCTATCACCAAAGCAGCTTCCCGCACACACAGTCCTCTGGAGGATGGCCTACACAGTCCTGGTGGGGCTTTGATAAAGGCTGCGGTACCTTTGTGATGTCTCAGTTTTGGACAATTTTCCCTCACATCGCCTTTGCAAGGTTCTTATTTCTTCTTCTTATTCCTCCTCTTCTCCTCGTCTTCCTCCTCTTCCTCTTCATGCCCCCTCCTGCTCATCCCCCTCCTCCTCCTCGTCCCTCCTCTTGCTGATTTTAAAAGTGAGACATCATTCAGCCTTGTCTCTAGGTACAGATGGCTTCTCCATCAACTCTTCCACCAAAACATCTTTTTGTCACTTCTCCAAAATCTCCTCACGAAGCTTACACATTCTGAATGTGGATATGACTAAGGTTTTAAACAATTTTACTTGCCAACTTCTCACAAACATTTGTTTGTTGCTGTCACCTCATACATTAGTATGACATTGATTCGTCCTAACATCTCAGATGACGCTCCCACGTTCATGGCCTATAACACCACTTTTAGGTGATGAGGGGCTCTGAGAAAATCCGACAGACACGCTGTGCACACACTCCAGTCGTGCCAAAGTGATTTTACTTGTTTGCTCTTGGAGAAGTGTCTGAAGATACGAAACTGCACTGTCTTAGGTTCTGTTTTTGGAGAACACGGGCAATGAGTGTAAGGAAAGATGTCATGTAGAGGCCCAGAGAGGCAGCTGATGGTCACGTGCCTTGCTTTATTGCCTATCTAAAAAGCTGCGCAATTAAGTTTTTGCCTGCCTTACCTGCCCTTTGTGTGCAGACCTTTCGTTTGTTCTGTGATTAAAGCCATCCTCAGCATGCCACTTATAAAATACAGTATTGGAGGGGTGGGGAATTCGGTGTGCTGCACTGTAATCACCTGAACATTTCTCTCTTCCCCCTGGATAATAATTTCCGTGGAGGGATGAACGCTCACCTACCCTAGCCCCAGCAGCCAGCCTAGTGCATGCTGTTTAATCAATATGTGATCATTGCATGAACGCCCAAGACAAAGTGGCCAACATGTGACAGAGGCTCCCCCGGGCCAACTACAGCTTCCTAGCTGGGGTTTTTTTCTCTTTGCTCAACCGTTTTAGGAGAGTTGGGGTGGAGAAGACATGGAGGAAGGGGAAAACACATCTCACCTTTGGGATATCTTTCTTCTGTTGAGGTGACTCTTCACCTGCTCCCCATGCATGTGTCAGGGGGGAAGCCTTACAATTATTTGTAACCATTTTGAGAAATAATTACATTGCATGAATAGATATCCCTTTATTTAATAAGTTATCCTGGATAGAAGGGCTCTCTATTCAAAACTGCATCGTCATCTTTCAGTATGCACCGGGTCACGTTAGAATACACTCACACAATTGCACAAAATGACCTCTGCCTTTACCCAACCCAGCCTCGGGTTGTTTGATTTTTCTGCTTGGAGGAATTATCCTTCCTCTTCACTTTTCTTTTGTATATCGATATGTCTTTTGAAACAGCTCCCCTTTAATTTTTTCCTCCTTTATGTACTAAATGCAAAAGAAAACAGCAGCTTCTTTTAAAAGGTGGAAACTATTTTCCCTCCTGGCCATTTCTTCTCTTCCAGTGATTAGGGTTCACTGTGAGGCGGCACTCTAATAGGATTTTCATGCAAAGTATTAACTAACGGAATTATATATAGAAAAGAAAGGATCAAAACATGAAGAGCGAAGCGTCACTACCATTTACATAGGACTGATGTGAGAGTCCTTACTGAGCATCCGTCTGTTCGATGCATCACTTTCTTCCTGAACTTGCCGACGAATGAGCTTCACTGATCAAAGCTAGCACTGTGATTCACTTCCTCTTCCTGAAATTGTTGGTTCAGTATTAAAATATAGGACAGTGCTGGGGGCACTTCCCTGAGAGAGCTTCTGTTCAAAACTGGAGGCAGCAAACCGTGTATGTCATTGGTATGTGTGTCTTGTTCTCAGTTTAATCATGAAATGCTGAGTTTTAAATAGACATTTATGTCCACATAGTCTTTGGTTTCCTCTAGGATAAACACAAACTTCAAGCTTCTCTAATAAAAGGTTATGGAAAAAATTAAAGCATAGTGTACAAGAATCACTGCAACCCTCAAAAACACAGTTCTACTTTTTTGCTAGACAGGACTGAAACTTGAGTTTCTGGAAGTGAGCTCATCACTGTGAACGTGGCTCACATGCATGTTCCAAGGACAGGCTAGCTGTCGCTTTGTTCTGGACTAAGATTTAACACTTGACTTCAAATGGAAGGTCTTTCCCCAACACGGGTCTAAATTTGCTATTCTGGAAAATAGGGAGTGTGAATCAATTATGCCAGCACATCTATGCACAGCAAAGTGAGGACAGTGATCCCGGTTTAGGGAGGGCCTGGCAGCTCTAACCTTGGCCAGTGAACTCACTAAATTCCTGCAGTTCAGCGATGATTATTGGACCTGATCTGTTTTGGTTTCCCTCATTTCTTATGTCTTTGGACAGTCTCCTAGAGCCTGAGGAAGGGCTGAGGAGAGGAAGGTCTACAGTGTTGTGGTTGGAAAGGTGCTGGTAAATATAAGCTTTTGATACTGAGGCTACAGAGTCTCCATATTTGTTAAAATTCCATGAGTAGATAATGTGGTCTATTGTTTAACTTACTTGACAGAGTCTCCCGCTTCAGACTTAATCCTTAATCTCAAATTTCAAAAATATGTATTCTGAAATCTGTAGAAAGACAAAATTGAAAATCACATTTGTTCCTATGGAATTTCTGCACATTTTTGAACTGCCGTTGTATCAAGTTATTACTTTGCATTTCCTTATCTTTTTTTTCTAAAACAAAATTTTACATGTATCTATAGTCTATACAATGCTATCAGATTTCTTTTGAACTTCCATTTTACTGAACTAGATATAACAAATCATAATAATGATTATTTCCTTTCTTTTTACTACATTTTTTGTAGAAATATTTATGGTTATTATCATTAAAAATATAGGCAGTATATAACCAACTTAGAAATTGTCAACACTTGAGGTTATGGAAAACAATTAAGTTTGTCACTCATACGACATTTAAGTGGCAGGCTTAACACCTTTAAAAGAAAAAATTGGGGCTGGAGAGATGGCTCAGCAGTTAAGAGTACTGGCTGCTCTTGCAGAAGACCTGGGTTCAATTCCCAGCACCAGATGGGGGCTAGCAACCTTACAACCCCAGTTCCAGGGGAAACTGATGTCCTCTTCTGACCTCTGCGGCATTGCACAACACACTTACATACATGCAGGCAATACACTCATACACATGAAATAAAATAAAAATAATAAATAGAATATTTTTAAAATCTGTGGACTGGGTGCTGCCAATGCAGGGAAGGGATGCACATGCTATACCCAGTCCCCACATAAAATAGAAGTGACAAAATATTAAAAAAAATAAAATGTGTGCATACATCACATAGATAATATATGTGAACTGCAGGTTTGCATAATATACACATGAACTGCATTCCTGAAATGTTTGGGCTTTTTTTTTTTTGGTTATTGTACAAAGGAACGAGTTTCACTGTCATACTTTCGTGTGTGTGTGTGTGTGTGTGTGTGTGTGTGACTGTATTTTGTTCCTATTTGCTCCTCTACCTACACTTTTCTGTTCTCTTCTCCCACTTTGCTGGTTCTTCCTCCTACTTCCATGACATATGTGTTATTACTCATGAGGCATTTATTCTATTATGCTCGCCCCTTCCCTTAAACCTCTTCCTCCCCTTTCTCTGTCCCATTATACCTTTATACTCTCTCTCTCTCTCTCTCTGCCTCTCTTTCTCTTGCTCACATACATTTATACCTAAATTGAAATCTAGATTCCATATGATATGAGAGAAAGCATTTGGCTTTTGATAATGTCTGGCCTATTCTCCTAAAATAGATCTCTCTAGTGCCTTCCATTTTCCTCTGTCTGCCATAATTTTGCTCTTCTCTATAGCTGAATAACATTCCATTGTATATAGGCACTGAAATCTTTATCCATCTTATCATCTTTATCATCTGTAGAGTTTCATCATGCCGATCTACTGGCTTTGGCTTTATTTATACATTTGAAGTGTGATTCAGTTTAGACAGAACTTTAATCCTATTGCATTTCTTAAAACATTGTCTAAGAGGCATTGATTGTTGTCTTATAGTGGAATAATTCCAATTCAGAGGGGCTAAAGAGAAAAATCCTCCGTGAAGTTCCTAGACGTAAGATTATCTGGGAAGAGTATTGCTAAATTGTTTTAATTTCTGAGGATTTTGAAACATCGTGATTTCTGCTGTATATATCATATATACTTTTTAAGGGCAATTTCATAAATTGGCTTAGAAAAACTTGTTTCAAGGCAATTTATCATGTTAAAAAGAACCTCCATAAAAAGGCATTCTTCATCTTCTACTTCACTCAAAATAACCTTTTCCCTTTTCATTTAAAATCTGTTTTATATTGTTGTAATGCTTGACTTTGTGTTACCTCTTTGAAATGCTTTATGATCAAATAATTGGGAGTAAGTTGGAGCTAACTGCACCTAAGCAGAAGGGCTGCTGCTCACCCACCACATAACCATCAGGGACGCTAAAAGTGTAGAATGTCTGTCAACTCTAAAACAAGCACACATGTGGAGCAGTGGTGGGAAGATGGAGTCGCAGCTGGAGGCAATGATTTCTCCAAGTGTCTTGCCACAGCAAACATAGCATTTGGAAATTCATAAGCATTTCTTTTAAATGTTCAAAACTCTTTGCAAAATAAACTGCACATTAACTAAAGTGCTGGTGATGAGTGCCTACACACTGAACACCATAACTTTTAGAAAGGTTATTTCCACACAACTTTGGAAGAAAGAACCACACATCTTTTCCTTCAGAAAAGCGTATCCAAACACGATAGAAAAGAATGTGGCTATCCATCACCAAATAATGCACAGTTCTTGAGTTTTATATCTTGGAATACCTTATAAAGTGTTAACAGAACTTCAGTCACATATTCAAAACTCAAAACTCTCACAAAGAAATTGTTACTTCCTAGAAGCACACCATGACCCCTTCACTAAAATATAATTACTGACTAGTATTTAAAGGTATGAATACTGTATCTTGTTCCACATTTTATGTTGGCAAGACTCTTAAGTTTTTCAATTTATTTTTATTTTACATATATGAGTGTTTTGCCTACATGTATGTAGGTGCACCCATGTGTGCAGTGCTCACTGAGGCCAAAAGAGGGGTGGAACTGGAGTTAAGAATAGTTGTGAGTCACCATATGGGTTATGGGAATTAGACCCTGGATCCTCTGCAACAGCAGCCAGTGTTCTTAACCCCTGAGCCATCTCTCCAGCCCAGGCATGACTTTTTCTAAATAGCCTTTTGTTATTTCTGATTTGTGGGTACACAGCCTACCTTCCTTTCTGCTGCTGAAGGTAGAGGCCTGTCCTTGATGTTGGCTACAAGCAGAGGTCTGAGGGTAAACACACATGCAAGAATCTGGATCTGACACTTGGAGACTGGGGGATGGGCCTCAAACTAGGAAAACAATGCCCTTTATCCTCTATAATAGACCTTTAAAAATGATAAATCATTTATAAAGTTCCAACAGTATTATCCACTACACAGGACAGACCGGCATCCATAGAACCTACCTTGACAAATCCTATCTAATTTCAATGATATGACTCAGCGGTACTACTTTTCAGTCATGAAGAACAAGATCCAAGATACGTAAATCAGTCAAAGAAAACTGAAGCTGGCATCTCTGGTGAGCAGCAGTTATCACTCAGGGGACTTTTCTAATGTTTTTGAACCTTTACAAAATACTGATGTTCTCATGACTTAAGGAGAAAAGTGAGCCTGTCACTCAAAGGACATCCTTTATATTAACACACTGCCAATACGCCAATTGAACTGGTCTAAATATGAATTTCTAAGCTTGGAAAGAAAAGACTTTCTGAAGGATTCTGGGATGAATTGCTATTTTATACAGCTTCCCAAAGTTCTGTCACATATAACTCTGGACAATAAAAGTGAGATTCATTGTGTATTGAACAGTCTCAAAGGAGAGCGACGTGGGTACTGTCATGAACTCTGCTGAATGCACTTGTGGTTTGGCGACCCTTACAGGTCTCTGTAGTTCTGCAAGGGACGAATATGCCCGGCGGAATTACTTTCCTCTTGACTGATGAAACATTACCATCACAAACAGGGAAAGAGGTTAATTTTATTTCAAGAATTGAAAAACATACAAACTTTTACACTCTGCTAGCGTTTTTATTTTTCTCATGGAGACAAATTATGAAATGTGGCATAAATTCTAAAATTCTTTGATCATTCACAAATGAGGGTTTCTTATTTTTTAGGAAATAGAGCAGTAAGATAATGAGAAGAAAGTCAGTGAGCTGGGTGAGCTTGGTACTCATGGAATGCGCAGATTTTTAGTACATAGAGATTTATAGAGCAGGATTTTCAGAAAAATTTTTCTTCATTGGACAATGCTGAGCTCACAGCTGTCCTCCAACCTGAATGTGATCATCATGGTTGGATGGTGAACTGGACGATGCTTCAACAGTGATGACCCCATGTAGCAGATCCTCTCTAAATCACTGGAATCAAGTCTGTCTACCACATCTTTTCTTTTACTGGTTGATTATTTCCATTTTTTCTGTCCCATTAGCAGTTTTTCTGCAGCAGGGGCATCACCTACCTTGAGTTTGGGAGAATCCACCCCCTGGTCCTGTGGTTATGTCCTTGGAGAATAGCAGTCAGCTCTCTAATCTCAGTGCTTACTGCTTGATACTCAGAGACAATGTTGCTCTAGAATTTGTTGCCCTCTGTCCCATGTCTGCTCTGTGGAGCCAAAGGTTTTGCCCTGTGGCCGTGCCAACCTTCCAGTTTCCCAGAGCCATGCCCTAGTGCTCCTTTGTCACCCTCTAACCACAATTCCATTTAGTGTTTCTGTTTGTTCATTCTTAATTCATTTACTGACAAGTTCTTTTGCTCTAGATGACTGTTTCAGACTAGGAAGTTTTAGAGGAAAAGCACCAAGTAGATTTTGACCTTATGATCCAGGTGAATGTCTAAACTTCAAATCATCCCAGCCACAATCATCATTTAGTCTTGGCTCTGAGCATTGCAATGGGACTTTTAGCTTCCTATACCAGCTATTAACTCTTTACATATGAAAGAGATCTTTGATCTTTTGCATGGTTTGCTACTTGAGGTATAGCTATTTCTCACTCCTTTGTATGTGTAATGAAACAAGCACTAAGAGGAACCCTACAGGTCAAGGCAAGTCTCTCCTCACACAGTCTTTAACTTTTCTAACCAGTCATATTAAGATTATAAAATATTGAGTTCTATATGAAACAAATATCAGTACTCAGCTCATTATTATGGACCATTCTTCATTAGCAGAGTGTTGTAAACTATCTCAGAGAAATGGTTGCAAGCTGAGTTCTTTCACATCTTAGAACACAAGCTCTGTTTCACAGATTAGTATGTAATACTGTGCTGATAGCATGTCTGCCTGGATTGCTGTGGATGGTGCATCAACAAGAGGCTAAAACATCAGAAATATATTTGTCAAGAGAGCAACATTTGCAAAATATCGGTAGACTTTGAAACTTCAGTTTTAAGCTCCTGTTATCCAAATTTTCATATAAATTTCAGGAAATAACAATTTCATTTATATAGCACCGTACCAAAAAATAGGTGAGTCACAGAAAATTCAGTGCCCTAATGAGTTGTTAGACTGTTTTTGCAGAATCTGGCAAGTTAACATTTAATGTAGTGAAAGGTAATTGTTCAGTATCCCATTGATGTACTAGTCTTTTAGAAACTATGTTGACGTGATATTTCCTTTGGGGAATGCTTTTCAGAAATTTAGTTTATGGATATAAGGCAATCTCCTCCCCACACCCTCTTCTCCCCTCCTTTCCCCTCTCATCCCCTCCCTTCCCCTCCATTCTAAAATGTGGATTGTCTCCATATAGTTGACTGTGCTGTCTCCTCCTCTATGTGAGCATCATTGTTGTTAATACATATTACTATTTTGAGATTTATTAGACAATGCAAGCTTTTTCACATTGGACTAGTATTCTTTTATTGGATTTGTATATCTTTAATTTGGCTACATTTTATTTTTTAATTTAAAAATCATGAAGTTGTATTTTTCCTATGTATAATTTGCTATATTATTATGTATTTGGCATGAGTTGTTTCGTTTATTAGTTTTAGTGTATTTCTTTCTGGAAAACTTACCTTGACCGATATTTCCAGAATGATACTGACATTATTATTTGGATGTATGATTCTGATCATTTCACTTTCAGTCTCTCTATGATTTTGTATCAATAAGATGGTGTCTACTTGCTTATCCATGCTGACAAGGATTTACTTTTCATTACTGAGTCAATTTACACCTCCTGGAATTACTGACATGACACATTTTAGTATGTAGCACTGCAGCTGGATTTCTCTTTGTCCAACATGCTTGATTTTCCTGCTTTCTACAGCATTTTATGATAATATTTTTCATGTTTGTAATGTGTGTGTATATGTTTGTGTGCATTTAGGTGCACACTTTTGTGTGCATGCATGTGGAGGCCACAGGACAGTCCTAGCTCTCATTCTTCAATTGCTACGTGCTCTGGTTTTCAGACAGGGTCTCTCAAAGGCCAGGAGCTCATCAAGTAGACCAGGTTGGCTAGTCTGCAAGCCCAACAGATCCACCTGTCTCCACTCCCTGTGCTGGGATTACAACCACATTCCACCATGCCAAGCTTTTTGACACTGGTTCTAAGGATTTAACTCAGGTCCTTGTGCTAGCATGGCTAGTCCATTATTTATTGAGTTGCCACCCTAGTCCCTTATAGTTCATTAAAAAATCATATAGCCATTATTTCATTATTCTATTATAATAACCACTTCATTTTTAATTATACACTTAAATTTTTTGTAAAACAAAATAGTATTATTGGAATTAATGTAACACATTATGTAGGATCAGAAAACCTTATACAATTTCAGGTTGATTTACCTTCTTATCCTACAATTTGTTTCTCTATATATTATAAATCCACCCTATAAAGCCACTATTATTCTGTACTGTCTTTTAAAGAAATCGAGTCAATAAGCAGACGGGCTTGCTTTGTTCACAGACTTCCCATTTTCAGCATTCTTTATCCATTCTCCTGTCCGCTTTTCATTTGTTATTTCAGTCCAGTTGGAAGGACTTTTTTAGAACTGTTCAAGAGCTCTGGCCTGCTAGTTATTACTTCTTCTAGTTTTTATGTCCAGAAAAAGTACCTTTATGTGCTTTTATCCTCAAAGCAGTGTGGAGCCACAAGGAGGACTCAAACAAGAAAGTGAAATTATCTGAATTTTTAAGACCACTCATTACTCTGGACAAAGAATTATGCCAGGAACAGGCTAGGCAGGGAGAAGGACAGAAAGAGTTGAGGTGGAGATGCAATCTTCAAATAACAGTCTGGCTTGTGGAGTGACTCTGCAGAGAAATGCGAGCATTGATTTTTTTCCTCTCAAAGTCTAGGCCTCGCTGAAAGTTAGAAAATTGGCATTCTGGTTTACCAACATGCTTTTTATCTCTTTGTATTAAAAAAGAACATTTTAATTGCATGAATAAACTGATAAAATAAATATTGTATTATACAATTAAGGAACAAAGCCAAGAGGCACAGACCGCAGCTAGTCTCCCTTTCTTGTTTGTTTATGATAAATGCATGTAAACTAGTCCTCCACAAAACATGGCTTAACAGACACCTTAGGCACCGCTAAAAAAATTAATCATTCTCTTATGTACATGTAATCTAACAACATTCCTGTCTGGATAATAAAATCTATTGTTCAATAGATAATAGTTCACATAATTAAAGTGCTTTTATTTCTCTGTTAATTGAATACTGCACAGTGCCATTACCCATCACATATAAGCCTTAGTGAGCTATATGAGAAGCATGCGAACACAAACCATGAGAAGGACAGTAAGAAGCACCCTTTAGCAGTTACTTTTCCTTTGCTGTGATAAAACACCATGATCAAGGCAACTTAGAAGGAAGAGTTTATAGGACTTACAGCTCCAGAGGGATGATAAGAGTTCATCATGGCGGGGAGGTATGGGGACAGAGTGGCCAGAGCAGAAAGCTGCGAGTTTACATCTTCAAGCAGGCACAGGAAGCAGAGGGGGGGGAGAGAGAGAGAGAGAGAGAGAGAGAGAGAGAGAGAGAGACTAACTGGAAGTGAGAACAAGGGTTATGAACTCTCAAAGCCCACTGTCACTGATGTGCTTCCTCCAGCAAGGCTGCACCTTCTTGGGATTACATGACCTTTCCAAAACAGTGCCACCAGCTCACCAAGTGTTCAAATCCATAAGCCTATGGGGGATACGTCATTCAAATCACCACACACCCCATCTTCATGTTTGGAATACACAAGGGACCCTTGTTTCCTTGACCCAGGTTTATACCAGTATTGTAACAGGAATCTTAATCATCCTGCTGCACATCCCACACAAAGATTGATCTTCTACAGAATACCACCCGTACTCCAGGGAGCATATTTATAGGCAGGAATAATGTTCAGTCTTCTTTGACTCTCTTGCTATGTTTAACATATATAATGTATCTAGCTCTTTATGCTACATATTTTAAAAAATAATGAATGTATAAATAAGTGAACTATATGAAACACTTGGGCAATATACTATAAAACACACAGGGATTTATATCTCTGACTGGCCTATTAGGGACATAAAGATTTCATTTTGGTTGTCCATTAATAATTTACATTCAGGGCTGTCCTTCCTCCCAGTTCTTGCCATATTTAAAGTGAATTGCTTCTCTTCATTGTAAAGATGGCCTAGATCCTTTCTATTAAGCATGGCGTATGCATCATAAATTCATGCTGGCCTTCTGTGAAGCCAAGAATACCACAGAATTACTAGAGTCTCTTCATTCTAGGGAATTTCTATGTAGTCACTTAAGTGGCCTCATATTCCATTAGCCATATTGTTCTCTGTGTCTATATTCATTAAATATAGGGAGAAAGAAGCTTTAGTCTTCTCTGTTTCTCTTTCCACATTTTATCTTATACTAGAAAGAGAAGCTGTCCTTGGATTTTTTTCAAATTCATAAGCTTTTCTTACACAGAGTTAAGGAGTGATGTATGTGGCCCTATATAAGAGGCTTTGAAAAATGGTTTAACATATCTATCTCTCTATTTTTCAGCCAGTAATCACATATTGACTGTGTACAATTAGTACAACAAGCAGTAGACATGTCTGCAGTAACAAGACATTTTCTGCCCAGAAGACATTAGAACTGAAAAAAGAAAATAGGAAGTTAAATATTATAAAGTGGTACATTTTCTATGACAAGGATAGGTTGGTTCTTAGCTGAGAGCCAAGGAAAGCAATGACTAGCTTGGCGAGTGCAGGAGAAGAGGCAGTGCTGGGGAACCACAGTGAGTGGTGACAGGGGTCCTGGAGCTTGAAAGATGAGTGGGTGATAATCAGATAAAGCAAGGAAAAAGAAGGAAAGAATGGCTGTAAAAAGCAGAATGGAAGACGCAGTAGGGAGCGTCCATGCATTTGGAACTGATTTAGTAGATGTGAAGATCAGCGAAAGGACGTGGCTGAGGAGCTGGACTGGCAGTGCCCTCTTCACACACCCTACGGATTTTGAAATTTTCTATGGAAGATAGAAAGCAGTTCTCTAAGACTGGTGGTTTCTGTTTAACAGCATTAGCAGCACCTGGGAACTTCAGACGGAAGACGCAGTAGGGAGCGTCCACGCATTTGGAACTGATTTAGTAGAATGTGAAGATCAGCGAAAGGACGTGGCTGAGGAGCTGGACTGGCGGTGCCCTCTTCACACACCCTACGGATTTTGAAATTTTCTATGGAAGATAGAAAGCAGTTCTCTAAGACTGGTGGTTTCTGTTTAACAGCATTAGCAGCACCTGGGAACTTCATCAATGCTGACAGCATGCAAAAGACCCATGCTGACCAGACAGACAAAAACCCATCATGGAGTGGGGAAACTGGCAGCACGCCCCAACCCTAGCCAGAGAACTATTGGCAAATGACTACTGTTCACTGGAAACTTCTTCATATGAACTTGCAGCAATGCTGACAGCCTGCAAAAGACCCATGCTGACCAGACAGACAAAAACCCATCATGGAGTGGGGGAAGCTGGCAGCACGCCCCAACCCTAGCCAGAGAACTATTGGCAAATGACTACTGTGGGGTGAGGAAAGACTAGATCTTTAAGGGTGACCGTAGAACTAGACTGCGGTGGATAAACTTGTACCAAGCGACACTTGGATAGAAATGCTTGACCGGATAGGACTTAACATATATGGCGGAATACCTGAAAGCAGGTGGGGGAGGGCTATGGGGAACAAGGAGGGGGTAGAAGAGTCTAAATTTGATTAAGAAGTATTATATGAAATGCACAAACATGCAATACAAATATTAAAAAGGGGGAAAATAAAAATAAAGATTATTTTAATGAAGATTTGATTAGAAAGGGAAGAGATGAGAGACAGAAAGTACACGTGGATGTACACTGTCAAGAGATTATGAAAGCATTACATCTTGAAGAGAGAGAGAGAGAGAGAGAGAGAGAGAGAGAGAGAGAGAGAGAAGAGATAAATAAAGCCTAACTAGTTAAAAAAAAAACCCAGAGCCGGTGGGAGAAAGTTCAGCCTGAGGACAGACGTACCTTAGAGAGGACAAAGCACTGTGGTGCCCCAGATCTCAGGCTAGTGAGCGTGCCTGCCTCCCTCAGTTCCTCTCTCAGCGACAGGGTAAGAGGTTGATTGCTCTGTGAGGTAAAAGGAGAAACAGGAGAATGTAGATTATGGAGACGGGTGTGAGAGAATTTGAGAAAGATATTGATTACCAGTGCCAAATCATGGAAAGATGGAAGTCCAGAAGAGTCTTCCGGTTTGGGTTTTGGAAGAACGTTGTTAGCCACCATGATTAAAACGCAGATCGTATATTGCCCCAAAAGTAGTTTTTCTTCAGCCCCTGGCCAGAAGTGATGATAGTCTCCCCATTTTAGGAGACAGTCCTGGGGTTTTTCTGCCTTTGCACAAGACTTCAGTTCCTGTGATGTTGCCCTGGGAATCGGAAGGAGTGAAGTCATTTGTTTAAGAAGGCAGATTCAGGCCAGGCGTGGTGGCGCAAACCTTTAATCCCAGCACATGGGAGGCAGAGGCAGGCAGATCTCTGTGAGCTCAAGGCCAGCCTGGTCTATAAAGTAAGTTCCAGGGAAGCCGGGGCTAAAGGGGGACCCTTTCCCAAAAAAACCAAAAAAAAAAAAAAAAAGAAAAAAAGAAAAAAAAGAAGGCAGGTTCAGTTCCTCCTAGAATAAAGGATGGGAAGGAGGTACTGGATAGAGAAATGAAGGAATGGGCTCTCATTTTATGTAAGTAGAACTAACATGATAGCAAAATTAACAAGCTGCAGTCTTCAGTCACAGGTAGGAAATGTGAGCCACCCTTGGCCTCAAGTGGACAGTAGGAGATAGAAATTCTTTGTACTACCTGCATTGCCAGTGCAGGCAACAGTCATCAACAAGGGTAATGTTCTCCCTCCCCCCAGTCTCAATGTCCATGTCCATGTCCATGTCCATCTCCATGTCCATGACCATGTGCATCTCCAAGAACATTTACTGAGGTGAAACTTTGGGGAATAAATATTCTTTAATTAAATGTCCTGCACAGTTTACCATATGAAGCCATAACCTTTTCAAATGGCTTTTCACCTTATACAGCCTGTGTTTTCTTGCCTTCATCTCCACACAAGGACAGGAATCAACTCAATAAATAACCCGAGACGAAACAAAATATTCTAAGGCTTTCTGTCTTCTTATTTTTAGAAGTGGGTTAGAAAGAAACTTGTCTCTGGAGTTTAGGAGAATTAGTTCATGATACCCAATAGCACTGAGCACTTAATTGACTTCTGGTTTAATTCTGGGTATCTGAGACAGATCCTATTTAATAATTTAGGCTCCATTATTTTAAGATTGAACTGAAATGACCTTTGGATATTGGGGTGTGTGTTCCCTTAGAAATCCATGTGCTTCTGAGCTGCGAGCAGTCTAGTCGCACTATACCATTTGGCTCACATTGACAAGTAAGTGGCATCTGCACTGGTGACTTCTCTCAGCAGGCTCAGTTTTGCCAACACAGGGGGAATTATCCAAGCACCAGGCTCCACAGTTATCCTTTCTTTTAGGAAATTATTTTTATTGTGAACAAAGCATATTAATTCAATAGAAAGAAGGTCTATTTGAACTGTAAATGAGTTTGGGGAAAGAATCCTGAGGAAATTGCATCATTTCTATCCTAAGAAACTAGTAGCAAGGGTGACATATTTGTAGAAAACAGCTTTTTATATTTTCTAAAATCATATGAATGGTTATGAAGCCAATGAATACATGAAATCACAGTCTTTACAAGATGAATTTCTATGTTAGGGAACATAAATATTCAGTATCTGACTTGAAGTTCATATGGATAACTGCCCTTTGCCTTTTGTAGTATACGTCATAAGCAAGGATGTAAATGTGCTCTCCAGACAAATCATTGGAATGACTGATACAATTACTTAGCAATAATTCCATCAATTTTTATTTGATTTGACAGAATTATTTCAAAATTCAATTTATACAATAAATATTTATGATGTTCCTTCCGCATCATAGATTTAGCTGTTTACTGTTGGAGCTGTGACTGCTTGCAAAGCTGACATGGTCTCCATGAGTGTGTAACCAGAGGGGAGAGGCAAGCAGTAACTATGCGTTTGCAGGGCGTCATGGGGAGCAAAATTAGAAGAGAATGCATAGCAGTGTAGATGTGGCAGATTTGGGGGTGGTTTGGGTTTCCTGGAGAAAGGACAAGTTTAACGCTTTTACTTGAAGAATTTGCAGGTGGAGCAGAATTGTTTAGTTATGTCTAAGGAGAGGAAAGGAAGAGGAATCAGGACAAGACACAAATGGGGAAGAACTCAGCAAGGCTGGTGGCAAGTGCCAGTTAGAGAACAGTGGAAACAAGGTGTAGAATGTAGAGCTCAGCCGGACATGGCCATGTACATGGCAGAATCTTGATTTCCTCTAAGCCCATAGGAAGCAACGCTTGGTTTGAGCATACTGGACACTTGTGGTTACGTTTGTGTTTTATGAGGTGTCGTTTTGGAGAAGGACTGGAAAAGAACATGAGTGTAAGCAGCTTTGGCCCAGGTAGGATGGCTGGTGGCTGGTGGCTGGTGGCTGGTGGCTGGTGGCTGGTGGCTGGTGGCTGGTGTCTGCTGGCTGCTGGCTGGTGTCTGCTGGCTGCTGGTTGGTGGCTGGTGGCTGCTGGCTGGTGGCTGCTGGCTGCTGGTTGGTGTCTGCTGGCTGGTGGCTGGTGGCTGGCTTGGATTCGAGGACTGGTCATAGGAATAAAGAGCGTGGACTGTTCTGAGGAATGCAAACATGTACCATCATTTCTGGCTGAATGGTTGCTTTAAAGTATTTTGTTATCAATTTCTTAATGATTTTTAATCATTATGCCATATGTGGCCAAGCATCAGATAGTTTGCTAAATCTTCTGCTTAACTTCTGTGCACAGTCTCCATCTACAGGATTCTTCCTGTAAATTTCTCCACAGAGCCACTGTATGACCTTGAAATGCCACTCTTCTAACTGATGGCTACTGATATGATCCAAGCTCAGCAAAGCTGCCAGTTGAAGCAGCAGGGGCCTGATGGGGTGAACATGCGGCCCAAAGAACCACCTACCCAACTACACTCCCTCCCAAGAAATTCAGTCACGTGAGCCAGCTCACTGGGGTAGGACCGAAGTAGAGAGGCTCATAAAAAGTATAATCAGACAGTGGAGGTGAGTTATGAAAAGGAAGCAACTACCTATAAGCTACTGGGCCGACATCATAATAACCTTAGAGCTCTGGAGCCAGGGGCATTCTAAAGGATGGAGATCTGGTCTCTGAAGCCAGGCTGGCCATGGTTTCTGTTCTTCTTTGATAATCATTGGGTTCTTTTGAAACCTTGCCATACTTTACTTCTATATCTACCCTTAAAAACCATAAATATAAACAACAAAAATTAGATCCACGCTACCTAAAAGAAGGTGTTATTTTTTTCTACAGAAAACTACACAAGATCCCCCCTGCCCCCCGGTGTGTGTGTATGTGTGTGTGTGTGTGTGTGTGTGTGTGTGAATAGTGTCTACGTATATAGCTCAGGGTTGCCTGGAGTTTTCTCTGGAGCTCAGGCTGGTCTCAAACTCATGATCCCCCTGCCTCAGCCTCTTGAGTGCTTGGATCACAGATGCATGCGCCATGCTCAGCTAGATCTTTGTATTTCATGTATTCAATTCATGTGCTAACCCTAATAACCACTGACAATGATTACTATAGGTAGACCACATGCAAGGGACCATTCTAAGTTCAGATTGTGCCTTTTAGGTCTGACAGTCTTTCCAATGCGATCTTTTCAACCTTTGTTAGTAGATAAAGCACACAAGTCCCAAGAAGATGCACTAATTAGAACAAAGCCACACATTCTAGCTGGTACTGGGGGTTCAGGCTCCTGTCTGTGTATCTCAGAATCTGTACCTTCAGGTGTCTCTCTCTTGCTCTTACCTGGTCGTAAGGATTTTATAATTTCCTGACATTGAAATTTTATTTTTCTCTTCTTGTGAAATTACTGTCCTTATTTTACTGAAAGCAGTTTAATTCCTTTCTTTGAAAGGACATTTGTTCTTCACCCTTAGGCTATTTTCTGCCTTTTCTAATAAAGTCCTCCTTCCTTAAGGCCCAGCTCAATCTGCAGTTCTCTAGAGTTCAGTCCTACTTACCTTACTCCACCAGCATGCTTTGACATTATCATCCTTTGTGCTGACCAACAGTACTTCACGTAAGTAAGGCTTTCTCCCTCATTTGGTTAGCTCTATATTCAGAGTCACGTCCTTTATTCTCTGTTTCTTTGGAAATGAGGTCAGGGCAGACTTCGCCTCAACAAATGCTTAATTTGTTATCTGAAAGAGTACATTATTAAATAATATATATATATAATAAATTATATATTTAGTTTATATTGATGCATTTGATACTGAGTAGTTTTGATTAACAAAAAGAATTTTAGTCATTTGATAATTTAATGGCTACTTTTGATATATTTAAAGAGTACACCTCACCAGCCAGGCATGGTGGTGCACACCTTTAATCCCAACACTCAGGAGGCAGAGATAGGTGGATCTCTGTGAGATCAAGGCCAACCTGGTGTATATAGTGAGTTCCAAGCCATCTGGGGCTACAGGGAGACCCTGTCTCACACATACACACAAAGAATATGACACATTTTGGCTTTAACTTTGGATGCCAGACAAAAGAGAGAAAAATGGTAGTGAACGTCTTCATCTCTTTGTTTTTGCTGCCCAGCACCCGTTCTTTCCCTGTTCTTCATGATAAATAGTAATTTTGTTGTGGTGTACCACACTTTCGTATTCTTAGTCCAAGGCAGGAATGACCCCTTGTAGCTCCGTGTCCGTTGCAGCTGCACTGTTCTAGCATTCTGACTCGGGAGTGGACAGAAACTCAGACAGAGGAAGTGGAATGCAAGAACACTGTCATGGCAAGGAGACTGTCTGAGTCAGCCTTAGCTGTCAACTTGACACACCTGGGAAGAGGGAACATCAGCTGAGGTCTTTCCTCCATCAGATGACCTGTGGTCATATTTGTGAGGCATTTTCTTAATTGCTAATTGATAGGGGAGAGTCTGCCCAACTGTGGGTACTGCCAACTTTGGGTAGGTGGAGCTGGGCTGTGTAAGAAAGGTAGCTGGGAAAGCCAGGGGAAGAAAGCACTAAGCAGAGTTCATCCGGCTCTTTCCCTCCAGCTCCTGTTATGAGCTTCTGGCTTGGTTCTCCTCAGCGATAGGCTATCACCTGTAAGACATAGAAGCCCTTTCCTCTCCAAGTTGCTTTTGCTCATGATGTTTATCACTGCAACACAAAGAAAACAAGATCAGAGGCCTTTTAATAATTTGGGGGGGGGTTGGCTGTGCTGGGACTGAACCCAGTTTCTTGGACACGCTAAGCAAAGCACTCTACCACTGAGCCACAACCCCAGATGGGCAAGACGTTTTCTGAAGCCACTGAAGAAAGGCCTGTTTGTTCTCTCCAATCACGTTAACAATGAGGAGGATGTGAGCCAGGATCCGCTGGAGGTTACATGGGTTAGAGGCCAGCAAAGAAACAAACAAAGGTGGAGAAATGGAGTCTAGATGTCACTGAGCAAATCCTTTTATGAGACTAAAACAACTTTGCTCTTATCACTTCAAATACCTTGAGGTAGTAGTTTTGGCCTCGTTTGGCCTGAGTTACGATTTCTGTCATGTGAGATCACAGGAATGCTGACCGATTTATTTCAAGTATGAGATAAAATTCTCCACTGGTCATTCCTTCCAAAACAAACAGAAAGTCCTCACAGCCTTCTCCCTCTGTAATTTGCCTTTAGCCAGCTTCTCTCCGTTCTACCATGATCAACAATTTTACAGCTTTCATCATAAAAAGGATGAAATGTGGTGTGTGAACAGGTGAAATGTCTACCCAGAAGGTCCCAACCCTGCTAAATTACGAGTCTGAAGGGTTTCTATGTTCCCTAGTTAAAAGCCAGATTTGCACAGAATTCTTCGGATTTTTAACTTCCACTTTGCGTGCTTCGTACTAGTAGAAGTCATTGATGTCTACCCTGGATCATAAAAATGCTAATCATAGAAACCTTGAAAATTTGCTTGCAGTGAACAGGAATGTGTAAATGCAGCTCTGTGCTTATGGAGTGACTTTATATTTCTAGACTGACTGAGTCCTCGAGGCAATCAACTTTAAACTGGGAAACGTGTACTACTTCACTTTAGAAGCAGAAACTTCTCCAAATTCTTTGTCATAAAGTAAATGACAAGTTTCTAGCTCAATGCTTTGCTATGTGATCGGAGAACAGGTGGATACAGCGCTTACACAGTCAGGTATCTCGATGCACTGCACTGGAATTATTCAGTGAAGTGTAAACCATTGGCGAGGTCTAGGATTAGCAAGAAATTAATGTTTAACTGTACAAGATTACTGTGAGCTTTACCTTTCAGAGTATCCAAGTTTATATCACAAGATTCCATTTTAAATGTCCCTGAAGTCAAGTGAACTGAATCTTGCTGTTAACTGAGACTTTATTAAAAATGCAGTCTCCGTACACTGATTATTTTCAATTCTATACACTTAGGAAAACAGCCTAGTTCTCATGGCAAGATCTATACTACTATAGACTGGATGTTGGTGCCTTCTCTGTAGCTGTTCCCTGGTTGAAACTATAATCCTCAGTGTGAAGGTGTTTGGAGGTGACAGCTTCCAGTGGTAGCTAGGGTTACATGAAGGCATGATGGGATTAAAGCCCTTATGAAAAGAAGAAAAGACATAAAATCCATCTTCTCCACTACTAGAAGAAAGTAACTACAGCAAGAAGATAACTGTGTGTAAACCAGAAAGAGGGATATCAACATGAACTTGACACTGCTGGCACCCTGTTCTCCAAGCTCCAGCATCCAAACTTCAAAAAAGAATAGTTGAAGCCACCCAACCTATGGGAGCTCTTTATCGAAGCCCCACATTGACAGAGAAATGTGCTATGCAGAGGAAAAAGTGAATCTTTTTAGAATGCTTTAGGTTGCAAGTAGAGGAACATACATATCAAAGTGACTTAAATCATGTGTACCTGACTGACATAAGATATCCCAAGATGGCTGGTCCTGACTTCTAACGTCTGTCAAAGCGGTGGTATTCAGAACCAGGGTGTTTTTCTGTCCTTCCAACTCCAGTTCAATGATTTGGTTTTAGTCTTTCAGATGTCTTCTTACAGCTACAACATAATTACTGGGCCTCAGGGACTTCTTCCCACAGCATGTGCAGAGACAGAAAGAGATCTTTTACTAGGGCATATAATTCCTTTCCAGAAACTCTCAGAAAATTTGTGGCAAGATCCCATAACTGGCACCAGCTTATACAGCTATATTAAGATCCAGGTTGGGAGGCCCTGGGAAGGAAGAATGCAGTATTCTCTGTGTCCACCGACAATGGGCAGACAGCGGAGAGACTTAGCAGGTGAGCTGGCCATGTCTAAAGTGTCAGACTAACCTGACACGCGGCTGTTCTGCAGACAGGCAGAGACAGGAACACCACCTATTTGCCAAATCAAGCAGAGCATTAAAATTCCAGATCAAATGAAGATTGATGGATTTGCCTTTGGACAGGATGGAAACAAAGTTTTGACTTCAACTCTTCATTTCTAAAATCAGTCTCTTTATCAGGAATTTGGGAGTCTACCAGGCAGCAGTCTGCATTTTAAAGAAACATTCTAGTTTACTCTGCTGTCCGTAGAGACAACATTAGGTTTTATAAAAACAGTATCTTTACATATGTGGGCTCACGTCTTGCTCATTCATTGTAATTTTTTTTCATTGTGCTTTGTTATTGCCAAAGGCCTATGTGTGCTTTATAAATGGAGCTCCATCTTAAGAAAAGGAAACATTTCTAATCAAGATGTAATTATGTTATTTGGAGTGATTGTACTCCTGGCAGCCTTCTTGCCCCTGTAGCTGTTTAGTTTTTAATCCTGACAAGGCATATTTAAGTAACGTATTCACATACGGTAAGGTCAGAATGAAATTCTAAACAAGGCTAGTGCAGAACCTATTTCATTCCGTTTCACACCATATTTAATTATTGGATGCGTTCCCTCTTGTTTTATCTTTATTCGTTATTGAACACCATTGAAACGTTGCTTTGTGAATCATAACGTTTATGAAATCCTTAACACACACAGACCATCATACTAAGTTTTGTAGGCCTACAAATACAATGCATATTCCATTTGTAAGAAATTTGAGGTACCGTCTGCTGGCTCATATTTGAGGATGGACAAAGGAAAACAGAACACTGTGCGCTCTAAATGGAGATTTGAAGAAAGTATGTGCATTGCTGCTTGATTGTAATGTCAGCCTAACAAGGGACCTGGAAGGTGGACTTGGCCTAGATTGAAAACAACAAAAGGGCACGCAAGCAATGCCCAGCTATGGAATGTCCCCAGCCAACGCTGAGACCAGGATCAACGCCTCACCTCCTCATGGTTACAGCACTTCAAACTTCTGTCTGCAAACTACTGATGTTTTGGCCACTATGCTCTTGTCAATATTCTAAGAGCTGCTGATGCATAGACTTCTTAAAGCAGCTTTTCCTAAGGTCATACCACTTAACCATGGTCACAACTTGTGGATGGAAAGAAAACTGAGTGGGATAGAAAGAGAAAACTACAGGGACATGGGAAGGGAAGGATTCCCTTACCTTAGAATCTGGTTGAAGCCTCTCACCCTCTGAGAATCGTAGCACAATTAACACATTTGCTGTGAAGGTCACCCACACGGAGCAAATATTCCTTCCATATATTGCCATTTCTACTCAGTGGTAAAGGGAGACAAGATCATGAAATTTGCAAGTAAATGGATGGAACTAGAAACTGTTATGCTAAGTGAAGTAACACAGACTCAGAAAAAAAACTGATGTATGTTCCCTCATTTGTGGATCACAGCACCAAATCTTTATATGTCAGTATATATCCTGATGTAACCACAGGAGCCAGGAAAATGGAAAGAAACCAGGGTGGTAAAGGGAAAGAGGAGCCTGAGAGAGAGGAACAGTAGAAGACAGGTGTTACCAAGAGGGAAATGGGGAAAATGGGAGTATTTAAATGGGAGGGGGAGAGAAAGGGTTATACAAGGAATCATGGGAGTAAAGAGGAAGAAGGAGCTGAAGAGCAGGATGTAGGAGACCACGAAATGGGGAGAATGGAGGTACTTTACCTGGGGAGGGAGCTGGGATGGTTCACAGAGAGAGAGAGAGAGAGAGAGAGAGAGAGAGAGAGAGAGGAGAGAGAGAGAGAGATAAATAATGCATAGTTGGAGCAGTGGAGCTGGAACTGAGCTGGACATCTCCTCCCTGAAGACTAGATTGCATAGTTTTGGAGGACATTATGGAAGCTGTCAAGGGAGAACATCGATCAATGATTCAATCTCAGCTTTCAGGCTTAATAATCACAACAATGACCAGCACAGCAAACTATATTGGAACAGTAGTGACACTTTTATCTTGGGGGTAGTCAACAGTTACCTAATTGAACTTAACGAAATACACATGGTTGGAGAAGTTATAGATCTTAGAGAAAACCCTGAAGCTGTCACATCTCTAGACAAATATAATTTCTTGCTCTGTGCTAAATATGGATCCCCATAGTTACAGATAAGAATGCCAGTCACCACTCATCAAAGAAGCTTCTTTTGCAACAGAGAGAGACTATTACAGAATTCCACAACTGGTCATACACAGAGACTAAGTGTCTGTGAAATTCCCAACCCTAACTGACACATCCACAGTGGAACCTCTACACCCAAGGCTCCTGGAACATAGTGTAGCAAGGGGTAGAGGGAACACTAATGCATCTCTCAAGTCTCATCAGTGAAGCTCCCTCAGGCAACAGAGAGCAATGAACACGAAAGACCACAAACGGCCAAAGCATAGAGAATGAGTCTGCAGAGTCTGCATAAGTGTCCTTGGACAGGGCTCCTATATTAAACTTCACCCATCCGGAGCTCAGGGACTATTGCTGAAGAAGGGGCGGAAAGTCTGTAAGAGCCGGGGAGGAGGTGTGTGACCATATGGAGAGTCTTGCAGGCTCCTGGGACCTTGCTCATATGAGCCTACAACAATGGTGTCAGCGTGGACAAGACTCAAGCAGACAAAAACCCAGCACAGAACTGTGGAAATGGATAGCAGGCCCCAACCTTAGCCAGAGAGTTATTGGCAGCTGATTATTGCTGGGTGAGGGAAAGCTGATCTTCTTTAAGGGATGACTTAAATGGCTAACTAGATCCCAGCGGATGAACTTGCCCTGAGGGACATCTGGCTACACTAACTTGATGGGCCTTAACATAAATTACAGAATGCATAAAATCTGGTTGGGGGGTGGCTATGGGAAGGTGTGGATGGGGAGGGGTATAAAGATGATTAAAAATTTTGAGTAGGCAGTACACAAAAATTCAGTAAAAGTATATAAAAAATGGCAATGAGCCAACTCAAGGACTAAACATACACAACCTTGGGTAGTGCCTCATTCCTTTTCCTGGACATTTCCTGAGAATCTCAAGCAAAACTATCAACTTTGTTTACAGTGAAGATTTTCCACCTCTCTACATCCTTGTGATCGACAGTTTACCTTAGCAGGTATAATGCTCTCAGGTGCTACTCACGACCACCCTGTGAGCTCCTTTAAGATTCTTAACAACCTGTGAATATTATCAAACCCCATAAAAATCCTATGACTATTGAGGAGACAGTGAAGTATACACTCTTTCTTGAGAAGTCCATACTCACACTCAGTATGTCCGTCTTTCTGTCTTTCCTGGGCATTGTTTTCTGCGTTACACTATATACATGTCTTTACCTGTCTTTAGTAGGATGAAAAGATGGTTCAGCAGTTAAGAGCTCTGGCTGCTTTTATAAAGGACCAGGGTTCAGGTTTTAGCATCCACGTGGGGGCTAACAACCATCCTTAACTCCAGTTCCAGGAGATCTGATGCCCACTTTTGGCCTCTATGGACATTGCAAACACATGGTGCATCTACATACCTGCAGGCAAAACACTCATACACATAAAATAAACAAACAATTTTTAAAAATCTTTTAGTGAAAGGTGACTGTTTTTGAGCACACACCCATGGTCTTTCTTTCTAAGATCCTTTCTTAACTCTGGCGCTTAAAGTCTATATTAAAATATCTTTAATAAACTCCAAAGCTGCTTCATACTGGCTACTCCTGAAATTCTTTTATCATGAAGACAAGGATTTGTTTTAACTTGAATCAAAATTCTGCAAAGCTAATGGAATTCCTCAGGCTGCAAGGCAGGGTGCAGAGTTGTACCCCTTCCCCCACCTTTGACAAGACCACAGTTATTCCTTCCTTCCATTCAGTATTGTCATTTGTCTATCTGAGAAAAGAGGACATACATCATGACAATCTTTTTTATTTTTAAATTACTTTCCTGATGATTTACCACTTCAAAATTTCAGTGTAAACTTCAGTTTGTGTAATCTTTCACACAGAAAGATATCTTATAAAATTAAAAAAAATGAGTTAATAATCATAAATCTTTCATCTTTTCCTTCCAGGAAAGTTAGAAGCCATTTAGAGTAGCACAACATTTATATACTTATCATTTAAAATGAAAAGAAAAATGCTTTATAACACTCATCCAGTGGGTCCCTAGACACTGGAATTGAAGGGTCTGTAAGCATGTCTAGACTAGTTTCAAGCTGGCTGTCCTTTGATATGACTTATTTGGGCTACACAGCAATTTCCTTTCTCATTTGGTTGAATTAGTTGTCAATTTCAAGGAAAGTTTACTATTTTACTAAAAAATACCTATTTTTAGCACTTCACAAAAGGCATCAGTCAATGAACTCACATTCCCATGACGACTAGCAAGTAGAGCCAGTAAGAAATCATTCAAGTGGGGTAGGGCTGCACTACCTGCTAATCACAGGCAGGTATTGAAATTCCTATTGCTAAAAAATAAATCCCCACACACTTAGTAACATAAAATAACAACCACTTGTTAGCTAATGATTTCAATGCTGGACAGCTTCTCTATGAGGGGCTCAAAGAGCTACGATGGAGGTATCAACAGGGACATACTCTTGACTACAAGTTCTAAGAAAGTTTCAGCCTCCACGTTCACTGGCAGAATTCAGTTTCTTATGTTTGTAGGATATTTCCTGCATGGCTTGTAGAGGGGCAGATTCCTGCTCCTCCCCCCATGGCGTCCACCTGTGGTGTCTTTCTTGTAGGATTCTTCTCGTTCTTCACCTTTCTCTGAATTCCCCTTTGCGACCACCTAGAGAAAATTCTTTTGCAAAGCTGGAGTCATTAGCTTGGGACTGCATTTTAGGGTCAACTGTTTGGTAACCTTCATCAAATTTGTCAAATGCTTTTGACCATGCAATGTAAACCGGGGCTGAGATTATGGGGTCATATTGGAATTCTGGTTACTATAGAGAGCAACAGTTTCTGCACCATTGTACCTTCACAAACTCCATAAGATGTAGAGCCATAGATGCTGACTTTACCAGCAGGAGAAGTTTGGTGCTGCTGTGATCAAACACAATATTGAGCAGGCAATGCTCATGGGCACATGTGTTGGCCATTCCAACCAGAGGACACATTCAAGATGTGGATATACTGTTGTGCTTTAAAAGTGGACAAGGCTTCAGAGAAAAATTTTTGTGCTTTTACAGCAGTTCATATTAAAAAAAAAGTATGGATTAGTCTCATTTTCTGATCTATGCCACAGTATCAGGATTGTCTTTAACTTTATAAAGGAAATATTTGGAACAGTTTTCAGAGACCTTTTGTTTATAACTGATCACATTTGTTGGAATGACATTAAGAAAGACTTTTGGGGAAAATTTAAAAATGGAATTTGAGACAACACTGTGTCATATAACAATGTTACTTTTAGTTTTGGGATGGAGAAAAGATGGGATGCAAACCCTGAATGCTGTTTATTATCATAGTTTGCTATGTCAAGGCCTGTGAGGTC
Source organism: Nannospalax galili (assembly GCF_000622305.1). Lineage (NCBI taxonomy): Eukaryota > Metazoa > Chordata > Mammalia > Rodentia > Spalacidae > Nannospalax > Nannospalax galili. The sequence continues at coordinate 987,957 of NW_008332592.1, forward strand.
CTTCCCAAAGACAGGCTACATGTGTGTATTGACCTACAAGTTCATGTTCTTTACTGAGAATCACTTTGTGTAGAAGTTATGTTTGATTGCTCATTTCTCCTAAAAAATCGATAAGACATGTGTCTTTTTATATTTCCAATAAAGATGAAACCTGACTAGATTCTACTTACAATTTCTGTTCTGGCAGAAATAAGAGGGATCAAGAACACCTGCTGCCTTCCATTGCTGGAAAAGTCAACCTGGTAGTGACTATCTTAGGATCTCAAACAGTATCCACACGTGTTCCCAGCGTCTGCACATACTGGGGGCCCCAGGACAAATGTGAAGTGGGCACCACTCTAGGCTAGTGCCTTCCTCAGAGAGGAGAGCGTGTTGAGGATAGAAAGAGAGGGAAGCCATGCCACTGTCTTTAGATAGCTGAGGAACTGTACTTTATTACAGGTAAGAGAGTTGTAGGGTGGTCCTCCATGTGCATTTGACAGGTCTAAGGAAACATGGAGCACCGTATACTTTCCTTCACTTCCTTTTGACCTAGTATAAAATTGCAACTTTGCATTTTACATAAAGAACAACATCATTTGTTGAATTTCTGTTGACACAATGGCAGTCTGTCTGCTTTTCTAGAGCTTTTCCTGTTTGACTCAGCAGATGTTTGTTGAAACTGTTATATGTAATTGTGCGAATTGTCACCTTTGATAATTATTACGTATGTTGATAAGCATTTTTTCCCTGTCCTTCTCAACACCTCCCTGCCTCCCCTTCCCCAGTGGAGGGTAAGCCACGTCCTTGTCTGTGCTGGCGTTGAGTAACGTGGACCCATCTTGAAGCAGAAGATAGCACAGGAAGATGCTCACGCCGAGTTTGAGAAGCCTAGCTGTTGTATCATGACTCCGCTCACCCACACCTATGCATGACAGAACAATCTTAACTCTTTTCTTTCCACAATGTCAAAACTACCCCGTGACTTCAGTCTTCTGATGACATTCAAATCTGGGGAAACTTTTGTTAACAACATGAATATAGTCTTTCTGATCAAGATAATAGACTCCTGGATCTGAACTGATCCTGACATTCGGCACCCCTCTTCATGTAAAATCTATTCACAAATCAACTGACGTATTTTAAAGTCCATTAACGTTTTTACATAATATCCATTTTGTAACGATGAAATGATGAATGGCAATGTTCAAGAGAGTGATAAAATAATTCATGAATTTGGATGACTGGAATGGTTAATTGATTATAATTACTTTCATTTTAGTTAGGCAACTTATTATGAGATTTAATAGTTATATTAATTTCTTGTTGCTCTGAAAAAATACAGTACAAAAGCAACATAAGAAAGGGAGAACTTGCTGACTTGTTCTGGCTCAGTTGTGGGGCACAGACCACCACGGTGCAGAGTCCCAGTGGCAGGAGTGTACGGAGGCTGATCACATGCATCTGTGTCAGGCAGCAGAGAAAGCTTAATCCTTGCGCTCAGCTCCATTTCTCCTTTTTACTCAGTCTAAGACCCCAGCCCATGAGATAGTGCTGCCCACAGTGCAGGGAGGCCTTCCAACCTCAGTTGACCTAATGTAGATAATCATTCACAGACCTGCCCAGAGGCTTGTCTCCTAGGTAATTCCATCAAAATGATGATATATATTAACTGTGGCAAAATATTAGATGAAAATGCAAAAGTAGAAATTGAAATGTCTAGAAGACCTGTATTTTCTCATAGTACATTAGAAAAAACATTAAAAAAACCAGAAGAAGGCTGCTACCTGTTCACAAAGGTTCACAAAACGTAGACATATTAATGAATCCTCCAGAGTCTACCCTAAAAGTCAATTGATTTTTTTTATAATAAGCAAAATAATTACTACATGGCTACATTACAAAATAATTACTACATTACTACATTACTACTGATGCTGGATGAACCAGCCCTTTCTGGGATGCTAGAGTATAAAGAATATATTTCCTTGTAAACATATTAGTAGATCAAGGACAACAGCCATTTGACTTAAATGCCTAATGGCTTACTGCTAATTTTAAATTAATCATATAGTGACAGGAATATTCTAAACAAATGGTTTTTCTGTATTCAAAGGCTGCAGATTTAATTTTGACTTTGGATTTTTCCTTTCATGATTAGCCTTTCACACAGCTTGTGCTGCGACCATCTCCATTTTGATTGACATACCTAATTTTTTACACGTTCATCTCTTCATTTTTTTAATAATAGGGCTTTATAGGTCTGAAAACTATTTCCTCAGATAACATTTTAAAGTCTTTGTTTTCCTCTGAAAGAATTTGATTGTGAGAGTTTTCACAGTCAAATTATCTGAGAATAATTTATTTTATTTCCAAACCTCTGAGTTGCCTCATTTAAGCTAGTAGCAGGTGTTACATGGACAATATTCGTATGTTCAGTTTTCTTGGCAGTGTGTTCTTTATAAGCCTTATCAAATTTATTAGTCTTGCAAAGAATTTACCAGTTATAAAAAAATCATCCTTTTGTGAATACTTGTATTAAGTTTTGAGGCTGGACATTTAATTTTCTCTTCAATCATTTATTTCCATTTAACATATATGTTCTATAGAGAATTGCAAGAGTTGATGCAGTTTTTGCAAAGAAGATGCTATTTGAGGTCTAGATCCTGAAGTGTTCAGTGATTCCTGAAAATATCATCAACTCATTTAGTAATTTACATAAAAACATAGACATAATGCAGTTTAATGAGTGTTATTTGAATAACAAAGGAAAAATATTATTAAACAATTAATCTTTTTAAAAAAATATTTTTATGTGTATGCATGTATTGCCTGCATGTAGGTAAGCACACCTGTGTCATGCAATGCCTGCGGAGGTCAAAAGAGGCTATTGGATCCCCTGGGACTGGAGTTATGGACAGTTGTTAGCTGTCATGTGGGTGCTGGGATTCAAACCTGGGTTTTCTGCAAGAACAACCCGTGCTTTTCACCACTGAGCCATCTCTCCAGCCCCCCAAAACTAATCTTTTAAAGCTGAGTGTGATGGTCCATGTTGCTATCCCAGCCCTCAGATGGATGAATCAGGAGGCTCCCCATGCATTTGAGGCTAGTCTGGGCTACATAGAAAAACCCTGTTTCAAAAGACAAAGAGCAAAGGACAAAAAGAATATAATTTATCTTTAAGATGAAAAAATATCTTGTTTAGATTTAGCTTTGTAATAAAATTGTTTGTGTTTCTATGCTACAACTACTTACTTATTCTGTAAAAGTTTTGATTCTAAATGATCAAAAAATTGCTTAAAGTATATGATGTAAACTTACAGTTTTCTAGGACACATTTGTTTTTAAGCATTCCTTCATCACGACGTAAAGGCAAAGCAGGACAGTGCCTCCAGTAGCTGATCTTGAAAAAGAAGAGGCCTATAATCGTTATTTTCCTTGATATTTTGATTTTATTATTTGACTTCCTAGGTATGCTGAATGTCAAAGATGTTTTAAAAGATCACACTCAATTTCCTATGTATCTCCATTTCATACTCAGCTCTGTGTTTATCTCCATTTGCTTTGAACTTCAAAATTCAGAAATTTTCTTGTTGGTTTTAGCTTAAGAACACTTTGTGTAAAGAATCTCAGTTTTGCAAATAATTAAAAGGTCAAAACAATAAATCAAAGTGCTGCTTCTGAAGTTAAACATAATATAGATCACTGTTCCAGAAATGCAGAGAGAGATGGTCTTTCCATCTATTCTGATGAAGATATTGAATAATCTCAGAAACCGATGTTAGGCTAAATAGAACAAGTCACACACTGGAGAGAGGTAGCATGTAATCATATGCAGCATGCACAAATTTTGCTTCTCCACTGTACAAACACGAAAGAAATACATCAGGAAATACAGGGCTGTGCCAAGGGATACTGCTCCTCATAAGGATCATGGGGTTGACAGAAATTGGAGGACAGGAAATAAAGATGATAAATCAAATGCAAAGCAGGTAAAAGAGAGGAAACAAGAAATAGATTTATAATAAAAGTAAAAGAAGGGCAGAGTATAAAAGAGTATTTGAAGTTAATTCAAGCTTAAGTAGAAGTCACACACTAACAGCAGTGACAGCCATTATTAAACAGCATCTGAAAACCTAAAGCCTGCATCCATCCTGCAGGGCACCGGGATGCTTTTCTAAGCGGGGTTCCTTTAGTCAGCCAGAACAGTCAGTAAATAACAGGAAAACTTTTTTCTCCCCAGTGATCCTTCTAAGCTGGGCAGGGCATAACAATTTGTTCTGTTGTTTTACAGCAAAGGAGACCTTGTAAACTTATAATTTTGAGAACATTGGACCAGCATTCATTTGTTTGAAGAACTCTGTTTCAGATTATAGGAAACAATTGAATATAGTATATATACTAAATATATAAACCTTTCTTGTGTCATGCTTAAAATTTTCTGGTTGATAGAAGTTCATAACAAGCTCCATTTTGATAAAATTGAGTGGCAATAGGGTGAAAGGAACATTAATTGAAGAAGGTGATCATTAGATTAAGCCATATGAATGTATTGATAGAGACCCATTCTCAAACAGTAGTCATCAATTGAACATTCAAGTAAATACAATTCCCTTAGTGTCATTTTGACAAAACGTTGAGATTTGTAATAACCACCCTTCTCGGATTTTTCCCACTAAGTATTCACCGTCTATTACCAGTCAAAAGCCTAACCATAAGCCAAAACATAGCATCAAACCTAATAGACCTAATCTGATTAGAAAAAGCCATCCCAAAAACAATTGCCAACACACAAATAATAGCTTCTATTACCACATCAAACCAAAAAGGACTTATAATAAACTAATCAATGGTAAGTATCCCTAATGTTTAAAAGAAAGGACACTGACCTTAAATATGATAAGAGAGCTGTGTTCGTTCTTCCTGTCCATGATCACTCAATTCCAACCATAAAAGCAATAGAAGTAGCAACTAATGAACAAAACTTTTAGGGAAAATATTAGGCAGTTATCTCTTCCACTGGGATAGGAAAAAAAGAAAAAGATTCCTTCCATAACCCAGGTCAATAGGAGGAGTTTGAAAGGTGTCTTCTTATCCCATCTGGCTGGAGAGAACATTTCTGGATATATTTTGCATCACTTCTGGCCTACATATCCCATTAGGGGTTCAAATGTCTGTGTGTTCATGGGTAAGTTGCCAGTCACCTGTGCTTCGCAGGTATCCGGGCCCACTGTAGAGAAGTCGTCTGAAAGACTACCCAAAACAGTTAGTGACAAAGCCACTTGGGAGTATGTGCCAGTCCGGTATGACAGAAACAACCTTACAATGTAATCAGTGATGCCATAGCTCTTTGTACCTCTTCTTACACCTGCCTCTGAGAGATTGGATTTATGGCTTATTATTATTAGAAAAAGCTTTGTAGAGTGAATAAGTACTTAGATTTCCAATATTTTTTGTATATTTGTCTTAGGAAGAAAAATATGTTCACCTAGAATATTGAGGGAATGGCATGAAATTGTATATTTTAGAACAAGCTTTTAACGTTCAGACAGGCAGTTCTTGAACTGACATATGCATACGCTGTTTCCATCCAGCAATGGATACTATGATAAGACGTGGGTTGGGGTGCCTTGCCTAGAGGTCGCTTTCATTGGCCCTTGCCTTCACTCTCATTTTCCTTCCATCCCTTGGCATAGCTCCTTCATCCTTCGTCTTGTTTCCTGAGTCACTCACTCAATGACCCATTCCAAAGGAAGAATGCAGTGAGCCGCTGAATCCTGGGAAGAATAAATGTGCATCACAGGGAGCTGCTACTCAGCTGCTTGAAGGGACAGGCTGAAGCAAAGTGATATAGCCTTCCCCAAATTGGGCAGTGTTTGTCAAGACCAGCAGAATGCCCAGTAAAGACAAAGACAGAGCACACATAAACAGTAACTTCCCTAGAGTCTGGTTATGTCTGTGCATTAGCTTGTCTGAGCCTGTGGTCGACAGTGCTGCTTTCACACCAGGTAGTTGTTATGTTTTCAGTCTGACTTGTCCAGCACAAGCTTATATTTTGAACGCACTCTCGCTAGTATGCACTGTAGCTGGAGGTGTTCCCTGGCATGTAGCTGTATCTGGGGGTGTTCCTTAGCCTGTGGCTGTTATCTGGGGTTGTTCCTTAGCCTGTGGCTGAATCTAGAGGTGTTCTCTAGCATGTACTCTATCAGGGGGCATTTCCTAGCATGTGACTGTATCTGGGGGTGTTCCCTAGTGTGTTCCCAGTGCTGGCAGAACCTTGAAGACTGCCCCCCTACCCCAGCTCTGGTTGTTCTCTTCTTCCAGGTCTGATATGATGGACAGCTGCTCTGCCTCATGCTCTTGGCACCATGAACAGAGCCATATTATGATGCCTTCCCTGCCATGATAGAATGAAACCCTCTTGACACCAGGAGCCAAAATAAATCTTTCTTCCCATAGATGGCTTCTGTCAAATATTTCATCACAGAAATGCAAAAGTAACAAGTACATTGGAAGGAGGAGAGGTCCTTGCTGTACTAACCTGACCATGTGGTTCTTACGTTTCGGAAATGGTGTGCTGTCAGCATATAGAAGAGCTTGGAGACCTGGGACAGAGAAGCCCCTGTAATGCTCTAAGTAGATATTAATGAGCCATTATGCTGGGGTTTTGGAATACCAGAATGCTCATGGAAATGTAGACAGTAAGCAATGCACTCCTGAGATTTCAGACGGTAACAAGGATTCTGTTGGGAACTGGACTAGAGGCTAGTGACATTGCATTCTCACAGGGGATCTGTTTGAGTTTTGCCTGTACCCTGAAAATTTGGATGAGGCCGACCTAAAAAGTGATGGACTAGTTTATTTGAATGAGACAACTCCAAGATAGCATGGCATTCTGGGTACAGCATGTTTTTGCTGGTTTCTTTTGTCAGTTTTGTGATGAGCATGGACACTTAAAGCCAGAACAGAAGGGCTTGAAAAATGTATAGTGTGAGCACATAAATGATTTAAAGCTATGGACCAAGAAAGAGCATACAAAGCAGCTATAATTGTTAAGAAGATCAGCACCACTAGAAAAAAAACTGTACATTTTATACTGGACAGTAGGGAAGGTGTTTGAGAGCAAGATCTCATCTATGAAAGGATGCAGGGTGCAAGATTTCCCTTGAGAACAGAGTTTCTGAAAAGAAAGAACCACAGGAGGTGCCCTGTTGGGAAGGTATCTACAGAAGTGCCTTGTCATGTCTAGCACTGCCCTAGGCACTCAGAGGCCACTATGACTGTGGTTCAAATGGTCCCAGGTAACTCCTGGGCTCCCAGCTGCTGTTTCTCTCGATCTGCAAAGTGCAGATGTTAAAGAATCAGGGTATCTTGTACCAAGAGCCAGAGAAAAGCCTTGGAGACCAGACAGTGTATAGCAGAACTCCATTCCCTATGGGGGTTCCCTAAATGGGCTAAGCGTGAAGCTGCAAGGGTAACCCCAGTTCACCACGGACATCTCAGAATATTGTGGAATGTCCGCGAAGGAAAGCCGCAGGCACTGAGTACATCTAGCCCAAGGGAACGCTGTATGCTGCAAATGGCAGGACCCACAGGGCGAGTGTGATTCCAAGCCTGATGGCGCTGACATCATGCCGCCTGTGCTCGGATGCTGGGCACGTAGCATCAGGATTTAATGTTTTCTGTGCTCTTTGCTCTTACTTTGGTTGTCTTTCCTTGTATTCCTTCCCCTCTCTTCTGCAGTTAGAATGCTTCCCTTATGCTCCTGAATATTTGGTACAAAATTTACATAACTTCCTATTTTATTTTACAGAGTCTCACAGTTCTGGGGTTTTCCTGAGTCTCAGAAGAGACTCTGTACTGTTTATTTTTAAAAAGTGTGTGTGTGTCTGTCTGTCTGTCTGTCTGTCTGTGTCTGTGTGTCTGTGTGTGTGCACGGTTGTTCATGTGAGTGCAGGTGCCCGTGGAGGCCAAAAGAGGGCATCCGATCTCCTGGAGCTAGAGTTGCAGGCAGATGTGAGTCCGACATGGGTGCTGGGGAACCAAACTCTGGTCGTCTGCAGGAACGTCAAGCACTCTTAACCGCTGAGAGGTTTCACTCTCTGAACTTCTGAACAGTGTGAAGACTGTTAAGACCTGAGGGGACATTTGAAGTTGGACATAAAGTGCTCTGCATTCTGAGATGACCAGAAGACAAATGTCTCCCACATGCATGTCTTGAATGATTATTTACCAGCAGATATTTGTATTTTGGAGGTTATGGAAAACAGGAGGTGGGCACTGCCTGATAGAAGTACATTACTGTGGAGGGACCTTGAAGGTTAATAGCCTGGCCTCTATTTTGCCTGAACTCTGTTTCCTGATCTCCGGTGGAATGAACCAATTCTGTGCCTCCTGTTTCTATTGAAGAATCTTTCCAGCATGGTTTTGTAACTGTTCTTACTCAAACTATGTAGAAAATGATAATTCTGTCACTATGAAGCCAGGCATAAGAAAGGACTGTTCATGGACACAGCCATCTGGTAGCCCAGGGGCTGAGGGCATCTATGCCTCAGCACATGTAACCACTTCTCATCACTCAGAAGCTCTGCTTTAGGGATTATTACAAGAACAATCTTCATTTAAGGCTTTTATAAGTGACTGAGAAGATGAAATGCCCAGAAAAATCTTCAGTTTCACAGATGGCACAAAGCTATGCTGTGTGATTACATGCCACATTGATCGGGGCAAACTGTAGAAAATTCTTTCTCTTCTATAAACTGAGGCCACAAAAGATGAACAGCACTATATGCGTATGAATCAGATGGATAAAGAAAGATAGTGTGAACTACGGTTACATGATGATTCTTAAGTCTAATACAAAATAACATCAGAGAGTCATTATCCTCTTTTCAGTTTGCATGCCTCCCATGGAAGTCTGTGGTAGCAAACATTGTAACTCCAATTCTGGGGCTCATTAGAGACATGACTGCAGATGAAACAGGTTTTTAAAAAAGGAATCATTCACTTTCTTATGTGTTGATTTGTTTTAATTTTACAATGCTCTGTGATAATTTCTTCTCTTACTTTTTTGTGTGTACTATGTACATGTTTGTGTGTGTGTGCACATGTGTGTGTGTGTACCTTTGTGTATGCCTATGATGAGGCCAGAAGTTGACACTGGGTATGTTTCTACATTTCTTTCCACCTTAATTTTTAGACAGGGTCTTGCACTGAACCTAGAGCTCCAAATTTGGCAAGACTGGCTGGCAATGAAGCCCCCAGGGATCCTGCTGCCCTTGGCTCCTCAGCTGTGGAATTCCAGGTACCTGCTGCCATGCCCATGTGTGGGTACTGGGGACCTGAATTAGATCCTTAAGCTTGCATAGCAAGCACTTTACTAAATAGTTCATATGCCCAATCCCATGTGACAATTTCTAACATGTATTACTAATAAAGAAACTGAGGTTCAGTAAGGGATATAGCCTTACTTTATGCTATTTGGGTCTGCAAAGAGCAGTTCAATAAAGGACATATCTTTGCTTCCTGCGATAAAGTTCTGCAAAGAGTTTTACTCAGAAAATGTTCAGATGTAGATGTTTCAAATAAGGGCTGGGGAATTGGAAAGAACTGATGAGAGTACGGTATATCTACAAGATCAAATGTGTTTATGCTTTTAGAGGGAGGATGCCTTAATCGGGAAGATAATTTGAAAATTAAATGTAATACGGCCTGAGATAAGTTCTAGAAGTTTAGATTTATGTAGAAAATATCATGCTGTTCAAAAATGATATATATTTTTCCAGATTTCTGTAGCTAAGTACCACAAACTGAATATAAAACAATGGAAATCTGTTGTCTCACAGTTCTGGACGCTGAAGTTCAAGATCAAACAGTTGGCAGGATGGGTTCATTCTTAGCCTGTGAGGACAGCCCTGGTCTCTCTGAGTTATAGATGGCACCTTCTCCCTGTGTCTTCATAGGATCACCCTGTGTGCATCTCACCGGTGTCTACAATCCCTATTTTATAAGGACACTGGTTACACTGGATCAAGATTCATTCTAATGACCAAATTTTAATTAATTATATATGCAATGACATCATTTCCAAATAAGATCATTCTTAAATAGTGGGGACTGGACCTTCAATATATGTTGAGTGTACAAATTCTAACCCACAACAAAAAGCAAAGAAACATGGTTCGATGAATAATATAGGCACAAAAGCTAAGAAATCAAAACAAGTTCTAAAGACCTCATACATCGGAGAAGATGAAGAACTGAAAGAGCAATCAGCAGCCAAGAAGCTGGAATTGTAGTAGGAACACCAGGACAGCATCACAGGCTGCTGAGCTGTGGATAACCTCAGACAGCTTCTGGACAGTTGGGAAATGTCTTGGTGAAGGCTCTGCTTGCTTTGACCAATAACAACAAAACAAGGTGATCTCACCAACAGTGCATCAGTATTGCGATTTATTTATACAAGTTGCTGTTAATCCAGATTCAGGTTAACTGCCAAATATCTTTAAATGTGGTTTACCACAAACTCCAAATGTAATCTCAACACTTGGAATGTGTATTTGCTTCGCTTTTTCTTTCAGATGAAAATACAAAACCAAACCACTTCAGACAAGATTCATTAATACGAATATTGGCCTTTCAAATTAACCTCAATTATAGTTCTCTGTGAAATTGAAAAGGTACTTTAACTGAATTTTATTTTACTCGGGCACATCCAACCCCATGTTACAGTGCCATATATTATTATATAGGTCACACTGGCCAGAGAACTGTTTTAGTGTGTGTTCATAAAAAAGTTATGCCAATGAATCTTACTTGTATTTTAATAAAATATAAAATGATAGAGACAAATAAGTATAAATTTTCATGTATTTGTCACTATATCCACCCTCATGAGGCAGTATGAGCCGGGCGTGGTGGCGCACACCTTTAATCCCAGCACTTGGGAGGCAGAGGCAGGAGGACCTCTGTGAGTTCAAGGCCAGCCTGGGCTACATAGTGAATTCTGGGCCAGGTGGGGCTACGTAGTGAATTCCAGGCCAGCTGGGGCTACAGAGAGACCCTGTCTCAAAAAGACAAAAAACAAACAAACAAAAACCTGATTCTTAGTTGAGTCTTTGTCATGATCCCTGTGCTCAAACTTTCATTATTTCTACTTTGTTAAGGTTACTGACCATAGGTCCCTGGCTTTTAACATGTTTCCATAATTAGGTTATTTATATCAATTTTCTCTGTCCACAGCTGGACAATAGATTTAGCTGTTTTCTTCTCTTGGTCTTGAGCCTTGTGACCTGACCCTGCAGTCCCTAGTGGCAGACGCTGATTGACGGCTTTGGCAATACCCATGAACACCCCAAGCAAACTTCACCTGCAGCAGACAGTTGGTAATATGTGTGTACACTACTTGTTCTTAATGTCTAAATGTAGTAACTACCCTCGAACTTCCCGCCAAGGAGTGACCTAAACTGCACGCTGAAGTCCTGACCAGCTGATGTTGCCTTTCTGAAGCAGGAATGAGGGCTTAGGTCCAGGAACCAGCAGGATTTGGACTAGACTCTTTTGGACTTTTCTATCTGGATTCAAATGTGTGAAAAATAGAGGACTGGGATGGGCAAGCACTTATGGTAAAGACTATCACCAAGTCTCAAGATGAGGGGTGTGCCATCCACATCACGAGGAGATAGAAGCTTCCCATGTCAGTATTTAGAGGAGGAAATCTGAGGATAACCCTTGAGAGATCATGATTACTAGTGTTAGTTAAAAAATAAGAATAAATTTTGCTCCAGAAAATAGAAGACAGATATTTAAAATAAATGACCAATCACATATATACTATGTAAGCACAGCTAACACTTTGATGAACTTCTTTCCCAGGCTTCCAGCACATGTGTGATTCTGTATTTTCCAAGACTGAAATCAATTCATGTGATTTTTAAAAACACCCGGCTTTTCTCTCACTATCTAACCCTTCCACCATGGATTCCCCATTTAAGCACCGCTGTTTTCCCCATTTCTCCCTTAATAATACCTTTCTCCTGTGGTCCCACTTCTTTTGAGCTCCTTCTTTCCCTTTATCTCCAAGATTCCTTGTATAACCTTCCCCCCCCTTAAAATAACCCCATTTTTATCCATATGTCCCTTGTTATTACCTGTTTCCTACTGTCCTCTTTTCCTTTACTTCCCTGGTTCCTTTTCATTATCCTGGTTCCTGCAGTTATGTCTGGATATATACTCACGTGATGGATTTGGTGCTAGAATCCACATATGAGGGAGAACATACATTGTTTGTTTTTCTGAGTCTGTATTACTTCACTTAGTATAACAGTTTCTAGTTCCATCCATTCACCTGCAAATTTCATTATTTCATCTTTCTTTACTGCTGAGTAGAACTCCATCATATAAATGAACCACATTTTCATTATCCGCTTGTCAGTTGAGGGGCACTTAGGTTGCTTCCATCTCTTAGCTATTGTGAAAAGAGCAGCAACAAACATGGATGTACAAGTGTCTCTGCAATAGGATGAGTTCTTTGGGTATATGCCAAGGAGTGGTATTACTGGGTAAATGGTAGATTCATTTTTAGTTTTTTAAGGATTCTCCACACTGCTTTCCACAGGGGTTGAACCACTCACTTCTGCCCAAACCTTTTGAGCTGCCGGATCTGACAGATCCAATCCCCTACTTTTAAGCATATCTCTCAGCACCTTAAGTGCCAGGTCCTCAGGCTTATTAGTTGTGTTACCCATCTTTCAGGTATCGCTTACCCCGAACTCTTGATTGGCCCCAATCCTTTTCTTTTCACCGTCCTTCGAGCGCCACGCTGGGCGCCAGTTGCGGGGGGTTCGAGCCTGCGCCCCCCCACGTGAGGATGACTGGGGATAGGTAAGCGCACTGTTTGCTGGCCCTTGCTGTCCCCAGCACCAGGAACAATCAGACACAATGGGGAGTCTAGTCAAGCAGGGACTCATTTATTGCAGGTGTTACAGAGCTCATAAAGGCACCTGGAAATCTCCCCCTCCCCCCCCCGAGGGTGTATCTTAAGGATGGTCATGCGCTGATCATTCACTCCTCAGCAGTGCGGAAGTATCCTTCAGACTTTCAAACCAAGTCAGGCCATGTCCCAGTAACTTCCTCTCGGACCTCTGTAAGGTGGGGCTTTTAGGTCCCCACAGATAAGGGCTTGTTCCAAAGGGACTGCAACAACTAAACTTGAAACTTGGCTTAGAAACCCATTTGGTTTGCTGAATCACTAAAGGAGGAAATAAATGCGAAGTTATTTAAAACATAATTAATAACATCTCATTAATGCATGGCATTGTGGTGGAAGTCGCATCCTGTGTAGCACTGTCCTGACTCCTCCAGAGCGCTAGTGTCAGTGTCAGACTCTGCCACCACCTTCCCTGTGCCGCTGATACATTATTAATCCCCAGAGACCCGGATAATGAGGACACAGTCTGGGCCTCAAAGCCAGTGTCTAAGCTCGCCATACGCTTCCTTGGGGGTGCAAACATCACAAACAGAGCATTTTTAGACTTTAACATTCAACACAATAACCTTTCATCTGTTATGTACAATCACTAAGACAGAGATGCTCAGAGTTAGGCCACTGTTACAAGTTTTCTGTGGTAAAAGTGTTTTAAGCTATCTTGACAAATGCTTATAATTGTAATAATGATCATAAGGAACACTTGAAATCCTCAAAGGGATTTAAGTATATGATAGAATCTTGCTTATTAGACAGTTTATCTCCCAGCAGATTTGCATTCTTATGTTGGGAAAGTGCATTTTAGATACATAAAACCACAATAAATGCATTCTTAACTCTGCCAGCCATTGTAATCAGGCTCCTCTCTTTTCAAAGTATTTAAACTATCTCATTAAGTATACTTCTCGAGGATATAACGGCACTCCTTCACACAAGCAAGGGTAGTGCCTTGCATTTAGATTCTTCTTTATCAGACTCCAAAGTTTAAGCAGTTTGGTCACTGAGATAATTAGGCCTCCATGGCTCCTCATCTCCCTCTTCCTGCCTGTCACCACTAATGGCTGCGGAAAGATAATTTTCCAAATTGAAAAAGTTACTCTGAGGCTAGAGAGGACAAAGTAAGCAAATTTATAACCTGTCACCCTTCCAGCCTTGAGGAATAATTGTCAGTCTTAAAGCTAATGTCAGTTGCATGGACCAGAAAACATAGAGCGTTCTCATATAAATCCCCAAGCATTTGTCTAGTGATTTTTAAAATATGGGCAAGTTTGACCACAATATCCTGCATAACTCTCAGGCAGCTTTATGCAAGATGGACCTGTGGGTGCTGCAGCTCCTGTTTTGGCCATATGTCAAGTTTAGGATGTGGGCCCCTTTTATTTAACAGCTGGATTCGATCTGATATTTTCTTTCATATATTTTGATTTTCCCACCAGCATTTATTATACCAGACAATAAATGTGTGCTATGACACAAAAAAAACAGATAACTGTATTTTTAGACTTAATGCCTTATTTTGAATTTATAAATCACTATTCCATCCCATAATCTGTTAACGTGTGTATGTGTGTGTGCGTGTGTGTGTGTGTGTGTGTGTGTGTCTGTAATAGAGGATGGGGTTAAATGCTGATTGAATATTCATAAAGACATGATATATGTCTATGTAAATGAACACAGGATTGATAAAAATGTTAACTTGCTCAATTATTTTGTTTTTCAATATTTTCCATAAAGTAATCATAACTAGGATAAGATGAAGAATTTAGAATCTGAACCTTTTTTTCTTGGTGTTTTATTCTGTGTGCTCCCACACTCACAAATCAATGGTAAACTACTAAGCTTGCAGTGTTGTAGTTCTGGCAGAACCGAAGTCTTATAATAAGGCAGCTGCCCCTTCGCCTCGACTCTGTTGCCTTGTGTGTGTCTTTGAGGGACTGTGATTATTCTTTGCAAATAGCAGTGGCACAGCCATAAATCCACTGACTGTTGCTTTTCACAATCTAGAAAAATGGCAAAATCAAACCCAAATTAATTGGGTGGTTCTGAGCTATGGAGGGTGCTTCATTGACAGCAAACACATTTCATTGTTCTGAGCCATAGGCATGCAGTTTTCTGAAATCATGGAGGCTGGAAGATTTCTACTTCTCCAACAAGGCAGGTTTTATCCTCTAGGAATGATTACAATGAGGTGTCCAGAAGTCTTGCATAAACACCTTCTCTAACAATATGATTCCATGGAATGAGTTAGAATTATATTTTTTTGAAGAATGGATTATTTCACCAAATTTTCTTATGCATAAACTCATTTTTTAAATTACAGTGTATGTATTTTGAATTCTGGGATTAAAGATGTGCATCGCCATGTCTGGCTAAATTAAATTCTTATTTTTGTTATTAGGTATTTCTAGGTAGACCACACTGTGGTCTTTTTGTTTGATTCTCTAGATCTATTAGTAGACCTTTCTCTCCTAATCCTAAGAAGTCCTTTGTGAGGAGTTAGGGGAAAAATATTAAAAAGTGAGCACTAAAATCACCAGGGCCTTCTACTTTATGTACTGGCAAGCAGAGTGATCTTCCATACAGCTGTCCACTAAGCCTCCCCAGGGCTCAGAGTCTCTCAGTACCTCCTCCACTTGCTTATGAAGCCTGTGTACTTCCTTTAGGTTCATTTCATAGACTTCAACTGCTCCCTGTAACACCCAACATCCTAGCTGTCAGGGCTTCCCGAGAACTGATAGTGAACTGTCCTGTGGCTGTGAGGCTTGCAGGGGATAGACAAAATAACAGTGAGAGATTGCGTGTCTGTGTTGCTTGGCACCAGAGGCTCACTGTGATCAGAACTGAAAAGTATGTCAGCATTTGTCCTCATTCTGCTGTGCAGCACAGTGCTCTGACAGGCAATGCTTCATCATAGCAGCAGATTTGAAGAAGACTTCTGCAGCACGCCGCACTGCCATAAATCAAAGACCTGGGCCGCCCAGACCCTCCTATTTAGGAATAAATGGAATTGAAAATGAAATGTCTAGTAATGAACACTTAGCTGTAAAGGTTAACAACTGGGACAGGGAGTGGGAGATGAGAAAATGGAGAACTGGTGATTTATTAAATTGACAAAAATCTCTAACTTTGCAATTTAACACCATTTTCTTTTGTTCTGCTTTCAGTAGAGATGGAGAACAGCTGGTCACCACCACCTGTGTACGAATCTATCATATTCTTCAATCCCATTAATAAATTTCCTTTCAGCCTTAGAAAAAGACCAATTTTTTAAATCTTTCCAAAGCAGTAAATGAAACCCTTTATTTTCTCCATCAGTCCAGAAATTCAAATTGTTTTCTGAAGACAGTTTGTTTCTTAGGCTAGAATTCCTGAGAGAAACTTTCTGTACTAAATCACAGGGGTGTTTATTGTACAGTGGAGAAAAAAAATACAGGCACTCTGGCCATGTTGTTTGACCTTTTAGGAGACTGTGGCTATTAAAAGAAGAGAGATCCTAGTCTACCCAGGCTTCGGGAGGCTGGATACTGTGGATTTATCAAGATCCAGAGCTATGGGCTGGAGAGAAACTCAGCAGCTTACAAGCACTGGCTCTTCTTATAGAGGACCTGGGTTCGGTTTCCAGCACCTACATGGCAGAAAACAACCATCTTTAACTCCAGTTCAGAGGATCGAGTGCCCTCTTCTAGCCTCCATGGACAATACATACATGGGGGTGCATGTATGCATATGCAAAACATTCATACACATAAAGTAAAATTTCTTAAATATTGAGAGATATTTGGAGTACAGTACACTGCTGACCCACAAAGGACTATGTGAATTATTTATATTTCTATTAACTCCATTAACAAGATGTGTTAGTCACTTTTTTTTTTTTTGCTGTGATAAAGCACCATGATAAAAAGTGAATTATGGAAGAAAGAGCTTATTTTAGCTAATAGCTCTAGAGAGAGCGTCCATAATGATGAGGAAGGCATGAAGGCAAGCGGCCAGATGGGGAAGCTGAGAGCTCACATCTTAAACAGCAGGCACAAAGAAGAGAGCAAACAGGAAGTTGGGTGAGGCTGTTGACTCTCAGTGCCCATGACGTACTTCCTCCAGCAAGGCCCTATCTCTAAAACCTCCCCAAACAGCATTACCAACTGGGGACCAAGCACTCAAACTCCTGACCCTATGGAGGATATTTCTCACTCAGATCACCACAAAGATATGCCTCTTAGTTACCCTTACCTGCTCTGCCCACTGAACAACTGTGTTTCCGTGTGCAGCTATCAAAATGTCTGGTGCTTTATGATTGATAGTTTCTTAGACTATTGACAAGATTGAGTGTTGATGGACCTTTGCTCCAGTTAATCACAGGAGAGCCACGTGGGGCAGGAAAGACATCTCCACATACATGAGGGGTGTCTAGGGCACTAGTGCCTAGTGGAGCTTACAGTCAGGAACTATTCTTCAGGTAGAATATAATAGAGTTGGAAGAAATCATTGAAATGAGGCAGAGGACAGCTATTTTCTACTGTCTTTCCACCTAAACACATCGTTCAGGTTATAAGTGCCTTTCTCTATAGCAGTGGCCATACCACAGAAGCAAACCCCTCTGAACTACTAGAGACTGAAACTCTTGCTTGTCTGTCTATCTCTGTGTGAATAACATCTTCCTATCCTTAATGTCATTGTAACTTCCAAGGACTTGGTATGTTGGTTTACTTTGTTAAATATCTCAGTTTCTATTATGGCTGCTTATGTATTTCAATTTTATCAAATCTTTGTGGTCAATTTTAGTAATTTATGTTTTCCTAAAAATCTTCTATTTTACTTGAATTCTAAGTGTTTTAGCTTTAATCGTTTAAATGCTTAATGTTCTCTCCTTTTTTCCCTTTCTATTTTCCTTAATTTTGTTAATTTTAACTTAATTGAAAATTCAAGAGTGAAGGAAACCCTCTAGAGGTCCCTGGATTAAATGATAAAGGCTATATAAGAGAATAGGGACACAATTTAATAAAGACCCAACAGGGGAAGCATACAGCTTGGGTGATAGCATTAGGAGTACGATTATCACTAGCCCCCAATTATTCTGAAGCTTGTGTACCACTTTTTCATGGGGATGAGGGGCATAGATAATGAAGACAGGTTTTAGAAGAATAATAAATGATTTTAGGAGCATCCAGTTGGCATACAGAACATAAAATGGTCAGAGTCAACATGGCACACAGAATGGACAAAGGGTGTACAGTAATTATCAGTGGGACAGAAATAAATGGAAATGCTGGAACAAACCCATCCAGACATAGGGTACTGTCATTCTTAACCCCTTTTAGAGACAGACCCACTGGATGGATAGTGGGGGAGTCCAGGGTGGGTCTGGTACATTTCAGGTGTGTGGCTTTGAACTCCTAGCGGTCAAACCTCAGCAGCATGGAGGAAGTGGATGGTGTCATATGAATGGGAATTTGGGATGATGGAAGAAAACAGCACCTTAGCCTCATCCAAGCCAAAAATGCAAAATCTCGTTTTTCTTGGTTAATTTTAATTTTTACCTTTCAAAACACACATTTACTGAAAAACACGTAGACATACAAGACAGGCTCAGCTGTCATCACCTGCTTGAAATAACCCAAGTGAGTAGCTGGATGTGTGTCATGTATAGCTTTCTAAAAAGTCAGTTAAAAATATTGGGTCACCCCAGCCCCAGTTCGCCATTAGACATGTAGAGAACTGGCCCAGATTTTGAACCCAGTTTCAGTTTGCTATTAGAGATTAATGCTGCACCCAGCCTTCTCCAATGAGGCGCCTTACTGCAGTGGGAGACAGTTAATGCAGACACCCATAACTGCCAAAGTGCTGGGAATAAGTGATGGTGGAGTGCTCAGTCCTAAATGGGACATCCGCATCACCCTCTCCAAGACTCAGGGAATACTATAAAAGATGGGGAGCTGAGACTGGGGAGATGTAGAGCAAAAAGATGTCTTCTATATATGGAATAGCAATTACACTCACAAACTCACTGAATCTGTGGTTATCTGTCCAAGGTCAGAACAAGATTGGGCCAATCAACATTTCATCGTGATGGGAGAGGGGTCCATGAGGTCCCAACCCTCAAAGAGGATATATTAGCAAGTCAGGGTTGTTAGGTAGAGTGTGCCACCATCTTCAGTGATATACGGCACCAAAGACAAGGTGCCCTTTCTGTACTAAATTACCTTCCATCCATGCCTCTTATTAAGCTCAATGAGCCATGAACATGTAGGTAAGGGTACCTATTGAGAAGAAAGTCTCCATCGAGATTAAGGGATGGCAAAATAGAATGAAAATGATTAAAATTCTTTATATAAGTGTATGAAACTGATAAAGAAGATTTGAAAACCTTGAAAGAATTATTTATGCTTGGTCATTTTTCTAACTAGGAATTTTAATTTTAATTTTATACCTGCTATGTATAACCAATTTCTTTATGTAGCATCATAACATGAATAGGCCTCAATACCAATGAATACATGAGTAATCCATTCTTCCATTAAATAATATTTAAAAAAACATCATGGCAAAATAAACATAATAAAATTTTCCTCAATCGCTTTTCAATGCACGTCAGTAGTTCTAATTGCATTTACGTTACTATACAACTGCTCTTCCTTAATTCTTTTCATCTCATAAAAATGGAAACTGTACATCCACTAAACAGTAGTTCCCCAGTCCCACTTCCACCTGGTCACCATCATCCTTTCTGTCTCCACGACTTTGACCATGCAAGAACTTCATTTAACTGGAACCATGCAGTATTTATCTATTTAGCGGCTGGGCCTACTGTACTTTACATTGTGTCAAATTTCACTCATGTTGCAACACGTGTCAAAAATCCCCTCTGTGCTGGGGCTGCAAGGTCTCAACTCATATTATGTTCACTTGTTTTGTCCAGGGATACTTTGGCTTCTTCTAGTTTTTGGCTATTGTAAATAAGGCAGGTCTGGACATGATTTCATAAAAATTGGAGACCCTATTTTCAATGTATTATATACTCAAAGCTGTAATTTTGCTAGATCGTTTGCCTTGTTTATGTTTATTCTTTTGAAGAACCCTTATTCCATTTTCCATACCAATAATACCATTCTACATGCCAGCATCATGCACACGAGCTCATTTCCCTACTAACCCAACCTCTTAGACAAATTCCTACTTTATTGATCAACTTTGATTTGATCTCTTTCTTGACCTGTGCCTTTCTCCAACATTCAATAAACTTCTACAAGTAGTTTGGGAAGACATAGAGTAAACTGATTTGGAGTTGAAAGACAGCTGAGTCTCACTGCATGATGATGGCGTGGAGGCTCTCACTCCTTGGCCAGTGCAGCCAACTCTGCTAGGGTCCCTCTCGTTCTGGAGGAACTGGTCATTTTCAGATCAGTTTTCCATTGATGTTAGGTTGCACCTGAATCTTTTGTGCATTATTTACACCATAACAAACTGCTCAGTTACAATTTAATGTATGTTTATATTAAACAACTTTGACCAAATCCATGTTCTCTTCTGTAATGAACTTAGGGTTTTACCTTCATATTTGAAGGTTTGAAGGGTATTGACTCTGTGTGGATGTTTCCCAGGTGTGTCCTGTTGGGTAGTTGTTCCTCCGAGGGGTGGGGGTCGCTGTGGAGAAGGGGCTACAGAAGAAAGTTAGCTAGAGAGAGGGAGCTGTGGAGAGCTAGCTGTGGAGGGAGGAGGGTGGCACAGAAAAAATGGCCCCAGTGTCTAGTCTGCTTGGACATGAGAGGAGGCATTCACTGAAGTGGGGCGAGACTGCAGGCGAGGCGTGGATGAAAGTTAACGGAGACTGTGGGCGGGGCACGGGAGCAATCTGGAACTGAGGGCTGAGCTGTGCAGAGCTGGGTGCCAGGTTATCAGTTGTTCATTTCTTTGTAAGTTGCTCCCCTTGCCCCCAACATTCACTGAAGTGGGGCGAGACTGCAGACGAGGCGTGGATGAAAGTTAATGGAGACTGTGGGCGGGGCACGGGAGCAATCTGGAACCGAGGGCTGAGCTGTGCAGAGCTGAGTGCCAGGTTATCAGTTGTTCATTTCTTTGTAAGTTGCTCCCCTTGCCCCCAAAGATATAAACTATGAAAAATTCAAATAAAGATGTGTTATATGGTTTGTCTAATAGCACCAGGAGCAAGGGAACCTAAGAGAACTCAGGCAACAAATTGGCACAGCCATCAGGATGGTGTTTGAAATCACAAACTGTGGGAATTTGAAAAAACCTAGGGAGCTAATGATGGCACTGATGTGAATCTTACAATGGATTATTAAATATGTAACTAAAAGGGAGGCAGCCATGCAGAAGTGTGGGCCACAGCTGTGTTGTAAATGTGGGGACATAGCCCAGTTTTGGGTATATGAAAATTTGTTAAAGGTTATAGAAAGCCTAGAAAAACTTTTAAAGCCTTGGACACAAGCAGAGAACGCAGAGAGGGGCATGGCCACTTCCCATAATAAAAGATTTGTCCAAGGCAGGGGACGCTGGAAAGACTAGTGAGGTACTGGCAGATTCAGTTGCAGAACTTGAGAAAGAAAAAAAAAAAAAGGAACATTTTAACTTGTGTAAGGTCCAAGGACTCCGGAAAAAAGACAGATGATAATGGAAAAGGAAATGACCTAAAAACGAAAGTGGCTAAGGCTGCCCCTCAGATTCAACCTTTGATACAGAAGGAAAGGAAGCTAGCGGTACTGTACAAGGAAACACTCCACACTGGAACTGTTAAAACTAGGAAAAACTTACAAGCAAGCAAGCAAAGAACCCCTCACCACATGGCTAGTGATAGTATGGGACATGGGAGCAAATAACATCAGTCTAGGTCCTTCAAAAGCTTCACAGCTGAGTTATATTACCACCCATCCATCCTTGCAACATAGGCTGTTCAACGTAGGCCAATGTAGGGGGGGGCAGTCCTTAAAGGGATCGCTGGTTGAAGGCATTAAAGATACATGGTCCTCACCAAAGGAAACTTCCATAATTAACAGAGGCTGGAGGACTATAAAAGAAGGACAGGCATTACTGAGAGAACTAGGTATGAAAAAAGCAATATATGATACTCATTTCACTGGGCCAGATAAAACTGTGCTCACCAGTGATATAAAGGAAAGCTTAATTCAACTGGGACCTCGAGAATGGTATGGAGCTTTAATGGTTTTGCTAAGCCCTTTAATGGGACAGGATCTTTGTAAAGTGTGAGAGGCCTTAGCAGATCTAAGTGACTCTGACCAATGCGTAAAATGTGTCTTTAGAATAACAGAACACCCTACAAGAGATATAAAAATGACCGGACAGAAGAAATGGTCCATTGGGTTACTTAAAGACAAATGTGGCAAGACACGTCAAGCCCAAACTCCCAAAGAAAAAATTTATAGAAAACCAAATTTGGCACTAAGGAATTTCTCGAAGGCTTTAAAACCAGAGCAACAGTTTACAAAAGACATTCAAAGGATAAAAACTGTCCCAGGGGTGGTTAAGGAGCCCCAGAGATAAAATACGGTGAATTTCTCTCCTGGTAAAGGCTATATTAGGAGTGGAGGCAGTTTTTCCAACCAAGGCCTCCCGCAGCAGCAAGGTATGGTCAATGGAGAGATGACAGATATGACTACAGTCAGGAGGCAGACGCAGGGCCTGCCTGACTCAAGGAACCAATAGGTGCAGCAGGGACAAGAAAACCTCCTGCCTCCTTAGCCTGGTGCAGGGTCAGGCAATTGGAGCCAACACCTGTAAATGTATCAAAGATAAAAGAATTCAAAGAGACTCCATGCAAGATCCCCAGAATGAAGAATGAGTCCCAAGGGATAACTAAAGATGGTAAAGAACTAACAAAATTAATGCCTCTTACCCATTGCTATGGTACCTAACAAAGACCTGTGGAGAAAACAGTTAATTCAAATGGATAAAACCTTTCCATGCTGTGTTAGACCTTGTCTATGATTGATTTAATATATGATGTTAACCTTGCTTGTAGTGTTTTAGATATGTGAACCCCATTTGAAAGATACCCGAAGAAACAAAGGCCAGCTATAGCTGTGAGATTCTTGGGAGTTTTATGGTTGGATAAGATAAAGAGGCTCCCAAACTATACAACTGTTAAGAAAATCTACGGTACCAGGGGTTGCCCCCCTATGAGCTGTTGATCAAAGAGAGATTCTAGAAGTCCTCAAATTCACCAAGGCTATTGCCACTAGTGTTCGTTGTACACCAGAAAGGTTGGTAAGGCCATGTTGCTGAAGACACTGCATGACGTGAGCATGGGAGGAAAAGAAGAGATGGAGCAGAGACTAAGCCGAAAACTCCATGCCACCACATGGATGATGTTATGCAGATGGTTGGGGACGAAAGGATCCCCTGTGATTCTACTCAACAATGGACCCCACTTGCTGCACACTATGGACACGCCAAGCAATGACTACAAGTGCAATAATGGCTCGACCAACATACGTACAACTGACAAATTTCTAAGTGGATAAGTCCCGCTCCTAAGGGTGGAACACACATCTGGTGCGATAGTCCAGGCCAAGCCTCAGTGTTGAGAAAGGCTACAGGCCCTAGTGGGGAAGCCATTACAAGTATACTGATAAATGAATATAGCACACCTACTGGGATATCCTCTAGGCATTTGTATTTACATTCATGTGTGTTTAGATGTGTCCATTTCCTTCCATTTGACTTTATAGTAGAAGAAACACCACTGAGATAGATCAATGGCCATGCTTGAAGATGAATAATGGGGAGCCCCAAGAAGTCACTATCTCGCCATGATACAAGAGAGATCACCCTACATCTGTCACCCCTTAGTGGAAGATTGGCGGAAAGCATGTAAGAGCCAGAGGAAGGGGTAGAGTGTGTCCTGAGGGGTAGTTGTTACTCTGAGGGGTGGGGGTGGGGGCTACTGCAGAGAATTGGCTGCAGAGAGTTAGCTACAAAGAGGCAGCAACAGAGAGGTAACCACACAGGGAGGAGCGTTGGCACACATTGGGAAGTGAGCAGCATGGAAAAAATGGCCTCAATGTCCCACCCGCATGGATGCAAGAGGGGGCATTTACCATCTTGGGGTGAGACTACAGGCCCACGAGGCATGGATGAAAGTTAACATAGACTGTGGACGGGGCATGGAAGCAATCTGGAATGGTGGTCCGTGCCACAGAGAACTGGGTGCCTGGTGTTGGGTGTTCATTTCTTTGTAAGTTTCTCCCCTCCCCACCAAATATATAAACTATGAAAAATTCACATAAACATGTATTATATGGTTTGTCTAATAACACCAGGAGCAAGGGACCCTAAGAGAACTCAGGCAACACCGGTTTAAAAACACCTGCTTTCTTTTTCTTTTTCATTTTTTTAGCCCTGAAATATTTCTTTTTTATTTATTTATTGATTGATTGGACAGGGTCTCACTATGTAGACCAGGCTGGCCTCAAACTCACAAAATCTCCCTCCTCTCCCTCCCAAATTTTGGGATTAAGGCAGAAACACCTGCCTTCAAATCCATCTTAGTTCTTTTACCTTGTGGAGCAGGAGTGCATAAGTCTCTCTCCATTCTTTATCCTGTGCTCTGATGCAGCAATTCTCCCTTTCCTTATCTTTGTATGTATTTTGACTTTCCTCATTTCCTGCCTATTCCTTTTTGTTCATTGCTTATAAGTTAGAGAACACCCAATTTAATGTATTCTCATGATTGGTATCTAGTATTCATCTTTCCGTTATCTGCTAGTCCCCAAGATAACCCAGAAATAGGTAAACAATCTTGTATCATTTATCAGATTCAACAGAGAAGGGAGAGAGTCCAACTGCATCATAGAGATTGCCAAAGTTTTTCCCATAAAATAAATAAACTGGCTAGGATGTTTGAGTATTATCAAGTAACGATTCCTTCCTTTCTTACGGTTTTCCCTTCTTTCTCTCATTCCAGGCTTCTTGAATGTCTAGTTTTCTAAAGGTCACATTGGAATTAAACATTCTTAACATGGCATCTTGTACAAGAAGGGTCTGCTCTTGGTGACCTCCTTTGAAATAATCTGTAACATGCCTGTTACAGTATTTAGTTCATTAAGAAACTGATTTCCTAAAACTATTATGTCTATATTTAAAGATTAGGAAAAGTGAGAATAAATAGTCCATGCTATGATTTTTATACATCTGGCATCCACATATTCAATTTCAAATGGATGTCAAAATTGAAAAAAAAGATTAGTAGAGGATAAAAGCATGCCTGCTTTAATCCAGATCATTGTTACCCCTAAATCTGTGTTTGTTTCCTATTTCTGTTGTTATGTCCTTTAGCATGCAGCTTTCATTTAAGGTTTAAAGTCACTTTATCTTTTTCTTTTTCTTTTTCTTTTTTTTTGGTTTTTGAGACAGGATCTCCCTATAGTCCTAGCTGTCCTGGAACTCATTATGTAGACCAGGCTGGCCTAGATCTCCTCTGCCTCCAGAGGGTTGGGATTCAAGGTGAGTGCCACCACACCTGACTAAAGTCACTTACTCTAAAGGAGAAGCTATGAACAAAATGCAGTGTGCTTAAAATTACTTTGCAGTTAACTTTTCAAATGTCATTTAGAGCTTTTTGAATGTTTAAGAAAACAAGAGAGTATTCTTGTGAGATTTTAAAATCTTTTACAGAACATAAAAATTTTGTTCTGTAATGAATAAACAAAATTAAACAAAACATGGGTGATTCTGAAACAACTTTGTGAGGACTTTCTCACTTTATTTGTGATTGTCTTAATGACTTCATCATAATAATTTGATGGTTCACTGTGCAGAGGAAAACAGGTTTATGCTTCAAATAAATATAGGCCCATACGAGCTTTTCACACATGGTTGATTTCATCTTCTGTAAATATGGTTGCTGGTAAAGTAATCATCCCACACCCCTGAGATTCCTGAGCCTTTTGGCATAGTCATCTCAACATTTGTCCCCTGAACTGCCTAAGAATGTGAAGCGAGCTCACCATGCTTTCAGTGTTTGGTTGTCCTTTACCCACAGCACAATGATGAGAGAGGCATATAATCCTTTGAAAAGGGGGGAAAAGGCCACATTCACCCTTCCATCTCCCCCGCTGTTCGCTACTCCCACTTTGGGACCTGCGCCATTCCTAGTCTTGGGGCCCCAGACACCTGGGGAACCAATACTGCTTCCTGATCCTTCTCACCCAGAGCAACTCAGTCCCTTTCTTGGGCTCCAGGAGCACCGCTTCCGGTCCTGACCCCGCCCTCACCTCTCTCTGCTTCCCTGGGCCTGCACCGCCGGCTAACTCTCCTAGCCTGCACTACTATCCTCAGAC
>NW_008332592.1:1014440-1014832 GCF_000622305.1 Nannospalax galili
CACAGCCACTTTCTGGGGCTCTGAGGCTTACCTTGCCTCTCCCTGATCCTTTGCATCCAGTACAACCCAGCTACTCAATCCACTCCCTGGGAAATCTTGGGGCTTCTTCCCACCCCATCAGCCTTTGCATCCCTGTGTGGCGTGGCCACTGCCAGGGTCTCAGGTCAGTCCAACACCCAAGTACCTGAGACCAAAATCATTCTTAGAAGATTCCAGACCTAAGGAGAAAGGCTGAAAACTTCTGACCCACATTGGAATCGGGCCACTGTGGAACTCCTGAAAACAAAATCAATCCGGCACGACAATATAAAATCAAAAGAGAGAACCAGAAGCTTAGACGAACCAGCTCTTCATACCCAAAAAGTAAACCACAAAGACACATAAAGTTCAAA
>NW_008332592.1:1017557-1018440 GCF_000622305.1 Nannospalax galili
ACAAAAGTCAATTCCAAATGGCTCAAAGACCTCAATGTAAAGCCTGAAACTCTGAAACTCTTAGAAGAAAACATTGGGAAAAACCTGCAAGATATAGGTGTAGGAAAGGACTTTCTAAACCAGACACCAATAGCCCAGGAAACAAGGGCAAGAATTAACAAGTGGGACCTCATTAAACTAAAAAGCTTCTGTACTTCAAAGGAGACAATCAAGGAAACAAACAGAAAACCCACAGGATGGGAGAAAATCTTCACCAGTGACACATCTGGTAGAGGTTTAATTACCAGAATATATAACGAACTTAAAAAACAGAGAACCAAGACAAGAAGCAACCCAATAGAAAGATGGGCTAAGGAGATGAACAGAAAGTTTTCAAAAGAAGAAATAAAGATGGCTATGAAATATCTTAAAAGATGTTCAACATCACTAATAATCAGGGAAATGCAAATTAAAACCACTTTAAGATTTCACCTCACCCCAGTCAGACTGACTGGCTAAGATCAAGAGAACAAATGATGCCAAATGTTGGAGGGGATGTGGGGAAAGGGGAACACTCATCCACTGCTGGTGGGGTTGCAAACTGGTTCAGCCCCTATGGAAGTCAGTGTGGAGAACTCTTAGAAAACTACAAATGAACCTACCATTTGACCCAGTTATACCACTCCTTGGCATATACCCAAAGAACTCATCCTATTGCAGAGACACTTGTACATCCATGTTTGTTGCTGCTCTTTTCACAATAGCTAAGAGATGGAAGCAACCTAGGTGTCCCTCAATTGATGAGTGGATAATGAAAATGTGGTTCATATATACAATGGAGTTTTACTCAGCAGTAAAGAAAGATGAAATCATGAAATTTGCAGGTAAATGGATGGAACTAGAA
>NW_008332592.1:1019852-1032748 GCF_000622305.1 Nannospalax galili
ATGTCAATAGGCTTGGAATGAATTTTTCTGTATGAAACTGTGTGTTTTGACAATGAAGAGGAGATCTTTTTTAAACATTGGAACCTAATTTAATTTTATCTCTTAGAGAGTTTATAATGAGTATAAGATTTTATAAGTGTAATAATTCATCTGTAAACCTAGAAATGTACAGCCAATTTTGAAAGAGATGTATCCTAGCTCAGAAAAATGTTATTGAATAGGTTAAAAAAAAGGGGGGGGGGAGTGTGGTGAGCACACAGGAGAGTGGGCTCCCATTGTTTCTTCTGCTGAGAAGTCTATCTCTGAATTTAAGACATAAAACGGATTAGAGAAACAGCCTTTTAGCTTATAGACTGCTGAGAAGTCTATCTCTGTATTTAAGACATAAAACGGATTAGAGAAACAGCCTTTTAGCTTATAGATCATCACAATTAAGCTGCATGGACAAGATGACTTTTCAAAAAATATTTTGTTCATCATTCTTATTTTATGTGTATGAGTGTATTGCCTTCATGTTTGTAAGTGCACCCATGTTGTGCAATGTCTGAGGATGTCAGAAGAGGGTGTTGGGTCCCCTGAAGCTGGAGTTACAGATGGTTGTTAGCTGCCATATGGGTGCTGGAAACCGAATCTGGATCCTCTGCAAGAGCAGCCAGTGCTTGTAACTTCTGAGCCATCTCGCTAGTCCCCACTAGGTGACTTCTTTGCACTATATTAGCAGGCCTCCTTAGCAAGCAAACAAGATGCAGCATGTCCTTCTTGAACTTAACTCTGAGATGCTTTTAACTGGATATGCTTTGATAACTATTATGCATTTTGATATATGATGAGATTTTAGGAAATCAAAGAATAAAAGTACTTGGTTAGCATTAGAAATAGGAGCTCAATATGATTTTCCTTCAGAAGTTAGCTCTGTCAGATCTGTTGAAAGGTTTTTAATCCTGCTCTTAAATCAAAATACAATTGAACTCTGATTTGATCTGAAGATTAAATATTCTTGCTCATAGTTGGAGTTTCTTCCAGAGGTTGAGGATTTGAGCGTCAGGAGAAAACAAAGCAATGTGATTTTCAACACCAAGTCAGTCATGAGGTCTACTTAGAATTAAAATGACTGAATGGAATATTTTGCTTACTGATGATAGTGCATGAGGAACACAATATATGTCATCCTTACAAGTATTACATGCATCATTTTATGCTTAGCTTTCCTCTTCTTTTGTCATTAGAGACTAACAGCTTCCTAATGAGCAATAATCTGTGATCAGCAGCACTGACATGGAGGAAGCTGTGCAGTATTGGCCACTAGGGTAGAGCTGAGTCCTGTGGCAGCTAGCTATGCCTGCCTATTGCAGTCTCATACGAGGATGAAGTTGGGAGAAATATTTTTGAAACCAATTTGTACTTGTACTTTCTGTCTCATTTGATTGTAGAGCCATACACACACACACACACACACACACACACACATATATGCAGAACACTAGGGAGAAGTTGGTACACCTGCCCCACCCATCAGAAAGATTTTCAATCAAATTTGGAAGTACTTATCTAATTTATTTATTCATTTGTTATTTATTAATTTATGATACTTAATAATCTGGATGAGAAAATGCAGAGTTCAGAGAGAATAAATCACTTGGCTAAGCTTAAACAGAATGAGTAGTGACAGTGGGTTCATCCATCAGTGTCTCTGACACTGACACTCTTACTTTACCATTAATTTAAATGACTATTAGTACAAAGATGAACATAATTTTCAACACTAAAACTTTCTTGGTTTCACTTGATTGAAAATAAATGGGCACTCAGAAGTTTTACTGGGGGCTGGAGAGATGGCTCAGCGGTTAAGAGCACTGACTGCTCTGGCAGAGTATCCAGACTCAATTCCCAGCACCCACATGGCATCTCCAACCCATCCTTAACTCCAGTTCCAAGGGAATCCAAAGCTCTCTTCTGACCTCTGCAGCATTGCAGGACACGGGTGCACTCACATACATGCAGGCAATACACTTATACACATAAAATAAAAATAATAAAATAAAATATTTAAAAATATTTTTAAAATATATTTTAAAAATGTTTTCCCAATCCTTGAGATGATTAATAATGATTATCTGCTTGACTGTATTTAGAATCACCATAGGAACACACAAGGGAACATGGGGGTATTTCCAAAAAGGTTTGACTGAAGGAGGATATCCCTCCCTGAATGTGGGTGGAATCATTCCATAGACTGGAATCTCAGGCTGAATGAAAAGGGGAAAGTAACGCGAGGACCACCATTCATCTCTCTATGCTTACTGATGGTGATGCAGTGTGACCATCCACCTTACACTCCGTCTGTCCTGCTTTGTCCACTTTGATTGACTGTGCCCTCAAACCATGAGCCAAAATAAACCCTTTCTTAAGTTGCCTTTTTCAGGTATTTTTGTCACAGCAATGAAGAAAATAACTAATAAATAAAATTGGTTCTGAGAGTGAGGCCTGCTGAAGATAAACATATGACCATGTGACTCCTAGGCCTTTGGAACTGGTTTGCAGAAAGAAAGACGAGTTTAGAACTGTGGACTAGAGAAACCCTAGGATGCTGTAGGCAGAGTTTGACGGGCCATTCTGGTGGGAATTTGGAGAGCAAGAATGCTGGGAAAAGCATAGGTAATGAGGCCTGGCTCATAAAGTTTTAGAGGGGTACAGGAATTTGTAGGGAATTGGGATGGCAGTCATTTGTATTTCATTCTGCCCATGTCCTGAGAACATGAGTGAGGATCACTTCAAAATTGAAGTTGTTTATTTAGTGGCTGGAAGTTCAAGACAGGATAGCATTTGGGCTGTGGAGTGGCTATTGCTCTCTGATCTTATCAAATCTTCATTAAGATGCAGCAGAAAGATGTGGAAAATGTGAAGCCTGTTGTGGCTTGCTCACAGCTGCAGACAAGTTGGTTGCAGACATGACACCAGCAGTAAGGAAATCTCACCTTTTTCAAAAGTACATTAGAAAAGGTACCCCAAGGGCAAGACATCAACCATTGAAAGCTCTAACTTGTGAAAATGTAAATTCATTTGAAAGGAGAGAACCCAAACTGAGCATTGCTCTGAAGGAGGTTCCCTGGTAAAAAACCACCTTAAGGTTGTGTTTCCCCAGGGTCAGCACACACAAGCTGCTGCTACAGAGGTCCAAGCTGGCCAGGCTCCAATTTGAGCTGACTCCAGAACCTGGCAGCATCGTCCATGTACGGCTGCTTTTTCAGACATGATATATGCAAAGATGAAGTGGTCATGGAGGCTTTCAGCGAGGTTTCAGAAAGCTGCTGAATAACGTTTGGCAGGATCAGAGTCCCTGCAAGGAGTCTCTGAGAGGATATTTCATGAAGTTGGGAAAATGACCCCTAAGCTGGAAAGAAGACCAGAGAATGCTGGGGATTCCAGAACCTTAGGCTCTCTGCAGAGGAATCTGTCAGTATGAAATGAAGTTGTTTCACAAAAGAGGCTATGTGTGATGAAGACGATAGAGGTAGGAGGGGCCAGGATAAATGAGGTAATGTAGCCTAGATGATTTCATCATGAGCTCCAGTTGCTGGATGTCAGCCATAGTGTTTGGTGTTTGATTCTTTCCTTGAAATGTCCTCATTCCTCTCTTTTGTAATGCGAATATTTAGTACATAGCATGGTATATTGGAAGAATGCAGCTTATTTGTTGATTGTGTAGTTTACTATTGAGATACTGCCTTGAAACTCAGAAGACACTTTGGACTTTTGAACAGTGTTGGGCCTGCTAAAGACTATGGGGATGTTCAGAAGTGGACTAAATTGAGACGAAAATGAGACTTTAAAGTCAGGGATGGACTGTTAGGATTTAAAGTGGTATTTGGGTGCAAAGTTGACAGGGAGTTGATTTTTAATCTTCATTATCAGCTTAACTGAATTTAGAATCACCATGGAAACACACCTCTGGGTGGGTCTATAGGATTATTTCCAGAAAGACTTCACTGAGGAGGCCAGACTCACATTGAATGTTCATGGCACCTTCCCAAATGCTCAATTTCGGGTCTTCATAGAAAGAAGAAGCACTAGTGTTTCTGTTTCGTGACTGCGGACCCAGATGATGAGCCACCACACACCCCGACACCAGCTCATCCCTCCTTCCGCTGATGGGCTATGTTCTCCTCCTATGAACAACAACAACGAAAACCTTCCCTAAGTTGTTTCTGTCAAAAATTTTGTCACAGCAATGAGAAAAGTAACTAATAAAGTCCTAGTCACTATACTTGCTGTTTGTGGACAAACTCCCTCTGCTTAGGGTAATTTAGTAACCAAGATCTGATATATAAATCAAACGACTTTAGGTGATATCGGTGAAATCAAGTCTTATACTTCCATTTTTGATTGATTAATACACTAAATAAATTCTCACATTTTGGGGGAATATTTATTTGTGATAGTTATATGCATAAGTGAAAACTTTCAACTGTAAAATTAATTTGTGAGAGAAAATTTCAAGATTTCTTTGCATATCATAAGGATAATTAAAAATCGATAATTCTTTTAGAAATATGGGATATTTTGATTAGTCAATCAAAACATATTAGCTTTGAAGTTATAGCTAATAAAATGTCATGATTGTTTGTGACACTTAACATGAGCTTGGAGCACTGAAAGTCTGATATGTGGGCTCTTGCAACATTTAATGCTTAGTCTCCATCTTCATTTAGGAAACAGGGTAGGTTCAGTGGTTATGCATACATCTTCTAGCATGTGTTTGCCTGGGTCAGAAGTGGGAATTCCTCTCTTTCTGGTTGTAGCTAGGGAACCATTGTTTATCCTCTCCGATCGCAAGTCCTTTAGTAAAATGGGAGTAAGGGTGAAGAGATGAGAGAATTCACGTTACTAGACACAAAGTTGACATGTCATGACTATTAGTAATTATTCCAAATTGGCTAATGTTTGCTTGAATAGGATTATTAACCTGAATACGATCTCTCAACTATGAGCTCTATTTTTATTTCTAAATTAAGACCATTCTATCAACAGATATTTATTTGGCTGCTGGTGTTGCACTGCTAAGGCCCTGTGGCTACAGCACTGAATGGAACTCAGGAGGTTAATACCACCTATCTGAAGAATTTGTGTGAAAACTTAATGAGACACTGTATAATTGATGCACTTGTTATCCTTCCTGGTATACTGTATTCAGATATAAACAGTAAGGTTCTTTTTAAAAAGAATAAAATCAGAATCTAATAATTTTCAATAATTAAATAAGCTAGCTAATAGAATAATTTATTTTCTTTTACCTTTAATCTAAATATGCATTCATGATATGTGATCATCATGAAAATAATTTTAAAACATGATAATGTGACAGAAAGAGTAGGAAATTAACAGATACATTGTCTTCTTATCAAATATCATTAACTTTGTTTTTCTCTAAATTCTTGGGTTATAATGGTAGGTTGTCTAAGACCCATTGCTGGCATGTGGTATTTCAATAACTGTAAGCCATTTACCTGCTCAACAGGGACTGAAAGACAGTCATCTAGGAGAGTTTTACATGAAGAAACATGAAGGAGAAAAAGGGAGGGTTTTTTTGACTTATGGTTTCCCAGCATCTGCTAAAGCTCTTCCACCCCATGTCCTTGGAGTTGTACAGTGAGAATGACCTGGTCATGGGTCTATGTTCTGTACACCTGGGGATTGCTGGGGAAAACAATATCATCTTGAACAAACGGCTGAAAACAGAACTCCCAACAGGTAATTACATTCAAATGTGGGGGGAGCAGGGCATTTTTGAGCAGGGATGTAGACACGACCACTTCTCATGACCAGCACCTGATGATAGCTTGGGGCTCATTCT
This sequence comes from Nannospalax galili, assembly GCF_000622305.1. Taxonomy (NCBI): domain Eukaryota; kingdom Metazoa; phylum Chordata; class Mammalia; order Rodentia; family Spalacidae; genus Nannospalax; species Nannospalax galili. The sequence continues at coordinate 1,025,704 of NW_008332592.1, forward strand.
TTATCAATTACCAGAAGTCCTGAAAAGTTATTTCAAACTTACTCATTCCTAAGGAGACAGTCATGCAGAGTCTGAATATGAAGTGCAGTGAGGGGAGCAGTAACACTGAGGCAGTGAGGAGTGAAAAGTGATGGGATGAAGTCAGAGAAGCAGAAATGGGCACAATTCCGCCAGAGGCAAGTCAGTGTAAGTGACCTCACATCACCTGCCACAGTGCTTCATATAAATTTTATTTTGTGGGGGGTGATTAGGTGAGCAGGCTCCACTCACGTGGAAGGCAAACAACAGTAACAAACTGCTTCCACGTTAGACTTCATCGCAAATATTAGTTTTTCAAGAATTTGTAATTATTCCTTAGGATGGTTTTTAAAAATATTTTTATTGATGCTTCAGGGACTTCATACAGTGTATTTGATCACAGTCAGATACCCTACCCCATCACCTTCCGTACCTTTTTACCCCCACTCCAACTTCATGTCTTCTCTCATTTCTCTCTTTTTTTTTAAGGTGTCTGGAGTCTATGTTTCCTAAATGTTCTAGACTGTGGGTCTAACCCTGGGAATCTGGTTAACCTACCAGGCATCACACTCCTAAAGAGAACCCATTCTCCCCCTTCCAGGGGCTATAAATCACCAACAGAGCCTCATTTAGGAACGTCTTGTTTACCTCCCCCATCAAGGCTGTGGTTTTTGTCTGGCTTCAAGTTACACTGGTCTTGTGCATTCTCACTGTGGGAGTTTCTTTAGACCATTGTATGGGAATGGTAATTAAGATACCTGGTTAAACATATTCTGTGTTTCAGTCAGGAACCTTGGCCATTTGTAGAATCCTTTTTAGAGATAAATGTCCTTTAAATTTTACTTCCTTATCCACACAGGGGCAACAAGAATAGCAATGCAAGTGGGTTCGGTACCAAAATTTGCAGAGCAAAGGCTGGATGCCATTATGAGACCAGATACCCTTTGCTGTGTTTAGCTTCTTAGGTGACCTGATCTTGATCATCTTCATTGCTCGGCCATTGTTATTCTCATTTAATTTTAGTTGTAAAAAATCTTGCTTGATTCCTGAAAATCTGTAATATCATAAATCATAAAATATATTGGATATTTTATTACTGCAGCTATACGGAGCTTTAGCTTAGAAAATCTCTAAGCAACAAATAGTCCTTACTTGATGAGTTAGGAAGAATTTTTAATTTTCTTTGCTCAGAGTGCTCAAGTTTTAAATAATGGGAAAAAACCCTTCAAATTCTTTTCAGGAAATCGCCAATATTAATTTGTACTTGATAATTCAATATAAGAAAACACAGAGCTGAATCACTTTACATAAATTAATTTTTCCTTTTAAATTTTTTCAAAAGCATATTATCACTGGTAATCACACGTGGCCATAATTTATTCTGCACAAATTCTATGAAACCAGAAAAGAGCCTGAGCCTTACTCAAAGGATGTCTATGTGAATATTGAATACAAATTGCCAGTCTGTGTGCTTCTGTACAGGTTTCCAGCTTCCTGCTCTGCCCTTCCATTGACACAGACATCAAGGCATTTGTGATGTGAGATGGACAAAACTGTGAGGTGGTGCTATCTTCACTAGCTTTCTTTAAATTTCAATGTGTTGACACATAAAACGGACTGTGTCATTTTTCTGTCTCTCTGAGCCATGCAGCCTACCTTCTGCCTCCCTCTTCTTCAGTCGCTTTCGTGAACACAGACAGAATAAGAGATCCAGCTTAAGCGTTCTGTGTGTTTGTGTACTCACTGGTGGCCAAACTCAGAAGTGACAGTGCATACATTCATTTGGAGGATCTTTCATCTCAGAAAGCAGATTGCTGTCACCTGTCACAGTTATTCTTACTGTGGCATTCAGGCAGGACCCCTGAAGGAGCAGTTTCAGGATACATTTGCATGTAACAACCTCTCCTGGGAATTAGAATTCTGGGGTAAGGAGAACTGTGTCCACTTCAAGGACAGGGCAGCTGTTAATGGTAAAACCGTTAACTCTGATGGACAGTGGACAGTTTCATAATTTTGTTTGTTTATTTCCTAAAAGTGGCTCAAACAGAGTTCCTTGACTTCACTGCATGTCATGTAAAAAAGACCCTAAAAATTCACCTGAACAATCAGAGTCCACAGGAGCATGCTGTGGTAGTAGAAAGTGATTCTTTGGGATGTATTTGCAGAACAAGCACCCAGGTGACTGTGCGCTAGACATCCAAAACTGTTGAGGATGACTCAATAGGTGTGAACTCAGGCTTAGTACTGTAAACCTAGCAGAACTACCATGACTACAGATGTCATAGATTGTAGAAGAGAATCGACTACTGCCATTTCCCTAAATTAACATAGCTTCTAACTGAATTCTAAATATTTATACCACAGATAAGTGCAGGCTCCACACCTCATCAACATGGGTAAGTGCAGCCATCACATCTTCCTTTTGCAGCAGGCAGTCAGAAACCACCATAGAGATCCACAACTGGTCAAACGCAGAGCATAAGTGTCCTGAGGTACCCAACTCTAATTGGTACATATCCAATACAACCTAGTTTGTCCAACATTGTAGAAGAGGGCAGAAAGATTCTAAGAGCCAGACGATGAGGACATATTCTCCAATATAGTGTCTTTCAGACATGACAGGAAGCTGCCTCCATGAAATCTCAACACTATGGCTGCCCAACAAGATCAGCATAACCACAACAGGAGTTCACATACCAATATGAATGGGGGAAATTTCACAAGACCCCACTCCTAGACAAAGGGCTACAGGCAATCAGTTGGTGCTGAGTGAAGGAGAATCAATCTGCTCCACAGACAAGGACACTGGTAGATTACCCAATTCCTACTGGTCAGCCTTAAACACATGCACATGCAATCAACACTAAACAGATTCTAGGTTATACATATATAGATATATGGATATACATACAATGTGAATAATCATAGAGGAAGAGGTCATGAGTTGGAGAGGGGGTCAAGGAGACATGGGAGGAATTGGAGAAGGGAGAAGAAGGTAGAAATGATGTAAATACAGCCTACTCATGTATGAAAATTTCAAAATATAAAAAAATGAAAATGAAAATGAAAAGGCATTGAGGTTTCTTTTTTTAAAAAAAGAAAAGAAAAAAGGTGTCAGTTTCTGTTACCTTTGAAAGATGCAGAGGAATTTCCAACACATGAGGTATGAGGAGCCTTTCTTCACAGATCAACTTGAAATCCCTGACAAAGGAAAGAAATGGTCTCAGATCTTTCTAATTGTGGCTTCCTTGCTGAGTTTTCATTTAAAAAGCTACACGTAATATTTGCACACTGACTCCTGAGAAGTCTGAATGGTTGGTGACTCATCCTTATGGCTTGCTTTAAATAGCAGAAAGTCTTACCTGCTAAGTATTAAGTAGCATTCAACACTACCCTAGCAACCTTTTTCAAGGCTTTGAAGGACAGAAAGGTCATTGTGAAAAACAGCAAATTTTTCTGAAATGGAAAGGCATTTGGATGCATGTTGTCGCTGGCTGTGGCTGCTCTCCTCGGGCTATGGTCACTCTCCTGCTCTCTCAGTTTCTCCAATCAGTCACCTGGTCTGGACCCCAGGGCTGGTGAGGCATCTGCACCAGCATCACCACATTCAGATGTAGGAGACCAGGTTGACACAGATCTGCTTTATTGCAGGAAAGTACGGTCTTATATAGGGGTAATAGTCCAATCATAACACAGCATGTCTTATTAGCATGGCAGACTAGTATCCTAGTACAATCTAGCAGGCCAGATGCCCTATTAGCATGATAAGTTTCAGTTTCTCTAAGTTTTGGATTCCTGGAAACCATGTGACTTACATAGTTTTCTCTCTGATAAGAAACAAGAAGCACTGCATTCCAGCATGATAGGTATGTAAGGCAAAAGGCAAAATCAGTCACAAGATTTTCCACATCTCCCCCTATTTTTTATTTTTAAGAGTGAGGCATAGTTCAGAATATATAGCATACTGATATCAGTCCAGGGCCTGTATGTGGTGAATTTTTCTGTAGTGCATCAAGGCTAAGTAGAATGGCTTGGGATGCAAGGGATTGATCCCATATTGTGGGCCCCATCCTTCAAGTTGGAGAGTTCTCTCAAGAGCAGGCTGGACCAACTCCATGCCACCAGTGGGAGTCGAGTTTCTTTGCCTCAGCATTGTTGTCCCCACCTCAAGTGTAACAGCATTATGGACTGTGCCTGTCTTAGGCTGTCCCAGCTTTTGGGATCTTACCCATCATTGACTACCAGTCCTTGAAGGGTGAGTCCCTTGGTGTGGTCCGGCAGAGGGAGAGGCAGTGTATCAAGCTTTGGCCTGTGCAAAGGCCTCTTAAGGGGCTAAGAATTCAATAAAAGCTAATGGAGCTGCGTCATCCCACCTGGAGTAACGATGGGGATTAGGGAGTGGCAAGTTCTAGGCATCAGTCTCACAGTCTGCCAACAGGAGTATATATCGCAAGATGTTTCCTGTGGCTCCGGCAGTCAGGCTGTTGTCTCAGGTCCATTGCATGGTTGTTCCATAAGACTTTACACCTATACTCAGGTCCATTTTTCATATATCTATTATTATAGGTTGGTAAGGGCAAGGAACAGCAGGTCCTTGTTTGCAGAGACATGCCTGGCAAGATCTGGAGGTGGGTCAACAGCTAACTGAACCAGAGAAATATGAGTTTTAACAAAATTATCAAGACCCTTAACAATGCACGGTCCAAAAATCAGGAGTTATGAGTAATGATGGCATGCATAATAAGGAATACAGACAAAGGTTTTCCTTTGGATTGAGTACTTAGCTAATGTCTCTGTTTGTGGAGAGAGATGTTTGAGGTCTCCCCAGGTTGGTGGCTTTCGTGGTCTGCAACATTGGATCAGTCTCTTGGTGGCTGAGAGGTGCGCTGCTTCCTCCAGGGTCAGGTGGTTGTGGAGGGAGGTTTTCTCTTGCAGGCAATTATGATATTCCAGGCTGAGATCCAAATGGGGGCTGGAACATTATCTGGAAAGACACAAGCATAATCTTCCCCTTGTGTTAATAATAGGTGTGGACCTTTCCATTCACTTGTGAGAGGGTCCTTCCATCTCACCATGGGGGCAGGAGTGGGCTGAGTGAATGCCCCCCAATGCTTTATTGCTGATGGGAGCCCATTGGAGTCAAATTTTAGAAAATTTAATGCAAATAGAGCTTGTTGTATAACAAAATGGGGTTCCTTTTAGTGGGGGCCTTTATCATTGTCTTCCCCTATTTTCTGTATCTGTTTAATGAGTGTTTGGTGGGAACATTCATCAATCCCTTAACCCTGAGGATTGTAAGGTGTACCAGTTATATGCCTAATATTCCAGTCAGAGCAAAAATGGCTGAAGGTAGCAGAAACATAACAAGGGCCATTATCTGTTTTTATTTGCCAAGGAATTCCCATAAGGACCATGGCATATTTGACAGTCCTTATGGCATGAGAAGCTTTCTCACCAGAGCAGGCCAATGCAAAATGGACATTGGAATAAGTGTCAATAATATGATGGATATACTTGAGCTTGCCGAAAGGAGAAAAATGAGTGACGACCATTTGCCATATCTTGTTAGGGTCAAGGCCTCTAGGGAGAGTTCTGGTGGGTTGTAATGGTCCCAGAGGTAGAAGAGGGGCACAAGATAAGCAGGCACGGACCAAATGCAGCTCTGAATTGGTAGAGTAGGTAGAAGCCTATGTATAGCTTGGGGAGAAAGATGAAAACAGGCGTGTAAGTCTCTAGCTTGTTGAATTATGGTGGAGTCTAGGGTGGCACTCAGGACCAGTTTGTCAATGGCAGCATTGCCCTCTGCCAGGAGCCCCAGGAGATTGGTATGAGAGCACAAGTGTTGAATATACCAAGGGGCAGAGTGCTGCTCAAGTAATAGTTGTAATGAGGAGAGCAACAAATCAAGGGGACTTTGGTGGGGCCGGAAAACTGCAAAGGCCAGATGTTGTAGAGTCTGAACTACATAAGCACTGTCAGAAAAAATATTACAGGGAGTTGTAGGGAGATCCTGAAAGACCTGTAACATGGCTGAGAGCTCTCCGAGCTGTACAGATCCCTGGAAAAGGAGAACCTTATGTGAGGAGAGTTGTCCTTCCTGGTAAATTACATAACCAAATTTGCATTTACTAGAATCAGTAAAGATTAAGGAGCTTTAGGAAGAGGGTTACGCGTTGGGAATGCCTGGGGAAATAGGGACAGGGGAAGCTGTCTTATTCCTTGAAGGAGTTTATGTTTAGGACCATGCCTCAATAGCTGGGGTGACCTTGTGAAGTTGACTCCATGAAGAGTGGACCCATATCAGGGGGCCCTGGGTCTGCCAGAGCACTCCCAAAGGGGTGTTTTTAGTAGTAATAACTAGTGCTTGGATGGACCACTTTGGCTGTATCCTATTTACAAATGCTTGGGACAGGTGAGAATTGGTCGTTGTGACAACATGTTGTGCCTCCAGAGAGAACTTGCAGGGAATCGAGACCATATCAGTACTCTGCAAGAGGTCAAAGTGCGGTGCTCTTCTGTGGACATGGGTAAGAAGCCTCATATCTGATTGATGTTGCCACAGAGGGTCTGCGTCTCTGAAAGGGTAACCTCATCTGGTAAGGTAAGAACATGAGCTATGGGCCGGATGACATCTTGAATAGAGTGGCCCAAAAAGGTATAAGGGTCATGTAACTGTATTTTATCTGCTGCAATAGTAAGACCTACTACCTGGAGGTTTGTTCTGAGTTTTTGAAAAGCTCCTTGTAAGATCTTAGGATCCTTATGGGTGATAAGAATGTCATCCATATAATATAAAATATAAACCTCAGTCAGCAAAGGTCTGCAGGCATGGGCCACATAATATTGACAGATAGTAGGACTGTTTTTCATTACCTGAGGCAAAACCTCCCATTGATAGTATTGAACTGGAAGGTTATAGTTAGTGGCAGGTATAGAGAAAGCAAAATAGGGCTTATCATCATCATGAAGAGGAATAGAGAAGAAACAGTCCTTAATATCTATTATAATAATTGTGCATTCTTTGGGT
>NW_008332592.1:1032785-1051656 GCF_000622305.1 Nannospalax galili
AAAGGCTTCATATACTCATTAATAGCCTTTAAATCATGTAAAAGTCTCCGTTTTCCTGATTTCTTTTGTATTCCAAAAATGGGAGAATTATGAGGACTAAGGGAGGGCTCGATATGACCCAAGGATAATTGTTCTTGGACCAAAGAGATCAAATGAGTTAATTTATGTAAAGGAAGAGGCCACTGCTCCACCCATATGGGAGCTTTAGTGTCCCACATTAGTTTGATGGGGGGTGGCTTGGGTAGTGGAGCAGTGGCCATTAGAATTGGGGGTGAGGGTGGGAGGCATTACCTAACTGCTGGACTACAATGCAGTTGTCATAAGAGGCTTTGTCAACTGTAGTTAAAACAGCTTCCATATCGTGAAGTATATCTCTCCCCCATAAATTATGGGGAAACCCTGTGGCTAAGAGCCGTCTAATAGCTCCTGTGTTGCCACTCAGATCAGTCCAGATTACCAGACGTTGGACCTCTTGTGTGTTCTGTAAACCCCCAACTCCTTGTATAGGGGGTCCAGATTTGCAGCTCCAATGAGACAATGCTTCCTCTTGTCTGATTACAGTAATATCAGCCCCTGTATCAATTAAGCCTTTAAACTTATGGGCCATTTAGGGAATGTTGCATCCTAGGCTTTTCCAAATCAATAGGTATCGTCCATTGGTCATGGGGGGGGTGTATTCCCTTACTTCCTCTCTTTGGGGTGGGGCTGAGAGGCACCCCTTGCCCGTTTAAAGGCACCTTTTGTATGGGTTTACCATCTGCATCCCCCTAGACCTGCATTCTCTTACCCAATGAAAGCCTTTGCGGCATTTTGGGCATTTTGAAGGGGGAACCTGGCTCCTTTTGGCCTCTTTCATAATCTTTTAGGACAGGTATGTGACCAATGGCCCTGTCCCCCGCAGGCCCATCACTTGTCTTTGTCCATCTTTGCTTGTGACTGATGAGCAACCAGTGCCTCAGCAAGGGCCACGGCATGGGCTCGAGTGGTCCCCATATCTCAGCAGGCCAGAATCCCTTTAGAGACATCCTTGTGACTAACGGGTCCTATGGTAAGGCGACACTCTGTAGAGCAGCCTTCCAAATAAGATCCCTGAGCAAGGCATTGGCAGCTCCCTGATGACTGATCTTTCTATTTATACTTTGTTGGCATCTCTCAACAAAATCAGAGAAAGACTTGCCTGGTTTTTGTATCAATTTTGTTAATTTGGTATCACTGCTAGTCGACATACTTTGAAAAGCACGAAGTGCACAAAGCCGTACTTGTTCAAAGTAGCGGGTAGGTCCCTGTGCCTGAGCTTCGGGGGGTCTCAAAATTGCCGAGTCCTACTAGAGCATCAATTCCAATGTTTTGGACGTTTGATGGTTCTATCATGCTCTGCCTGTTGTTCACATTCATCTTGGCAAGCAGGTTTCCATAAAAGGAAATCATCTCCCTGTAAGCAGGCATGGGGGATATTCTGCCAATCATAGGGGGTATTGGCTGAATGACTGATTGTAGTTAATAACTGACCAAACCAGGGGGAGTGAATGCCATCCTCAACTGCTGCCTAATACAGCTTCCTTAAGGTATCATGAGAATATGGGTTCCAGACATTGGGGTTCTGTTGTCCCTGACTGACAGTAACTGGGAAGAACTGTGGAAAATCTCCCATTGTATCATAAAAGAGGGGCCTAGGTGGGAGGGTCTTCCAGTACTCCTCTAGGAGGGAGGGGTAGATGGACTGGGAGGAAACTTCCTTAAAGTCAGTATAAGATGGAGGAGGGTAGCCACTGCCCTGTAATGGTGGAGCAGAGGCAGTCTTAACTTCCTGTTTTTCCTCAAGGGAGCTCTCAAACCCCAATTCCTCATTTTTTATATCATTATTAGCAGTCATTTTTTCATCAGAACAGGAAGCCATTAGCTTTGTTTTAACTGGAAATGCCTGGGACAGGCTGTCCCCAGTGTCCTATTGTTGTATTTGCTCATCTATACCATTTAATGGGAGATTGTCCTGTTCAGAGGCTTTGGGGGTAACTTCCCAAAGGGAGGCCAGAATGGCTGTCACAATGGGGTAGAACAGCCCAGAATGTGGGTGTCCCTCCCTGACTTCTCTACGCCAAGAATAGAATGCAAGCCCATTGTTTGGGATCTCAGCAACAAGAATCTGTAAACCAGGGGACAAGAGCTAGTACTTTATCTAAAACCTTAGTTACATCCTTTTCTGTTACCCTAATATGCCTACTCCTGAGGAGAGGAACCAGTGCAGCAGCATGGGGGCCAGCAGCAGCTGGATGACTATTCCCCATACTGGAGGTCACTCACCCTGCAAGATGTACCCAAAGGGACTCAGGAAACTTTCAAGGAGATGATCGGTGAAGACAGGAGTGGCACACCCAACCGAAGATCAGCAGAACAAACGAGAGAGGTGAGCAACCATGGGAAGAGCACTGAGAAAGGGGGCATCGGGAGCCCAAGGTGTTACAGCTCAGAGTGTTACAGCTCTATGGGGAGGGGGTCCCAGCCCCACATTGGGTGCTAGCTGTGGTCCCCGGCTGTGGCTGCTCGCCTCCGGCTATGGTCGCTTTCCTGCTCTCTCAATTCTTCTGATCAGTAGTTGTCTGGTCTGGACCCAAGGGCTGGTGAGGAGCCTGCGCCAGCGTCACCGCATTCAGATGCAGGAGACCAGGTTCAGTGACACAGATCTGCTTTATTGCAAGGAAGTACGGGCTTATATAAGGGTAATAGTCCAATCATAACAAAGCATATGGGATCCCTTATTAGCATGGCAGACTAGTATCCTATTACAATCTAGCGGGCCAGATGCCCTATTAGCATGATAAGTTTCAGTTTCTCTAAGTTTCAGATTCCTGGAAACCATGTGACTTACATAGTTTTCTCTCTGATAAGAAACAGGAAGCACTGCATTCCAGAACGATAGGTATGTAAGGCAGAAGGCAAAATCAGTCACAAGATTTTCCACAACAAATGCAACAATGTGGAATTCTCACATGCACCATCTCCAGGAACGCCGATGTCCACAGACGGTACTCACAGACAGTGCTTGAATGTGTTCCACAGTGAGAGAAAGCCTCATCTTCTTTATTCTACCTGTTACTTCAGTTGTTGTAATTACTTATTACCATTTATCTGTCCATTTCTCAAGAAGTGTATCAATTTCGACCCTTGTTGGAGCTATGGGGCAGATCCTTAAATTTTAAAATAATTGTACTTTTGGTTATTTTTGCAGAGTATTTTAATCCCCACTATAAATCAATATTTACCTTCTAGTTTATATTTTTATTCGTTTTTATTCAGTGAAAATTTCTGCTGCTACATTGACATATGGTAGCTATACATACAGTTCTTATGGTTTCTATCATTTAAAAAAATTCTTATCTTTCTTGCGCATATTATGGAGTGTTTCCATAGCATTATAGGATCATATGACTTTGTTGTTCAAGATAGTATTTGACACTATATTTGTTTCCTTTCTAGTAATATGTAAAAACTCATTTATAAGGAAATTTTAAGAGGGGCTGAAGAGGTGGCTCAGCAGTTAAGAACACTGACTGTTCTTGCAGAGGACACTGGTTTGAATCCCAGCACCCACATGGCAGCTAATAGCTGTCCGTAACTCCAGTTCCAGGGGATCCAACAGCCTCTTCTGTCCTCTGCAGGCTTTGCACAACATGGGTGCACTTACCTACATGCAGGCAATACATGCATACACATAAAATAAAATAATAAAATATTTTAAAAAATTTTATGAACATGCCGAAGACTGTACATTGAATTGGTGTTTTGCCCCACATGGCAGCTAATAGCTGTCCGTAACTCCAGTTCCAGGGGATCCAACAGCCTCTTCTGTCCTCTGCAGGCTTTGCACAACATGGGTGCACTTACCTACATGCAGGCAATACATGCATACACATAAAATAAAATAATAAAATATTTTAAAAAATTTTATGAACATGCCGAAGACTGTACATTGAATTGGTGTTTTCAGCTCACACTTTGAATGTTGTCTTTTCATGAGTAAACTTTTTAGATAATGGAAAGAAAACTCAGTGTATTACCTTAGAGTGAGGAGGTTAGTGAACAAATACAAATATAAATAAATATAATACATTCATAATTAAAAAGCCTTTAATGGAACACCACATCATCAGTTTCCTCATTTCTAAAGGAAGAATCAGGAAGTGAAGAGTGAAATTTACTTCATTAATAATTTTACCAAATGACTTTTGATTCCTATTTAATCCTTTTTCATTTGACAGTGTGAGGCAACTAGACAAAGATTTCTGCACATTTGGTGCTCGAGATAGGGTGCTTTGTGCTAAAGTCTATTCTATTTACAGAAAAGTAGTATGGCTTTACTCTATTTCCATGAAAATTATTGTGGCCAAATAGAATGTTCACGTCTCAATTTTCAGAATTCAGTAGGAAAAGCAGTACCGTATTCCACAGTTAATAACTAAGCACAAAACATGTACTATAATATGGAAAATATGTCTAATGCAATAAACTAGTATAAAGAAGAGACACAGTTTATGAATTATGTTGAGCCACACATGCAATCATCATAAATGTTGACAGGAATAACTAAAATGAAAGTTATCTTTGAGAGCTGATATATAGCATTCATTTACTGGCATTAGAACATTGAATGAATGCATTTAGAGAGGCTGAATATTAATGCGATCACTCATGTTCATATATATGCAGGCATATGGATGAGGAGTAACGAATTGGCCTCCTTTTTCTGTTATACTTTTAAGATCGCAACCCCTGTGACCCACTAGTAAGTGACTTTTTAAAAAATATTTTATCTATTATTTTTATTTTATGCATATGCATTTATTGCCTGAATGATGTAAGTGCACCCGTGTCGTGCAGTGCCCACAGAGGACAGAAGAGGCTGTTGGATCTCCTGGAACTAGAGTTATGGACAGTTGTTAGCTACTATGTGGGTGCTGGGATTCAAAGCCAGGTCCTCTGCAAGAACGGCCAGTGTTCTTAACTGCTGAGCCATCAATCTTACGTTACATTAGTGAAGTCCCCGTAGTTCAGGGTCTGATCACTAAAGAGCAAAACCAGAAGTAGGAGAGGTTTTCTTACCAAATTCACAAAGAAACTAATGTATTTACCAGGCTTTCTCTTCTTTAAATGAGAAATACAACTGTCATAAAGGTCAGATGAACTAGTGTTGCCATGGGAAGCCACATGGGGATCCAAATTAATATCACAGTGTTGCTTAGTGAGCGCTGAGTCAGAACAAGAGAAAGTCACTGCATGATGAAAAAGCTGTTAACAGCACCGGCCTGTAGCAACTCAGTGTGGTTGCTGCGGCCCTGAGATCTTGTCTGTCACGGCTGCACAGTTGGTTGATCTATTCATCCTGCCAGCGTGCATGGTTGCCAGCCTGGGACCTCACAGTCACGCTGCTTTCTTGGTTCCATGGTGGCATTTGCTTTGATATTATTACATAGTTCACGAACTGAATTAATAATAACTTAAAATCTTGGCGGGGCTTGCTGATACTCAGACCCTAGAGCACAGGGAAAAAATATCCTGTGTTGGAATCTCGGGTCTGCAACCTATTATCTTACTTTTAAAACTCCTCAAGGTCGATTTTCAAATTTGTAAAATGATAAGGATCGTATCTACCTTGTTGTACATCTTCAAAATCAGCTCATGGTGTTGAAGATGGCCGGGCTGAAGTCAGACAGGACAGGCATGGTCCGGGGTCAGTCATTTATTTAGTTGTATAAGGCTCATTGTATTTGTAAAATGCAATTTATAATCCATAGATTAGTGTTAAAATTAAATGAAATTCTACACAGCTCCTGGCATGGGATGTGTGCTTGCTCAATACAAATAATGACATATTAGTGTCACTCCTCCTTCCACAGCTAAGAACTAATAACATGGCAGAGTGAATACACCTTAAAAGATGATAAAGTAGAAAATAATACCCAAAGGGGTTTTCATGCTTTGGGGAAACATCTTTGATTTGAAGAATTTTTAATGTTCTTCTAAATCAGGTGAATTGGGGGTTGAATGTAGTAATTACCTTTGAACTGTATGGCTCTTTATGGAAAGGACACGAACACCTTCCTTTCTTGACCAAGACTGTGATCACCCTAAAACACTGGAGCCTCCAAGGGAGGTGAGACCACACACCTCTTGCTATGTGCTCTCACACTAGAGGCATTCATTCTAATGCATTCATTCTAATTCATCCATTCATTCACAATGCTAGAGATTGAACCCAGGTCCTCAAACATTAGGAGAATGCTCTAGCACTGTGCTACAGCCTCAGCCCACACGGATGACTGGAGTCTTCCATATTGTCTCTTGTAAAAATCTAGAAAATGCTATTTTTTAATGGAGGATCAAGAGCTTGGCTCCTCTTCACTGGGTCAATCTGAAAATGTTTCAAAAGAAAAAAAGTTACAAATTATAGGAAGGAGGTGAGTGTTCAGAGCAGAGCACTTGGTAGTCATTCATTTTGTAGATCTTGTGATGAGAGAGTGACAGTCATTATCACCGGGCATAATTTAGATGAGCAACATCACAATAATGATACAATTTAAAAATATAATGAAATACATAATGTCTAATCCTAATAAAAGCGAGATCCTGGGCTGGGAAGATGTCTCACTGAGTCTCCACATAAGCTTGAGAACCTGAATCCAAATCCTCAGAATCCAGGTAAAGAGGGTACAAGAACAGACATCTGTCTTCCCAATGCTAAGACCATGAGACAGAAATTGAAAACCAGACGGTGAGACTCCCAAGAAGCCCATGGGCCAGCTAGCCTGCAGTAAGCTGTGAACAGCAGAGGCCCTGTCTCAAACAAGGTAGAAGGTGAAGAACATGGACATCTGAAGTTGTCCTCTGACCTCCACACATAAGCCATGGCAGGTGTGAATCTGTAGTCGTACACTCATACACACACACACACACACACACACACACACACACACACACAAGACTTTTTGCTATAGACAACTATGAAAGGATAGGAAAATTTTGAAAGGGTAAAACACACCTTACTTTGTCATAACCATAAGGTACATTATTTTGGGTTCTGTTAAGATTAACAGAGATTGTGGAAGTAGTGCAAAGTGGTTTTTAAGTGGCCATTATGAAATTATCGGGAAAAAACTTTTCCAAAGCTCTTCACTTCACTTCTGTGCTTGCCCACTGAAGTTTTTACCCCACCACCTTGTCAGGCTGCCAACTGCAGCAAAGCATGGTGGGGCTCAACTTGTAGAAGCAGCCTTCATTCTGAAAGATGACAACGGAGAAACAAAATCACGAATACTAGAGACTGACATGATGGAATTAAGGATAAAAGTTTCACTCTATCTCAAGCTTATCCAGAATGGAAGCATAGCCCAGGCTGACTCAGAACTTATGGTAATCCTCCTGCCTCAGCCTCACAAGTGCTGGGATGACAGGCATGAGCCACCATGCTTGTCTAAAGAAGGGTAGTTTAGAATAATTTTGTATTCCTTTCCTTTAAAAATTTTAATTCATTAATTTTTATTTTATGTCTATGAGTGTTTTGTGTGCATGTACATACACCTATGCTGTGCAATGCCTGCAGAGACCAGAAGAGGGTATAGGATTCCTTGGAATTGGAGCTAGAGAAGTTGTTAGTAGCCATGTGGGTGCTAGGAACTAAACCAGGGTCCTTTGCTCTTAACTGCTTAGCCATCTCTCGAGTCCCTAGATTATTTTTGAAAGAATACATTAACATAGAAGCTACATACTTGAAAAACATTTTGACAAATATGCATGTTGGTATGAAAACATAGCCTAAAAAAAAGCCTGATTATTCCATCATATTAAGTTCATCATATTTAAATATCACCTTTTAACCTTAGGACACATGCAAGTATTTTCTTTTTTCCAGAATGCAACATGAACTATCTCTAGTCCAAAGTCCAGAATAGTCTTAATTATCATTTGAAGCCTCATGAGCCTGGCTTTCACTGTCCAATTCTTAGCAGTATTCTGTTCTTCTGAGATGATGGCAGAATTGCTCATGAAGCTAAGATTACAGCAGATTTAGTCACAGGAATGACCTCACTTCTCTGGCATTGTGTGTGTGTGTGTGTGTGTGTGTGTGTGTGTGTGTGTGTGTGGCTGTGACAAAATACAAAACCTTAAAAGATAAATTAGTTACTTTAGCTCATGGTTCCATAGGTTTCAGTCCATGATGATGGAAATTCATAATGGAACAGAACAGCTCATATCACATGGTGGCCGAGAGAGAGAGAGAGAGAGAGAGAGAGAGAGAGAGAGAGAGTGAAAACTAAAATATAAAGAACATGAGGGAGAAAGAAACAGAAGGAAAAAAGCGCAAAAGTAGTGCTTCTGCTTTTGTCTTCTTTAATTTTTTCCAGGCTCCAGCCTAACAGATGGTGTTACTCAGGCTCAGGGTGAGGCTTTCCTGGTCAGATATCGTCCCACATCTCAGTCATCTCTGAAAATGCCGTTATAGGTTCAGAGATGTTCTTTACTAATCTTTTAGGCACCTCTTAATCTAATCAAGTTAACAAGATTATCCATTATACCAAATTATTTTGAAATTAAGTAATATTCTCAGTCTGACAGGATGCCTCCGTGGATAAAAGCACTTGCCATGGAAACCTGATAGCCTGAGTCTGATTCCTGAATTCCACCATGGAAGGAGACAACCAGCTACCAAAGATTGTCTTTTCACCTGCACACACATACCATGGCATGCACTCCTGTATTCACACATATACATCATACATATACACAGGCACACATGCACACATACACGCAGATATATAGACACTAAATAAAGTAAGAATAAAAAGGCAATATTTTCATAAATAATATTTAGCCAAGGGAATAAAAACAAAGTGACAAGTTTATAAATTTTCTTTATAAGCCTACATTATAAAGGTTAGAAGAAACAATGGGTCTTTCTGTAAGAAACAGTATATTTTAAAATGAAATAGAGATCTTTTTTAAAGGTTAAAAACTCACTCAATTTTATGTCTTAAAGGGCTTTTACTGAGTTCAGTATTGAATAACTGTATTAATTCAACAGCCAACCTAAAAATTTTATAGCCACTTTGGAAAGAGATGTACCTTTGCTCTGGAAACTGTTATTGAGTATGTTAAAGTTGTAATGAAAAGCTTCTTCTAAAAACATTTTTTTAATTACAAAAAAAGAAAGATTAGAAGATGCTGGCCCACACTTCAGTTCCCAACTCCCACATCAGGCAGTTCACCACCACTTTTAACTTCAGTTCCAGAATACTGGCCCTCTTCCAGCCTCTGCAGACATCTCCACATAGACACACACAGAGACACAACACACACACACACACACACACACACACACACACACAAATTAAAATACAATAAAAAATTTTAAGTGGAGGATAAAGTTGTGCATGGCCTTAGGTACAAGAAAAAAAAAAAACCCACAGGAAAATTGACTTATTATATCACAAGAACTTAGCTGAAGAGCCACCAAAATATTCCAGTAACAAGAAAGGTACTGATAAAATTCAAAATCAAATTGCAAAGATACACAGTAAATAATTGCTTAAAAACAAAAATTCTTTTTTAAAGAAGCAACATTTAAAATCTTTTGATTAACTTCAAAATTAAGAGACAAAATAAAAGCCATAAATTTATTATTGATAGTCTACAGAAAGAAAGAAGTCAGCCTTTGAATACTTTATAACAACAAACACAAAGCCTGCGGGATAATTCCTTAAAAGAGTCTGCAATACCTGGAGAATTATGTCGAAAAGATAGGAAATCTAATAAAGCTCTACCATGAAAAAGCCTTCAAATGAATTTTCAGCTAAACTAAGACTACTTACCAAAAACCAGTAGCAAGAATAATCATAAACCTCAGAATGCTCAACTGAGTCCCAGTGTCATCAGGAGCAGGACAGCAATGTTTACAGTGGCCGTTTCTATTCAGCACAACTTAAGAATTTTAGAAAATAGAAAATGCGATAAGAAAATGAAAAGATTTGCATAAAATACAAAACCCTAGATTTTACAAAATACTAATAAAACTGCACTTTAGGTTGATTAGACAAATGATTATATAAATCTTGTAAATTTTCTGAAAATTTGGTTAATTCCTAGAATATTTTCAAATGAGCATTAAGTTTTTAAAAAATTTCTTACCAATAAGCAATTTTTGCTCAAAATTTAAAATGGACAGGATAGGAACAAAGTATTTTGTATCCTAAATGTCAAAGCTTGAACATAATCCCTACACTGCAGCACACAAATTTGACCTATCAGAAACCACTGAAATTTCCTAAGGAGGGTAATGGCTGAGACACATATACTGGACCACTGCCTAGTTTAGTATTTAACTTTGGAAGATCGCCTGAGTTTTTAAAGGAACCAGACACTGAGACATACCTGCATATGGCAAGTGTTAATTATGTTTTTCTTTTTTCATAAAATAGTCATTATTAATTTTTGTTTTAAATTTTACTTTTTATTAAGGTACGTTATAAGTAAATATAAGGATATGTAATTTGTACATAGTAAGAAATTACATTAGTCTATGGATGTGACAGTCTTGGGGTTTTCTCTAAGCTCTATGACTCCCCAGCCATGTGTATTTCATTATATTTATAGTACCACACTTGAGTTTCTTCCCATTGAGTGGGCTTTTATTCAATTGCTGATTGCCCCCAAGACAAAAGTGCTAGTACTTCACCAGTGTCCTATGCTGTGCTGGCCGTTATTTGGTCTTGAAGCTGGTGTTGAACCATTGATTGATGTTTTCCCTTGGCACCAAAGCTGTGAGAGCGAGCCTTCAGGAGAAGTGGTTTCCATGGCTCCAAATCCTGTGTCTGATGTATGTTCTGTCCTCAGCAGTAGGGTCTTACCTTCAAGTTCTTGGAGGCAATCAAAAGTTGTGGCAATAACCTGTGTGATTTGGGGGGTCTCTTGGCCCACCCTAGCCAACAGCTCAAAGTATGAATTCCAGTGGAGGGTGCCAGTGGGGATGGAGGTATAAAGATGATTAAGATGGATTGAAATGTTCTGTATGAGATACACAAAAATTCAATAAAAACAAATTTTAAAATATAAATAAAATTTAAAAAATTAAAAGTAAAAAAAAAAAAAAACAACATAAGTTATAAGATGCTTTATCTAAGTCTTTTGGTAACCACAGAGGAATACTACTTGTGAAAGATACATGAAAGAAAAATAAAATCAAACATATTACTACAAAATTCAACACACCACAAAGATAGCAAGAGTTAAGTGAGAGGCAGACCACTATAAAAGCTCCTCCCAAGTAGACCAACATCCAGTTCAGTAGCATGTCTCAATTGATTAACATAAAGGAATGAAAGAAGGGAAAAGAAGGGGCTGGTGGCATGGTTCAGTGGTTAACAGCACTGGCTACTCTTGAAGAGGACCCAGGTTCGATTCCCAGTGCCCACATGGTAGCTAACAACAACTGTCCATAACTCCAGTTCCAGGAAATCCTATGCCCTCTTCTGATCACTGTGGGCACTGCACAACATAGGTGTGATTACATGCATGCAGACAATACATATACATAAAATAAAAAATAAGAAATAAGAAATACTTAAAAATAATAGAAATATATTTTT
Source organism: Nannospalax galili (assembly GCF_000622305.1). NCBI lineage: Eukaryota > Metazoa > Chordata > Mammalia > Rodentia > Spalacidae > Nannospalax > Nannospalax galili. The sequence goes on from NW_008332592.1 coordinate 1,044,419, forward strand.
AAAAGATTTTGTTTAACTCAAAAGAATCTACATTTTGCCAGGCCTGGTGGCTAGTTCCATAATCACAGCCCTTGGGGAGGCAAAGTCAGGAGAATCACCATGAGTTTGAGGCCAGCCTGGACTATAATAGTGAGTCTCAGGCTAGAAGGGCTGTTGTGCAGGACCCTGTCTCACAACACCAAAAACCAAACAAAATGTCAGTTTTTGACAATTAGTTATATTTGAGAGGCAACGGAATTGAAGATTTTTCAAGAACCAATCGGCATGTCAGTCACTTTCCCCTTATCACAACAAGAACTTGTGTGCACCTGTTCTCATAAAGAGAACAGGTTTGTGGAGGTCACAGTTGTAGAGGTTCCAGTCTGTGGTCCACTGTGGCTGTGGTGATGCCCCACACCATCAGAGAGGAAAGCACAAGGAGAACAGTGCTACTTATGGCTAGAAAGTGAAAACCAGAGAGGAAGGACAGCTCTGTGATGTCCATACTGAGGCACGTACTCCCACTAGGAATTACATCGCAAAGCTGCCACTACCTGCTTTCCAGCTAGAGACTGAGCACTTGGTCTTTGGGGGACTACTTAAGATCGAAATATATTAGATCCAGTTTAGCTGCTGTTTACATAACTGAGTGTGTCATATTAATATCCCAGCCAGGTGGCAAAGGTTAGCTGTGGTTGGCAAAGGTTAGCTGTGACACCACACTGGTAGTATGGGCCTTTAATATAGTGAAAATGATTGAGGAAGATGATAAATTACCTCTGTGGTCTTCTTCCCACAAACCACAAACCCTCATCTAATTACAAGTCCTACCTGAGGGGCATTCTACAAAATACCTCTCTGGAACTTGTTCTGAACTGTCAGGCCATCAAAGTAGTTTGAGAAGCTGACAGCCAAGTCTAAAGATAAATGGTAACTAAACCCAGTGTGTGTACTGTCCTGGAAAAGCATGAATACACAGAGTGGAAACACCAGCTAAAAATCATGTGCTTTGCTAAAGATATAGACACAGTGCTGGTCATTAGCTGCTCTACTGACCAAATGTAGCACAATGCAGGGGACCTGGGATGCCATCTCTGCCCTGTTGTCAAACTTTTTGTCATCTAGAAGTGTTCAAAGTAAAAATTTATTTAAAACAATGTAGCATTATATAAAAGAATTAATTCGTAACAGAATGAATTTAGTGAAAACTCACTGTGAACCTAGAAACTTGCACCCACTTGTGAAAGAGATGTATTCTCGCTCTGCAGTATGTTACTGAATATGTTAAAGCTGTAGTGAAATGCTTCTTCTAATTATGTAGTTATTAAAAAATTTTAAAATAATGATTAAAAAATAATTCTTCAAAGCATAAAAATTTGCTCCTTAATAATTAGTAGTTGTGAAAAACATTACCATTGAAATCTAGCTGATGACTCTATATCCATGCTTAGATGCCAAGGAGCTCAGAAAGTAATCAACTATGACTAGTAATAATCAGATATATAGAGATTCATGTGCAAACATCCAATGTCAATTGCATTGAAAAAGAATTTTTCTATATGAAACTGTGTATTTTAATAATGAAATGGAGATCTTTTTTAAAGGTTAAAACCTCATTTAATTTTATGTCTTATAGGGTTTATACTGAGTACAATATTGTATAAGTGTAATAATTCAACTGTAAACCTAAAAATTTACAGCCAATTTTGAAAGAGATGCATCCTACCTCAGGAAACCATTATTGAATATGTCAATTGTGTTGTAATGAAGTGCTTCTTCTAGGTATGTGGTTATTAAATAAATAATTTTTAAAAAAGAATGGAATTTACATGAAGAAAAATCATTTTCTCTTACTGTCTGGGGATGATGGGCATCTGGTTAAGTGAACAGCAGGACTTAATTGAATTTCATTGTAAAAGTTTAATAAATCTGCTTAGTAAGTAGGAGAAATGTGTTAGTTTCATCATGTGAATAGTGACGTTGTATGTGGTTATTAAATAAATAATTTTTAAAAAAGAATGGAATTTACATGAAGAAAAATCATTTTCTCTTACTGTCTGGGGATGATGGGCATCTGGTTAAGTGAACAGCAGGACTTAATTGAATTTCATTGTAAAAGTTTAATAAATCTGCTTAGTAAGTAGGAGAAATGTGTTAGTTTCATCATGTGAATAGTGACGTTTTGAAGTCACATTGGAGCTCCCAACGTTTCCCCAGCTCCCTTTCCCTAAGTTAATAGAAATGACTAAAAGAATGCAGAATAACTTTTGATGGGCACTACTGAGGGAAAGCTTTGCTTTAGAAAAGCCCCAGTTCAGCAAGCTGTCTTTTCTTGTGTCTGATGTACTGTTAGGCGATGGCCTGATTCCTGACGGAGCAGGGCAGACTGATGGATTGCCACACACAGCTTGTGAAAGTATTAGAGAAACACATTTTTGGTGATAAGGCATTTTGGGAGAGAGTATTAAGCACTTCTACATCAGTGATTTCTGGTATGTTTGAACTCAGTGGTGATGTCTCATTGTACCAAGGTGTGTGTCCTCCAGAACCAGATGGAAATATAACATTTCTTCAGAGAAACAGTAATTTAAATAATACTTTTTATAACTCACTGAGGCTTAGAGCTTACATCGTCTTATCCCAGTCATGACTTGTATCATACACAAATTTACTATACTTTAAAATAAAGGAACTAAGGCACCAAAAGTCAAACTCTCAAGCAATGTGAAGACAATATGGAAAATAACTCAAGTTGGCATACTTAAAAATCTTACTGACACAAATGGCATCCCAGTGAAGGGTGGGGCTTGCAGTTATCTACAGCCCTGAGCAGAAACTTACCCTTACTTTCTGCATGTACCCGTGGCATAATAAAGATATTGAAAATATTTTTCATAATTACGTTTCCCTTCTGTTTCTGAGATCGCATGATGCATAAGAACAGTGTAGTCATTGAGATTATAAAAGTCAGTGTTCCCTCGGGTTGATTTTGGGTGAACAAATCAGTTCCTCATCTTCTTGATAAATCTGCTGCTCGTTGGTTTCTTGTTCTCTTAAAAGAGTCCATGTTTATATTCCTGCGGAGTTTAATAACTCGCTAATAAAACTATTTAAAATTCCTTTCCTGAAAAATTAGGTCCTTTGTCATTTACTACTATTTCCACAAAACACATTTATATTTTAAATGTGCAAAATCACAAATGAGCATTGCCTCTCCATCTTTTGAATTTTATTATTTTGTATTTAGTGCTTTTCATGGCCTAGGAAGTATGACAGTGTTTATGTTTATGTATTCCAAAGGCATCCATAAAACTAGTTAAACTGAAATATCCTTTATGCTGCAGGAGTAGTTCATTTATAGAGAACCCGCTTAGCATGCACAAGGCCTTGGATTCTACCGGCACACAAAACAGTTATTTTCCCCTAAGGAAGAGTTAATTTTAATATTTAAAATAAAAGGTTGACGTGTATTTCTAATTGTCTGTGTAAATCAACATCGTTAGGCACATGTCTTCACAGGCAGGTGAGCGCATATGGTGCTCGGATCTCATTTGAGGTAATGGCCTTTCATTCAGAGTATTTTATTATGCTTATATTGAGCATACATGCTGAAATTTTATGGCTAATTTTGAACAATGGCTGCTCAATTCTTATTTATACAGCAAGGAATTTAGTAGTCATTGGCTGTTTATCAACCCATGAAACTCATTTCATGTCACATGTAATATGTGACATGCTGCATAAACCTGAGGGCCTGAGTTGGATTTTGTGCTGGATAGCTTCAATTGTCAACTTGATACACTGGGTAGAGGAGGAATTTCTTCCACTGGATTGGCCTATGGTCATGTCTGTGGGGCATTTTCTTGATTGTTGAATGATGTGGGAGGACCCAGCCCACTGTGGGCAGTGCCGCCCCTGGGCAGAAGGTCTTGTGTTCTATAAGAACCTGAGCTCAGGCCAGGGGAGCAAGCCAGTAAGCAGCAGTCCTCCATGGTCTGTGCTCCAGGTTTCTGCCCTGAGTCCTGCCTTGGCTTCCCGTCATGATGGACTGTGAGCTGTAAGCCAAATAAACCCAATCAACTTCCCCACATTGATTTTGGTCACTGTTTTTATTATAGCAGTAGAAAGCTAATTAGAACAGAAGTTGGTACCAGGATCACGCAGTATTGCTGTGACAAAACTATGTTGTTTTGGGGAGGATTGTGGAAGCTTTTGGACCTTTGATCTAGAAAAGCCATTGAGTTCTCAGAGCTCTGTGAGCCATTGCTGTGGAGCTTGGAGCAGTTATGCTGAAGATAGATGTGTATGATGGAAGACTGGCTTGTGACATTTCAAGGGAACAAAAGATTATCAGGGCTGTTTGTGTAATATTTTTAATTGTGTATCTGTGGTTTCTGGTCACATGGGGCTGAGGAATTAGTTGTGATTAACAAGAGATCAGCACCACTAAAGTAAAACCGTTGCTTTACTGGGACAATTGATTCTAGTTACCTGGGGCAGAAAAATCAGCTGTAATTAAAAACAGACCAGCATCATTGAGGTAGAAGCTTCTGAGAAGTATTTCCTCAGGGTCAGCACACACAGAGCTGTGGTCCAGAGGGCTCTGAGGCTCAATCCCAAGCTGGAAGCAAGACTTGGTAGTGTGTAAGAGTCTCCTACATGATACTGGTTTTGAAGGCATGAAGGGGCCCTGGGGAACTGCTTGGCCCTTTGAGAGGCCAGGAAAGACCATTGGTGAAGGTGTGGACTCAGCTGCAGTGAAGACCTCCAGGATGTAATCAGTCATGTTGAGAATCTGAGGCTTTGCAACCTGACAGACCAGGAGAGCACATTTGTTAAGTACAGCCTCAGTTTCAGTAGAGACCACAGCATATTGGAGAGGCCAGGACGAAGGGAAGTAGCTGTGTGGCGTGGAGCCAGGCTGTGCCTACAGACAAGCTGAATATGCTGTGGATGGCAGAGCCAAAGAGGTGAGGCCGCCCAAGCTGTGTCTCTAAATGGGCCTCCTCCCCTTTCCTGGCTGCCACCCGAACTGTGGGCACTTGTTCAGTTTCATTCATTCTCAGCTTTAACATAAGCAATGAAAATAACTGAGCTTCAACTCTGGCACCCTAGCATTTAGAGCTGTTTTAATAGAGAGTGAGAATAGTTGTTTCTATCTTTTTTTTTTAATAAAGTCTCTCTTTTCACTAAAGACAGACATGAGGATGTACTGTTTCCACATTTGGGGGAGAGGTCCTTCAGATGACAACCTCATCAGTCAGAAGCGTCATTTAGAAAAACAGTCGCTCTAAAAAGATGAGACTCTAGACACCCAAACTGATTTTATTTTCTTTGATTTAGTTATGTGTAAGTGCATGCGTATGTGTGTGCAGGTACCTGCAGAGGCCAGAAGAGGGCAACAGATCCCTTGGAATTGAATTGCAGAACTTTTGAGCCACCCAGCATGGGTGCTGGGGACCAAACTATAGCCCTGAACAAGAGAAACAATGGCTCTTAGCTGCCGAGCCAGCTCTCCAGCTGCCAAATTGTTCTAAGGAAGCATTTTTAATGACACAGGCAGGTAAAAATGTGGTGATGTTTTTGTAATACCCACACGCACACGCAGGGGGTTCGAGCCTGCGACCTTAGTGCGAGGATGACTGGGGATGAGTAAGCGCGCCATTCACCAGCCCTTGTGGCCCCCAGCACCAGGAACAATCATATGCAACGGGGAGTCTAGTCAAGCAGGGACTCGTTTATTGCAGGTGTTACAGAGCTTATAAAGGCACCTGGAAATCCCCCCCCCCCCCAGGGTGTATCTTAAGGATGATCATGCGCTGATCCTGCACTCCTCAGCAATGCAGAAGTGTTCTTCAGACTTTCAAAGCAAGTCAGGCTGAGCCCCAGTAACTTCCTCTTGGACCTCTGCAAGGCGGGGCCTTTAGGCCCCCACACCCCCAGTCCTGAGGCTGAGAGCATTATGATAGGCCCTTAAAATGATAGGAGTAAGACAGGAAAGGGAAGCCCCAAAACTCATCTCCCATGGTGCATTTTATTGATGCCATATTTGTCACATACATGCTTCTAAACACTGAGCCATCTCTCCAGCACCAAAATGTATATTTTTACTATGACCCTTTTTAAAAACAAAGTAAGGTGATTAGATAAAGGTAATGTGTTGTATGTATATACACAATAGAATACTCTATTGCCTATAAAAAAGATAACAACCTGCCATTTGCAATAACAAATTAACAGAGGGAAAGTTAAGTGAAATTAACCAGATGCAGAAGACAAACAGTGCAGAGCATTATTCATATGTGAGATGCACAAATGTTGATCTCATAGAAGATGAAGCAACTCAATCAAATCTGAGAAGAGGTCAAGCTGCTGCAATCAGTGCTGGGGTAGATATTTCACAGGTCAATATGGGAGCATAATTCTGCTGGAAATTATGATCTGTTAAGGTTTCTTGAGCAGGCGATATTTAACTTTGGAGATGATTGTTCAGAGAATGCTGGGGTGGGTTTTTCAGGGGTACAACTGCCTGTGAGTCACCAGTGCTCTTGTAAGTAACCCCTCACCCATGCTCCATGGCTCACAGAGCTAGACTTGACTGGAATTGTTTCTTTGGTCTGTCGTCAGTGCCTGTCTGTGATGAGTAGACTTTTGTTTGAGTTACTCCAGGAAATGTTACAAAACCAGTGTCATAAAAATCTCGGCATCAGTGAGAGATTATCAGGACAGATGAAACAAAAGGTGGAGGCAGGGAAGTCAGAGAGGAGGCTGGGATGTTAAAAATAGGCGAGGCTATTTCAGGATGCTTTAGCTTATCATACGTGCTATGGGAAGCTATGGATAAGTTCTAAGAAATAAATAGGATTGTCTGGGTATGGTGGCACACACTTGTAACCCCAGCAGTACCCCAAGGTTAGAGAAGTGAGAGAGCCTGCAAGCACTGTCACAGATGTCTACACAGTACTTTAAAATATTCAGAGTAATCAGTTAGGTCAGACTCTAATAATGGGCCTGCTTATCAAACACACTTCCAAGGGTGCACAAACAGGGAGTCAGTCAGATCAGAAAAGTCACACTGGGATGGCAGTTGCCAAACACCCTTCTCAAATTCCATATCTACAAACCACCAATTCTTTGCTAAACAGAATACCAAATATTAGAAACAGAGCTTTTTGATGTAACGTTGAGGAGGGTTATCATTAATTAAAGATCTACAAGACATGTATAATGACCAAAATACATTAGATAGCATTGATATA
>NW_008332592.1:1051695-1055115 GCF_000622305.1 Nannospalax galili
TTATGGCTCAGGTCTGAACTCTGATTAAGCCATCACACAAGAACTTGGTTAGAAGAGTGCTGATTGCATGTTAAGAACTATAGAATTTATGGTTTCACTAAAGAGTAGCCATTTAATGCATGCCCACATATTTGTCAAAATTGGGTCTAGGACTTGATTTCATTAGAAGATATCAATAGGGACCAGGTGAGGTTGTGCACACCTTTAATCCCAGCACATGAGAGGCAGAGGCAGTGTATCTCTGTAACATCGAGTCCATCCTGGTTTACATAGGGAGTTCCAGGCTACTTGGGGCTATAGGGAGATCCTGTTTTCCAAAAACACAAGTTATTAACAGGGGTGGAAAGTAGTCAATCCAGCCACGCAGACTGCTTTCACACTTATTGACCGCCAAAAGGAATTTCATGCATTGTTCAGAACCAATGACATCTGTTTATAGTCATCCCACAGTAGATAATGTCTTTTACTATAAGGGTATGGATGACAATGGCCTGCAAAGAAAGCTGGAATACATATGGAAAAGTATAGGAGGACAGTGACAGAATGTACTAGTGCACATAAAAGGTGGCATTGTGATTGAGAGAGGAAACACTAATCTTATGTAATTTCTGTCACAAACAAACCATTCACAGAGACAGAAAACAAAAGTAGAAAAGCAAGTTAAGAAGTGATTGAGTTCAGGTTCGTAAATATTGAGCCCAAAATACTTAAATCTTTCAAGCAAAATTATCTAGAAATCATTTAGACCTGAAAGTCTGAAATCACAAAGAGTCAGTGCTGGAGGTCTGTTTGTGACTGAACCATGATACCCTGCCTTATCGGGGGAATGTTTGTTATGACACCCTCTGGTCAATTCAACTCATTCTCATATGACTCCCAATTCTATAGCCTCTGAGCCCTTCACCCAGGGTGAAGCTAATTAGACTTTGAGGGTTTTTTTGTTTTGTTTTGTTTTTCTTTCTTTCTGACTCTGGTGGCTATGAATGGGTAGTTATGAATGGGGATTTTATTTTGTCTATTATACATTATTAATATAAAGTATAGTCTGTATTTCAGAGGGATCCAGAGATCCAGCGTTTGGTGAGGGTACAACTGAGAGACAGAGGTAGAGAATGAGGGCAAATCAAGCATTTAAGAGGAATACTCAATAGATCGAGTGACCTAAGAAACCAAGGCATCATAGCTTTAGAGGACAAGACTGAGAGATCAAGGGTCACGGAGGCTTTCCTGGCAGACCCAAGATAAAGGGAGGAAAGGATACAAGGAGACAACGGCAGTTGGGAATTCAGTTGTTAGAAAAGCGCATTCAGGTAGGCCCCTACACGGATTGTGCTGGGAGCTCCAGGAGTGGGAGCTCTTGTGTTGTGGCAAGATTTCTGGATGCCTATGGCATTTGCTCAACTTCAGTGAACCATGTACTCTCTGTCTGAGGCTATGCATTACCACCGTACCCATTTCACAGATGAAGCATCTCAGACACAGTGTTGCTTGTTTCCAAAGGTTAGCAGAGCTTTTCCATCTAGATCTTATGTTGTCTCTATGACTTGTTTGTAGAATTGTTGGTAAGAAGTTGAGAAATGTTCTCTTCAATGATTTCAGTATTTTGTTGTCACTTTCACTGCAACTAAAGCAGAATCACTTTCTGAGACTGAGTGGGGCATAGCATGAAATGCTGGCATTTAAACTAATTGCTGCAGAGAACTGGATAAATAGGTGAAGCAATAGTAAGGATCGCTTTTCAACACTGAGGGGCAGTGCATATTAAGTGCTATTGCACTCTTTCTTCTGAGGAAGGGGGAGGCTCCTTAAACCGGAGTGCTAATGCTGTTCCCACTTCTCAGGAAGCTGAGGAAGTTACAGTGTTCACAATTTGCTCCCCACACTTAAATAAGAAGTAACAATTGCTGGAGGAGGAGGTGCTCATAGGGGCCAAACTCCTCTGCAAGCTGGGCAGGAAGCTCTGGAATGCAGCTTTTGAGCATCACCACGGACTTTTCAGGGATAGCGGCCTTTAAATCACACATGTTCCTGTAAGTAACCCCAGTAAGTTCATTTGGTCATCGCGGAAGACTGCTGTAGAACTGCCTCTTTACTCTGTGGTCAGTTACTTATCCGGAGTGACTAGATGCATGTTTACCTCTTCCTTGGAAAAGTCACACAACAAATACCCATGACTCTATCAAGGCAGTAACATGCATGATCGGTGGCTGCCTAAAGTACTGTGTAGGAATCAAGAAGAAAAACAGGTGAATTTATTGACCATTCGAACTTCCCTTGGCAGGTGTCACAGGAGACTGCTGAGAAGTATTAGTACTGATAGAAAATGCTAATTAAATGAAGAGAAAGGCCATGTAAGTTTGAAGATCACAGGAAAAGCACATGCCTAACCACTGCAGCTCCCAAACAACTCAGTAACAACAATAGCTGCAACATCTGAATGGCAAATTACAAACCAGATGGATTCCTCGGGATTGCAAGAACAGAACTGACAACTCTCTTCTTGAAATAAGCTCTTTCTTCCCTTGGCTTCTGTGACTGTCTGTTGTCACCCACAGAGCCACTCTCCTTCAGCCTCCTTTGGGGCTCACCTTATGCTACCTAGAATCTACGTGCTGAGGTTTCACAAGCTCTTTTCCCTGGGTCTCTTTTCCTGACGCTGTCACCACAGTGTGATTTCTATGAGATTATCATAAAATCGAAGTCTCTAGCGCTGCTTTTGCCTTTTAACTAGAGACCTAAACACTCAACTTGCTGGCTCCAAAGCACCAGTTAAATTGAAGTACACGATGAAGCCGCAAACGTAGGATGGGACCAGCAGAACAAGTCCTTTCTCCACTAAACTTGGTCTTCTCTAGTCTCCGTCTTTACTAAGTAGTGTCATTAACCATGCAGTTATGGGGGATATAAACCTAGGCATCACTTGTAATACCTGCCTCTTGGTATACAGTGTAGAGGCAAGTCTAGCTGATTTCTGTCTTCTAAGTCCTTATCAAACTTGTTTTCCCTTTAGTGCTGTAGGCCCCTGCTTTCTTGTGTGATGTGATGACTCAGCTCCCAAGACCTATCCCTCTACCAAGATCTAGTTTCCATGTTGCAAGCCAAGTAAACCTCTCAAAACGCCCATGTCAGTAATTTTTTCTTGGACTTTTCAGATTATAGGCTTTTGTAGACTCCAGCATCTTTCTTTCTTTCCTTTTATTTAATGCTTCAACAAAGTTTTTATATCCTTAAGAATTATGCATATACCTGGTTAGGTTTATAGTTTTAGTTGGCTTTTATTTTTTTCTGTACTGAGCCATCTCTGAATCATCTTAACTATTTAACTGTTTCCTATGTGTATACGGACACAATATTATTTTTTATGCTAATCTTTTTACTTTTATTAATTCTTTGAGACTATCAGGTCCTGTGGGATTTTTT
>NW_008332592.1:1055134-1078772 GCF_000622305.1 Nannospalax galili
TTGAGACAGGGTCCTCCTGTAGCCATAGTTGGCCTGAAACTTACCATGTAAACTAGGCTGGCCTCAACCTCAAGGGGATCCACCTGCTTTACCTCCCAAGTCCTGGGATTAAAGGCATGCACCATCATGCCAGGCAATTTTACTTTTCCAAACAGCTAAATAATATTCTGTTGTGTAAATATACCACATTTTCATTGTCCACTCATTGGTTGATAGACATCCAGGCTCTTTCCATTTCATGGCTGTGGTGAATAGAGCAGCAATGAACATGGATGAACAAGTATCTCTGTAGTAGGATACAGAGTCCTGTGGATATATGCTCAAGAGTGGCATAGCTGGAGGATGTGGTAGATCTCTTCTAGCCTTTTGAGGAACTTCCACACTGAATTTGATAATGACTGCACCAATTTGCACTCCACATCTTTTCTATCAGAACATGTGACATATCCATGACTAATGAAATTGTTTAGCTGGATAATGGTAATTGTCTCAGTTATTTCTATAATATCCATGTATGGACATATGTATGCATTTGGGTCCTGGTTCTTGATACAAAGTAAGTTTCTTTGCCGTGGGTCACAGCTACAAACAGTGAAAAGTGACAGAGATTTACTTGACAGGTTTCTCTCCTCTCCTGTCACACACTCCAGCTATGCTGGTCAGCTTCCAGTTCCTGTCCTAGGGTCTCTACACGCTCTCTGAGTTGGAGAGATGCATGTTACCATTTACATAATTTATCTAGAGCTCTGAGCTCTAACATGACTTAACTGGAATAACTTTCATCAGCCTAGAGAAGATCAGAACTTCTTACAACACACACTCAAAAAAGCATCTTTAACTCTTGTAGAACTTACCACAATGGAGATTTTACATTTATGTATGCTATTATCTGATAAATGCTGATTTCCATCCTTACCTGATTTTATTGATTTACTCACTATTTATTGTGTCTGCTATATGCCAGATTTTCTTTTAGGTATTAAGAATTCAGAAGTGATTGAGAGAGTAGGTCATTTGCTTGGACCTTACATTTTAGTCTGGAGCATGGACAATAATCATATAAAAGATACAATTATATATAGCCATATGTAATCCTACAAGCAAATAACTGAGCATTGTAGTCGTACACTGTTTAGTAAAATCAGTAAAGCAAAGTGACACAAAGTGCTATCTTTGGTGTAATGACCAATGAGATTTCTTTGAGAAGATAAATTTGGGGTAAGAACTAAGTGATGGATGCCAAAAACGGCATCCATCTACCCGTGAGGATTACGCATGCTCAGCTTTGCACACTGTGCCATGAGTGTCAACATCATAATGCTGAAGAAAGGAAAACTCCCCGATGGATGGGTGAATGTGAGCTTTCCAGGTGGAATCACAACCATTTCTAAACATAAGAATGAAACTTACTTCATGATTACAGAGTTGAAGATGTTGTCAGTCAGGAGTAAATACACAGTAGGATGAGGAAATAGACTAGAGGAGTTTATCATCTTCCCAAAGAAATTTACAGAATTGTCGCTTTAAGATAGACAAGGAGGGCTGGAAAGATGACTCAGCAGTTAAGAGCACTAGCTAGTCTTACGAAAGATCTGAGTTCAAATCCCAGCACTCACATGGCTGCTAACAATTGTTGGTAACTCCAATTTCAGGGGATCTGTCCTCTGTGGGCACTGTATGACATGGGTACACCTACATACATGCAGGCATAACACCCATACACGTAAAATAAAAATAAATAAAACACAAATAAATAAAAGAATTTGAATAGAAAAAGATACTGAAACAAATGCAGAGTGCTTTTCTTCTTAATATTTGCAACATAGTATTTTGATGGAGGAATGTTTTTATTTGGCAAATTAATTTCTGTGTTGCCTATTTGGTTTAGATATACAGTTACATATCAGGACAAAAGGTATATCAGAAATTAACATTTTACAACACATCCACTGAAAAGATTATGTTTTCATATGAAACAACATAATCTTTGGTGGAGAAAAATGGTAAAAAGAACAGATGGCACTCTTCTAAGAAGAACCCAAAGCCCTCTTCAGATTTCTAAAATGGTAGTTCATAAACAATAACTTGAACAGATTGCTAAACCCGTATATCTCTATTATTTGTATATCCCTCGGATAGAAAACATAAAAACATGCTAATTACAAAATCACTAACTAGCCGCACAGGTCCTCCATGTTTATTTCTTATGCAAATGTGCTCGTTTACCAACCTTTTGAATTTCAGATAAAACAGGAAAATTATAGGAAGGAAATCTCGTGCGTGTGTGTGTGTGTGTGTGTGTGTGTGTGTGTGTGTGTTCTTGTTGTTTTACTTTGCTTTCTTTTCTTCCCTCAAAGCAGCAGTGTAAAAAGTAAATCTGTCCAGGATCTAATTTTATTGGCCTTAAAACAGTTCATGAAGTGTTTCACATTAATCATGTCTTCAAATTCAAGGTGAATTATCTACCATTGACTGTTAGTTCCGTCACAGAATATGAGGACACAATACGTTAGTTTGACAAAAACTGTATTCTCCTTGTCGGACACAGAGCCGGGCATGGTGGTACACACCTTTAATCCCAGCACTCAGGGGGCAGAGGCAGGCAGATCTCTGTGAGACTGAGGCCTTGTCTCAAAAAGATCTAAAAGAAGCTTCATTGTCAGACACAGTAGCAAGAGATATTTATGCACAGGCCAGTTTCATCTGTCAGTCTGGTTATCATGAACATTTACTGGGTATTCCACTTCAGGATTTCATATTACTAATTTATTGCTTATTAAAAGAAAAATAGAAGTTGTGTCTATATTTCTCTGAATTAACTTCTCAATCCCCAAAGCTCTGCCTTCCTTTACACTTAGGCATGTATGTAAGGATCAACGAGGTAAAGCTACAAAGAAGAAAAAGACATCAAGAAGGTGAAACCATTTTCTTAACTTCTTTGTTCTTTTTCTTTCCCAATTCCAAGACTGGATAGAGTTGGTTAAAGTGCCTTTGATTAAGTTTTCTTTATTTCACAGAGATTTACTTTCATTTTCTTTAAAGACGAGGCTATTGATCTTTTGGTTTTTCAAGAGAGTGAAGATGTACTAGAAAGAAGCATGAGCCCTTGTAAAGAAAGTGTATGTGGACAGAGGGACCTTGGTGGTGTCAGAGTGCTGAGGATAAAGTCCCTTGCTGTGCTCACACTTGAATCTAATGAACATAAAAGCAGGAGTTGACTGTCACAGGATCCTATGGCCAGGGTCCCAGGACCATCCTTTTTGAGCAGACAAGGAACTTGGATCACAGAGAAAGTAACTGTCCTGTTTAAATCCATGTAACCAGTTAGGAGTGGAATTACTTTTGTTAATCGTTCTTTGTTTTCGACTACATTATCTCTCCTTATGAAATGGATCATGAAAGTTGACTTGGCAAAGTCATATATGTCTTTCGTAAACACTTGATACTCCATCACTCTTAGGTCATGTTCTAAGCCAGTGCATTGAATCAGTCACTTACTTATTTAATAGTAAAGGCAGCATTCTATATCCTGTTGTTACATTGAGATACTGGGGATATAGCAGTATGCAGCAGGGACGTGTGTGTAGATGAACCTTGCATGCAAATTAATGTGAAGAATGGCATGTTTAACTTTAATTATTTTCTTTATCTGAGACATTGCTTTATTACATATCCCAGGCTACCTTAACACTCAGGTTCTCCTGCCTCAGCCTCTAGAGTGCTAGGATAAGAAATAAACTTTATTTGTTTTAATTTTTATTGAGGTTTTATACACTTCATATAATATATCTTAATAAAATTTAAGCCCCCTCCCTCATCTGTGTTCCCCATAGCCCCTCCCTCATAGACCCCAGTGGATGAACTTATACCAAAGGACATCTGGTACAAATGCTTGACTGGATAGGACTTAACATATATGACAGAATGCATGAAATCTAGAAATAAACTTTAAAGTGGTACCTGCTATTAATTATAAGCTCAGATAAAATATCAGCTACAGGCGCAGCGAGCATCTACAGTGAGCACAGAGAGAAGCAATACCCGGCTCGAAATGATTTTCCAGTGGGCAAGTTTCTGCTAGGACTCTGTCCTCAGCACTCAGAAGCACCCTCGGGGGCCATTGGATCCCTCCTTCCTGTTCTGGCCTGTATTCTTATAAATTGTGGATGACCTGTTTCCCTGGCCACAGTAGCCACAATGAACTCGTAACAAATTAGTCTTCCGAACATAACAATTCATTACTGCAGTGGGCAACTGAAGATTTTGTCTAGATTTATAAAATTGAAACTGGTGAACCAAGTGCTTTTTCCTCTGCTCCCAAAGCCTAGGGGTTACCACGGGGCTGGTTCCAGAAGGATAATCATCCCGAAAGATTGAATTTGTCACACACAGGAAGTCAGAGATAAGAGATGGTGGAAATCCATAGGATGTGCTGACAGAATCTGAGTCTCAGATTCTAAGTCTCCCTGAAAAATTACAAAAGCTAAGCCAACAAATTTACCTCCATCATTGTTAACCCAAGGCAAACTTCTGTAAAAAGTAGGGGTATAATTGCAGATAAAACATACCAACTCTGTAGTTTAAAAAAAGGAAGTTTAGGAAAAAAATGTTAGAAAGTTTTTTGACAGTGTGTGCTGGCCAGAGATGCAAGCTCAGAAGCTGCATTTCAGCATCAGGGTCCCAAACCACAGCCCATGAATGCTATGCAGAAGATGGTGTGGCTGCCATTCCTGGGGCCAAGAACACGGTGCCTTGCCAGTTGATAGTATTTCAGCTCTCACACTCCTTGCCCCCGAACAGGTTCCTCACAGCACACACTTTTTCACACCACTCATTTCCAGTTCAGTGTTTGGCAGGAGTGCCTCACATGATGGACGCTATGTGACTTCATTCTGATGTCAAAGGAGGCAGAGATAACAAATGTTGGATTTTAGCGGTGAGGTTTAGAAAATATTCTAAATAACAGAAAACATTTTCAAATATTGGCTGTAACTAAGACTACTTGCAACCCTCAGTAATACAACTGATGGACTGACTTGTGTCTTCCTAAAAGATCCTTTGAAGTCCTAATCACTGGAGCCAGTAAATGTAACATAATTGGAAATGGGACTTTTCCAAATGGAACCAAGTTATGAGGTGGTCTTACTGGATTAAAGTGGCGTCTAAATACAACATCTCTGATAATTTTACAAGAAGAGGAACGCTTGAGACAGGCACATGGGAAATAGCCCATGGAAAGATGGAGGTAAAGATTAACACGACACGTCTTTAAGACGATACAGATTTGAGTAGTTAAGAGGGGCTGGAAGGGTCCTCTTCTAGAACATTAAACACCAGCATAGCTGTTGCCAGGTGGGATCTGGGCTGGGTACTTCCAGGCTCTTGGCCTCATTCAAGGAATTAGAACAAAAGCATACAGATCTCAAAGTAGCCATAATGTATTCAAAACAAAGTTAGAGAATAAATCAGAATACACTGCAAGGGTTCAGGCCACTAGACTGAAGATACTTAGGACCCCATGTTTTGCTTGGGGCTTCTTAATTATTCCTTGGTACTTTTCATAAAGGGGTTTAAGAGGAAGGAGGAGTTGACTTTTAGGGGTGTAATTTGGGTGGTTCTCAATTCTGAATGACAGATTAAAGCATTTCTCTACTGTGCATACTCATTCCCATAATGCATCTGCTTTTAATAATATGCATGCCCAGATATGCAAAAACCTAAGATGGTTAAGTAAGGAGTTTTCCGTAAAAGTTTACTTAGAGATTCTGTCTTATTGTGTATGCACCCCAACCCAAACTAGGGTGGATTGTCCCATTGTCCGTATTCCTGGATTGTGCTCTAGGGTGTATTTTAATAGAAATGGGTATTATCAGTGGGTTGTGGGGAGTAATATAATTTTATTGTTTAAAGTGGGTATGTGTAGCCTGATGAAAGTGAGGGTTTTAGGGGCTGGAGAGATGGCTCAGCGGTTAAGAACATTGGTTGTTCTTGCAGAAGACCCGGGTTCGAATCCCAGCACCCACATGGCAGCTGACAACTGTCCGTAACTCTAGTCCCAGGGGATCTGACAGCCTCTTCTGACCTCCGTGGGCGTTGCGCGACACAGGTACACTTACTTACATGCAGGCAACATATGTATACACATAAAATAAAAATAATAAAATTTAAAAAAAGAAAGTGAGGGTTTTAGGATTGCCCACAGGTTGCTAAGTGCATTATTTGAGAAGGATGTGTCCATAGTCCGAGCCAGATGGAGCTCAGGTTGCTAAGTGACTCTCTCTGCTTACCTTCCTCTTGATTCCTCATCCCTTATTTCAAATTCTTCACACCCAGGATTTATAAGATGATCAATTGCTCTGGCAATGGTCTCTAAAGTTTGTGAATATGGCTTCCTTTAGGAACTGATGTGTAAACAGACTTTGTAAAGAGGAGAAACTGGAAGTAGACTCTGAGACAGTATAGTAGAAGCGGTTTTACCTTTGTGAGCCACTGGAATCCATGTCTGTGGAAAGAGAGGAGTCAGCACGAGGAGGGTGCAGGCAGGATGAAGCTCAGCTGAGCTAGAATACCCATGGGTTCTCTCTTACATCTCACTTTGACCAGTCATTGGTTGTGGCCCTCTTTAGGGTGGTCCCTTGCAGCTAAGGTACTTCCAGAAGAGGTTTACAGTTGAAGGGGTCTATCAATAGTACTCCAAGCTGCTATGGCATCAGGTCTTCCTTAAGTGGACATTTGAGTGGCATCTGTGTGTCACCATAAAAGTGTTCACTTAGGTTAAAAGAACTAGAAGTGAGCAGAGCACCATGTTTGAAAAAACTGAAATGGGATAGTGGCTTCAAGGTTTAAGGGTACAAATAGTGAGAGGGAGACTGGGTAGGCTTGGCAGCACAAAACTGTGACAGCAGGATTAACTTATATGGAGCGTATTTTTGTACAGGGATGATGGGAAAAGGCAAGTTGAGATAACACTAGAAGAAGGAAGTTTAGATAGATACTGAAAATATCAGCAATGGTTGCCACATGTGCAATAATGCAGTGTCACAGGGAAGCTGGGAGTGTTTCTCTTTAGTGGTTTCCTAATTAGAAAGGAAAGGCTTGAGACTGGGCAGACATTGTCCATAGTGGAGGGACAGGGACAGACTTTAGGCTGCTGAGGAAATTATAGCATTTATAGAGAAAGGAAGAGGGAAAATTCAGTATGATTAAGCTTCTTACTGAGGTGGAGAACCTTTGAAGACAACCAGAGAAGGGCAGCCAAAGAAGGGATTCCGTTTTGGTCAAGAAGATGCTGAGGCTGTGAACCACATGTACGTGCCTGAAACTCAGACAAGGCACCTAAACTGCAGAAACAATGTGAGAGGCTTTAACAGAATCTGCAGGGCACATGAGGCCCCTCAGGGAAAGAGAGGAGGAAGAGGAGCAGGGCCAGAGAAGCTCTGATGTTAAACACTGAAGATAAATCTGTAACAGGAAGAAGGGCCAAGGCAGTGGATCTCTGAGTCAGAAAATGTGCATCTTTGTCTGTTATGGCTTGAATGGGAAATGCCCCCTCCCACAGGCTCACCTGTTGAAAGGCTAGTCCCTAGCTGGTGGTGCTGTTCTGGAAGGTTGTAGAAACTTAGGAGGATGGGCCTAGCGGGAGGAAGCATGAAATGTCACTGGGACATGCTTCACTCTCTGCTTCCTGTCTGCTGTGAGGTGAACAACCTCCCTCCCCAAATGCTACCTCTGTCATGATGCTCTCTCTGCCCAAGCACACCAGGTTGAGCAACCATGTACTGAACCTTCTGAAACTGAACAAAACATGTAGTTCTTCCATTTAAGCTGTTCACATCAGGCATTTTACAGTATCAATGGGAAAGCTGACTCACACAAAAAGCATTATGTTAGAAGTACTATTTGATTTATTTTTAATTGAACTGGATCCTCTGCAAGAAGAGCCAGTGCTCTTAACTGCTGATCCCCATTTATTTATTTTATGCATATGAGTGTTTTGCCTGTATGTATTTAAGCATATCCGTGTCGTGCGAAGCCCACAGAGGCCAGAAAAGGGTGGGATTCCCTGGAACTGGAGTTACATATGGTTGTTAGTCACCATGTGGGTGCTGGGAATCGAACCTAGATCCTCTATAAGAACAGACAGTGCTCTTAACTGCTGAGCCATCTCTCCATCTCCAGAAGTACCATTTTATAGTTTTGAAAGCACAGTTTCAGTGGAGGAGATGCTGTTCTTTCTTTATTTCCCCTGACACTAAAGACGTGAGTGTCCTAAATGAGAAATTTGCTAAGGTGAATGAAGTCTCACCTAGTCTTTGCACAAATACAATTTAGAAAATGACCTTTTCCAAAAATAATAAAGTAGATGGAGGAAGGTAAGCAAGTATTTTTAAGTTTTCTACCATCAGAGGATTGACCTAATTAGGGTATATGGAAGCCAAATGGATTAAAAAAGACCACTTAACAGGTCACCCTGTTCTTTTACTGCATATCTTAGAAGTTAATAAGCATGGGACAGAGGATTTAGTGCCCCACTGCCTTCTGAAGACTTTTGCAGTGAGATTTCAGTCTCTGAAAGATAAAGGGCTCATTAAAGGAATAATATGTGTTCTTTATCCAGAACACCAGGAAGAGTTGTCTTGAGTTGCAACATTAGAAGGGGTAATTAGGTACCTGTATGCAGCCTAGGCAGGCAAGCCAGCCTTGTCTGTTCAAATAAGTATACTATTATATGACAGAGAGAATATTTTCATATTTACTGTGCTCCTTCTGGACTAACAGGTAGAAGATACAGAACAGAGACCCCTGTGTGTAAACTATGCACATATTTTTTGCCTTGCTCAAAATGGTCTTTCTAATGAATTCTATATGGTCATAAGAGTAGATGAAGTTGCAATAATATAATCATTGGCTAAGAATTAAGGCACATTGGCCATGTGTCTGGTTAAGTACCTGTGTCTAACACACGATTGATGAATTTACAAAGACATAGGAAATGGGAAGTGTTCAGAAATGTACATCTATTCATATATTAGACATTTATCTATTTTATCTAAATTTAACCTATTTTATTTTACAAACTCAAATAATAGTAAATGACACCAAATATGATTTGTACCTACAATGTTATGATATAAACTACTCCGTCATGAGTTTTGTATAATTCAGAAAATAAAAACAAATGACATTTTAAATTGAGAAATACTGGAAATTAAGGCAAATCTTTAGGTTTTCATTTTTTGAAAGTTAAGGACAAATGGTCTGCAGGTGCCCCCAATCCAACAATAAAACAAGGTTCTTTCAGTCTTTTTTTCTGCTGGATTCTCAGACGTTCCCATGATTTCAAGGGAAGCTCGGCGATTCCTGACATAAAGGGCTGGAAGCCCACATACTCTAATTATCTCACACACATTTAAGGTGGACAGGGACTGTCTTTGAAAGGTATCCAGGGTTCTATGATATCTTCTGTCTCCTCTGTGCACCAGGTATCAGAGACAGTAGAGACCCATCTTTTTCAAATCCAAAGAGAATTTCATGGAAATTTCGAGACTCTTGACCTGTAGTCTATGCAGTATAGGTATAAGTTTTAGGCCTACAGCCATAAAGTCTAAAATGAAATACAGGCTGAGGTATAATAGATGACAGGGAAAGCAAACAGATGAGCCCTTTAGGAATGAGGGTGACTCCATATTTGAAGGTACAAGGCTGTATGGGGAGCCCCTGGAGAGACGTGGGCCACATGGAGGTGAGCTGGATGCACCAAGAGGACTTCCTTGATGACCAGTGAGGGTGTGTGGCCTGATGGGAACAGCGAGCAGTGGGCTGCAGGAGGCGCTACCAGCCTCCAAGAGCAGCAGGGAGGTTTTCATTGACAAGGAGTCTCCAAAAAGCCCTGAATATGATTTTAGTACCTATTCTGACTGGATGGACATCCCATGGCAGAGTGAAAGTTCTGATCTGATGACAAGCATGGCAGACTGAGAGAAGCTAGCTAAGACGGAGCTCCCGCCTGTCCTGCCTTTCCCTCTGATCCAGCTCCGAAGAGAATGGAGAGCAGGCAGACCATACATAGACCTGTTCGGGGAGAGGCTGGAGCTAGCCGGACTTGCACACTCTATTTAAAACGTTGATGGAATGTGTGGGTAGGACAATCAGGAAAGAAAAGAAGCCGTTAGTGCTTACAGTGAAAAAGTGAAGCTTTTTGCTGATTATGTAATGATATTCAGAAATTCCAGAAGAATCCAAGATCAACAATGAAAAGTACATGGAGAACTTAGCAAAGTCTTTGGAGAGAAAATCAGTATGGGAGCATGGTTTGTTTTATACATACATATATATATATATATACTTGAATATGTAAAAACTAATAAAAAGAAGAAATTCTAAAAATAGCACAATTTATAATATCAGAAAAGATTAGAGAGAGAGCGAGAAGAAAGAAGAAAAATTGTAAAATACAAATATTCACTGCCTACGTATATGAATGAACAGTTATACTAAGGATGCTCATTTGGAGATTTTTGACTAGTATGGATTAAGTATATTGTAGGTTCAACTTCAGAAGATTACAATTGTGATGCATTTGGATGATTAAAATTGGCATGTGACATTTCAAAGGTGCAGAAGAAAACGTGTTGATTTACAAAGAAATCTAGATAAATTCATTGTAAGATCTTTCCTTTGCATAAAACACAGAACAATTTATGAATAAAGTATGTATTTAAAAAATCATTTATTTTATGTGTATGAGTGTATTGCCTGTATATGTATAAGTATGCTCGTGTCATACAGTCCCCACAGAAGTCAGAAGAAGGGGTTGGATTCCAGGGAACTGGCATTATAGCTGGTTGTTAGCCGCCATGTGGGTGGTGGGAATCAAACCCATGTCCTTTGCAAGGGCAGTCAGTATTCTTAACCACTGAGCCATCTTTCCAGCCCCCATATGTATATTTTTAAAATTTAAACTCTAAAAGCATTTTAATAATTATAGTTTGGAAAGTTGTGAAGCAAATGAGTAGTGACCTAGAACATGTCTTTCTAGTTGTCAAAACATTTTATTAAATTAATTTCTAGCACTTTTAAAAAGATTATCTGTAGGCAATACATTATAGGCTTTTTTCTTGTTGTTCTTTTATGTTTATTTTGTTTTTCTATAATAATTGTATGTGGTTGTACAACTTAAAAATAATAACAGTAGATACTGAAACATTTCAGGCCAAGTAACTCAGGATACATTTTCACAACTTGCTTTTGTGTCTCATAATATTCTGTCTCATTTAGAGACTCTAAGCCTGGCATTCGGTCCTCTCTGCCTGTTTAAATGTGCTGTCACTTGGATACAGAGATGCATTTTAACACATTTTCTTCCACTATCTTTCCTAGTCTAACTAGACAGAAGGGCACAGTACATCAGAGAACTTGCACATTTGCAGCAGACTTTTTTCCCAGGACAGAATTCTGACTGAAGAGTGTCAGAGTCCTTGGAGGCTATGTGAAACAGGGCCTGTGAGGCTGTTGTAAAACAGACTTTTCCTGGGGAGTCCCAAATATATATATCTATGCATCCCAGAAAGAGAACCCTCTAGGGACCAAAGTAACAATTTCACTGATGTCCACCTTGACCCAATGAATTTTTATTGGTGTTACTAATGGAAGTAGAGATGAAGGTTTACATCACTTACAGGCAGCAAGAACGACTCAAAAACAGATGCCTCCCCAAAAGCCCATCCAAGCATGGGTGCTGCCTCAGGAAATTTGATCCCAAATTGTAGGCAGCTCCACATTTTTGTGGAGATTTGGGGTGAGGGGTTATCAAATTCATTCCTTGGAATAAACAAAGTGTTGAGTGTCCAAGAAAGGCAGAAGACTCTAGAACAGAAGAAGGAAATGGGGCAAGTGGGAAGAACAGGGAGGACAGAACAACACCCAAGTACAGCTTGACAGGTCAGTGGGCCCAGTATCTACTCTGCAGCACAGCCAACTAGTCAGAGAAATAAGGTTGACAGGGAGGAGGAGAGGGACAGTTGAAAGGCTGTTACCATGACAACCACGGAAGAGGCTGCAGAGTGGGCTCAGCCACCACTGAGGCCTGGAGTGAGGCTGTCAGAGGAGACACTGGCCAGAGCGAGAGATTCCCAGACTCCAAAGCACTAGGACAGGCACCAGAGAGTGGAGGTCAGACCCAAGGGAGTTTTAGGCATAGAGAGTAAGAAAACGTTAGTCAAAGAGAAAGGGCAGCACATAAAGACAAACTTCGTTGTTGCAGACTGACAGCAACGATTAGGATGGGAGGGGGCCCCAGAGCTGGGAGTCCCCACAAGGAGCTCTGGATCCAGCTTTTTATAGAATCCTGGAGCCTTCCCCATTCCTAACTCCTTCCCCTTTTCCCCCATTTGAGTTGCCCTGGACATCCTCCCTTGGACAGCTCCCACCCCCAAACAAGATTCCCCCAAACAAGATTTTAAATTCTAATCATTGGTAATTTGCAACAACTCTTGCCTGTCCTTGGCCACTGGTAAAATTTAACAGTTGCAAAAAGCCCATGTATGGGGAACAAGAAGCTGTCTTTAAAAACATCGTTATTGATTTTAGAATTTTATACAATGTATTTGATCACATTAAGACTCTCCCATCTCCATCTCCACCAGCTTTGTGTCCTCTATTATCGTTTGTCAATTAAAGGGCTATCTGGCCTACTTTGAGTTTCCCAAGTGCTCTTGGGTGTGGGTCTATCACATAGAGTCTGGTCAGTCTACCAGGCATCACACAAGTAAAGAAAACGGACTTACCCTCTCCGAGCAGTTATCATTTGCCAACAGATTTTCAGCTAGGCCTGAGGCTTCTGGCCCACCTTTTCCATCCATGCTGGGTTTTTGTCTGGCGTGGGCTTGCACAGGTCTTGTGCATGCTATGGGTTCATATGTGCAACTACCCTGTGTGTCCAGACAAAATAGTCACTTTGCATTCAGCTACCACCTCTGGTTCTTACGATCTTTCTGCATTCTCTTCCACAGTGATCCCTGAAAGTTGGGAGGAGAGGGTGATATAGGAGTCACATTTAGAGCAGAGCACTCCACAGTCTTTTATTCTGTGCTTAATGACCAGTTGTGGGTCTCTGTGTTAATCTCTACCCACTGCAAAAAACAAGCTTCTCTGGTGAGAGTTGAGAGATACATTGATCTATGTGTGTAAGTCATTAGGAGTGAGTTTAATACTATATCTATCTAGGAGAAAAATGGTACTAGGTTCTCCTCTATGGCCTGTGACCTATCTAACCACAAGTTCTTGGCTCTGATAAATGTCAGGTATGGACTTCATCTTGTGAATTTGGGTCCTAAATCCAATCACAAGGTAGTTGGTTACTCTGATAGCATGTATGTCACTTTTGTACCAGTGGGCATATTTTGCTAGGCCAGCTATTGTAGCTTACAAGGTTCACTCCTGGGTAAGGTTGATGATTACCTTCCTCAGCTAGTAATATGCGTAGCCACTTCTAGCAAGTACTATGGAAGTTAACCAGTAGAGATGAGGTTTTCAGGTCAGTACCAGCTTGATTTCTCCTTGTCTACTCTAGGATTCATGTATGTAGTGCCTGCAGCAATAGGGTCTTACTGTCAAGTTCTGGTGAGTAACTAAGGGCAGTAGCAAGAGTCAGTGCTTGAAGGTCTGTGGGACCAGAAGCAGCCTTTAAAAAAAAAAAAAAAATGGTCCTTTTCTTCTAATCAGCTTCAGTTCCCGAAAATCCTCCTCCGTGTTTCTGAGGAATCATTTCTCTGTTGTTCAGCTGGTCAGAGTCTCCTCCCTCTGCAGTTGTTTACTCTCTTCATAAAGCTGAGGAGGAGCCTACTAGAATCTTCCATATGACCTTTTGTTTATCTCTTGAGTCTCAAAGTCCTCCCCCTCCCTCCTGGAGGAAATGTTTCAATTTGGCGATAACTGCCATACAACAGTGGCCCAGGCAGGACTCCCATCTGTCATGAAGCCTAAAATGCCCTATTTCTAGTAGGTTCTCAGTGCCATTGATGCTGTGTAGGCCAACCCTCTGAAAGTCACTATGCTGGGAATGAATAAGTACTTCCTCTGAAGTACAGCTGTCTTCATGGACAGGCCTGGCCCACTTCAGGAGTCTCCTCAGCTGATGAAGCTGAACCTAAGTGGACTTCCACATCCCTCGAGGTCTTCATTCCTTCTGATTCTTAGGGAAAACGTTAATCCAGTAATGGAAAAGTCAGATTTAAAAATGTGCAAGATTTACATGCTTCTTCGGATAGTCCTAAGATCTGAGCCTGCGCTTCTAATACTAAGAGGTTAGCACAGTGCCCATCTATGAGATGTATGGAATCTGCATCCTGATTGCATGCCCATGTATTTTAGTTACTGCTTGTTTTAATTCTAGAATATCTTCATTTTCCTTGTTAGGTTTTGTGCCAAGTTTAGATTTTTTAAAGGATTTAGAAGACATCTGTGTAAGATTGCTTTACAGCTTTCTTCATTTATGCAATGTAGTTTCACTGTCAAGGTTATGTTAACCTGAGAAAACTGAGTTGAAGAAGCACAGACTATATTTCTATCTCCTGGTTAAGGTTGCTGCAACTTGACTGGAAAGTATTCTTCATCTAGTGTACTTTGGAGGGGAGGCTGCTTTGTTCCTTTCATTACTGGTTGTTGTTTTGAGCTTAACTTCTTTATGTGTTATTACATTTTGTCCTGATGCAAATGACTTTTATTGAATTTCACATTATAATTCTTTTCATTTTTATTTTTATAATATGTGTATGCGTATATTGCCTGCATGCAGGTATGTGCACCCGTGGTGTTCTGGAATGCCTGTAGATATCAAAGAGGGCCTAGGATTCCCTGGAGCTGGAGTTACAGACATTTGCTAGCTTCTATGTGGGTTCTGGGAATCAAACACCAGTTCTCTGCAAGAGCAGCCAGTGCTCTTAACCACTGAGCCATATCTCCAGCCTCCTGTTTTTGTTTGTTTTGTTGTTGTTGTTTTTTTGTTTTGAGACAGGGTCTCCCTGTAGCTCCAGATGTACTGGGGCTATTTAGACCTGGCTGGCCTGGATTTCACAGAAACCCCCTGCCTCTGAGCCTCCCACATACTGAGATTAAAGGCACATGCCACCACACCTGGCTTAAAACCTTTTCATTTTTGTTTTTATTTTGAGTGTCCTGCCTGCATGTGTGTAGCTGCACCCTTATCACGTAATGCCTTTAGAGGCAAGAAGAGAGCATAGGAACCCCTGGAACTGGAGTTACAGATGGTTGTTAGCTGCCATGTGGGTGCTGGGAACTGAACCTAGGTCCTCTGTAAGTATAGCCAGTGCTCTTAACTGCTGAACCATCTCCCCAGCCCCCTGGTTTCAAATCTTAAAGGCATCTCTCAACATTTACCCAGAATATAACTGCCATTGAACAATAAACAGAATGTTCCCAGAATCCCACAGCACGTGCTCTCTACTCTAAAGAGTTTTGGTGTCCTGAGTTCTTTGGACTCTTCCTAGTAAGGAAGTACAGTTCATTAAGTGTCAGTCTGAAGTGAAGTTAGGTTCCTTTGTTTGTCTGACGTGAAAGAGACTCGGTGTCTCACTGTACAGAAACTGAAAGAGCTTGCTGTCAAAATTAGTCAATTAGTAAGGTCTTTAGGACTTTGATTTTTTTCCAAGGTGGATTGTCACTCTTCCTTAGGAGAAGCCACTGTCAGGATTTACTCTGACAGTTGGAAGCCTGGCCTTAAACAAGTCCAGAAGAGCTTGCGTACAATTCTAAAGAACAGAGGCCATCCAGCATTCACACTTGGGCGTACAAGCTAACGGCTGAGCAAATTGTTCTGACAGCAATGTAGATTAATTCTGAACTTTATATAAATGAGACCTCCTCTACACTGCATATCCATGCATACATATCCTCTTCTAGATTTCTTGCTCAAGTATTTTACATAATTTTTCATTGGCTGTTTTTCTTTTCTCTGTAAATAACAATAAATATAAAAGCAAATATACATTCACAGTGTATATCATTTGTTTGGCTTCGTTTGTTCCTTATTACACTCAGGAGAGTCATCTATGTTCCTATATGAGTGAGCACTATTCATTCTCGTTGTGTGTGGCATCCATTTATGCAAATCTTTTAATTTATTCATAGCTTTTATTGTTAATGGATAGGAATATTGCAGTATTTGCTTTTTCAAAAATAGTCTGCTGCGGAGTTCCTTTTAATACATTTTAGTGCACATACGTACACGCACACACAAACATTCGGTCATAGGTTTAGGAGTAGAATTTCTGAGTCATGGGGAGCGCCCGCAGAGGTTTCAGCTGCTGCTTCTGGTTTTCTGTTTACAGTAGAACCTGCTGGACGTGTCTGGACTGTCGCTGCTTTCCATCTTTGTACAATGTCACTGCCAGCCCGTTAATTATAGCCACCTTAGTGGATGTATAGTAGTTTCTCTTCAAGGTATTGCTCTTGGGTTTCTCTTATAACTCGTGAACCTTAAAGCATTTTGAAGTATTTATGTTCATCTGGCTGGCCTCCAAATTTCTTGCTCAAATGTTGTGCATGTTTTTCCATTGGTTTTTTTCTTTTTCCTGTCAAAAACTCACAGAAATATAACTCAGAACTCACACTAACATGTAGACACACATTCTCACTTCGAATTCCTTGTGTTTTTATTTATACCTTATCTTCAATTCTGTGGCTTGTCTTTCTAATTTTAGGTTTCTACAATTGTGATTTTATTCTCTTAACACTGCCTGGTATTAAACAGAAAGTCATGATAAATATATTTTTTAATAAAATTAAATGGTTTGGGATGATGTCAAGTATTCTGTGACATATCTAAACCACAGTAGAGTGAAATAATTAAGTTTTTTATACCTACTATTATTTAATTGTACCCATTATACCTTTTTGATTGATAAATATTGTCACTCTTTGTTAATTTTTTAATAAGTCCAACATGTTAATGCATATCTGACATTGTAGCATTTTCATTAACCAAGATACATCTGTTTCCTTGATGCAAATATAATTAAATTGTTCTGCATTTCATCCAGAATACAGAAGACCTGGAATCCTTTACTTGGATTTGAGTCTAAGACCATTATACAAAAACATATCCTAGAAGATAGAATCCAACATATTTAGATCCATTTCAGTAGACCTGAGTTCTCATTTTAGGCTCTATATTTGAATTTACAAATATTTTCTGAATCTCATGCATTATATTTTGTTTTCAATAAGGCTTTCCATTTCATAGATTTTATGTGTGGGGCTGAGAAGTATGCCAATGCAAAAAAAGAAATTATGCTGTGTGAAGCCATAACTTATGAAACTGGTGAATGAACGGCCTGAGAAATTTAGGTTATGATTTCCACAATGGATTCTTGTGGTTGAGCTAAACACAGGTATAAAAGTATCAAACACGAGCTCTTTTGTGCTTCAGGCCTAATGATGCACAGGCCCATGGTTTCCAGTGTGCTGTCACTTAGATTTGGAATGACTTGTTTTGTCCCACTAAGACCCAGAACAGCGTAGCAGACACTATCACAGCAGGTTAAGGATAGTTCTGAGTACGCCCTGAGAAGAAGAAATAGCACTGGACGGAATGGAAAACGAGGTTCTTTCTGGAAAATATGCAGTTGGTTGCAGACATTTTCCAGAATATATTAGAGAGAAAGAGAAAACTCCTTAAACAATTTTAAGTTTGAAACTGGGTGCCTCTGTGTTTGGTGCGTCTATGTTTGGAGCTGTAATATCCTCTTGATGAACTGTTTTCTTAATGTGTTTTATGTAATCTTTGTATCTTTTGCCTGGTTTTGGTTTGAAGCCTATTTTGTCAGTTATTAGAGTGCCTATGCCAACTTGCTTCCTGCTTCCATTTGCTGTAAGTATCGTTTTCTATCCATTTCCTCTAAAGTAGTGTCTATCCTCTATGGTGAGGTATGTTTCCTGGAGGCATCAAAAAGATGGATTCTGTTTTCTAATCCAATAGGGGAGACATAAACAATACCGATAAACACTACACGCCTCTTGAGTGTGTTTATTCTTCTTTTCAGTCTGAAGCGTTCTTTCCAGTGGCCTCTGTCAAGCCGGCTTAGTGGTCAAGACTGTTAATGGAAAGTTTTTATTTCTCCTTCAATATAAGTAGTTTTTCTGGGCATAATAGTCTGGATTGGGAGTACTGGTCTTTCAGAATTTGGAATATGTATTTGCATCCATTCTGGCTTTAAAAAGTAAAAAAATTTCCAGTAAAAAATCAACTATTATTTTGCGGAATCAACTTTTATCCACGTCTCAGCCCTGTTCTCTTGCAACTTTCAATACCCTTTCTTACTCTTTTAATTTTTATCTGTAATTTATCATGGGAAGTTTCTTTTTCTTGTCTATCTATTTGGTATTCTCTGGGCTTATTGTACCTGAATGGGCATCTCTTTCTCTAGAACTTTGAAATTTTCATCTGTGTTTTTATTGAAAATATGAACTATGGTTTTGGTCTAGAATTTTCCTTCTTCCAGGTCCATATCCCATGAGTTAGGTATTTTTGTTTTGTCCCAAAGATTCTGTGTGCTCCGTTCTTGTTTTTTTGAGTTCCTCATTTTCTTTGGTTGGGTGATCCTGTCCTTCCGGCTTGTTTTCAGTCCCTGATAGGCTATCATCTACACGACCCATTCTGTCGGTGAGGTTGTTCGCTGAGTTTGTTAGACTCACTGAGTTTTTCATTTCGTGTTTCATTTCAGTTTTGTCTTCAGTTTTTCTACCTTTTTAATAAATTGATTTTTATATCCTGAATTATCCCATTTCATTCAGTTGTGCGTGTTTTCTTGAACATCAGGAATTTTATTCCTGCCCTCTTTGTTCATTCACATGTTTGTGTTCCCTTTGAATGCCTTGAACTCATTGAACATATTGCTCTTTTGAACTAAGTTGCTTTCCTGGGGTATGGGATTGGTGCCTGCGAGGTATATCTTTGACTTGGTTCATCATATTTGTGTTTGCAATGGGACTTAGGCATCTGTTGTTGTCTTTTAATATATGTTTTAGCCTTTGAGGGGGCAGAGCAGGCTGGAGGCCAGAGGGAGGGTGAGGTTGCGGTCTGTTACTGGTCCAAGGCCTGGGTTGAAGCAACCGGATGGAACAGATGGGAGCTTGGGTCTGGTGGTCATCTGGGTCTAGATTCAAGGAAAGGGCAGGGACACCTGCTGATTTCAGATCCAAGTCCTCAAGGATTGTGTGTGAGGCCTAGGGTGTACATGTCCTGAGCTGGAGTGGGCCAGGGTCTGGGGTTGGATAGGAAGGGTATCTTACCAGATCCAGGCTCAAGGCTGAGGCCCCAAAGAACCCCTGGAGGGCTTTGAATATTTGCTATCAGCTCTTATGCTGTGATTATGTTTTCATTATCCACTAAATTCTCCACTCTTGAAGTTAGCATGCATTTTCTTTTCTTTTTTTTTTTTTTTTTTTTTTTTTTTTTTTTTTTTTTTTTTATTCTAGGCTAGCCTCAAGCTCACTTTGCAGCCCATGCTGGCCTGGACTGACATCACTTTCCTGCTTCAGCCTCCCAAGTCCTGGGACTGTAAGTGTGAGCCACCATCTCCCTGTAGTTCCAGCTGTCTGGAACTCACTATGTGGACCAGGCTGGCCTTGAACTCACAGAGATCCACCTGCCTCTGCCTCCCGAGTACCAGGATTAAAGGTGTGAGCCACCGTGCCTGGCCTATCATACATTTTCTTGATGTACAGTCATAAACCCCAGTATATCAAGAGCAACAAACCATGAGCTGGGTGGAGTTGAGATGTGGGCTTCAGGCTGTATGTGGTTTGAACTGGTCATGTGCATGCCTCTGGAGAAGAACTGTGCCTGGAGACATGAGTAAGGCAGGAAAAGGGCGATCCTGGCTTTGTCTTAAGGCAGTGATACTCAACAATGGAAAGTTTTACAAAGCACAAATTTCTGTCTATTCCAATGTCCATCCTGAGATTTTGATTGAAATGATCTGGATAAGTTCTGGAACAATATATTTTTAAATCTCTCTGTTCTAGTTTGTTTCTCATTGCTGTGACAAAACACTCTGACCACTACCAACTTGGGGAGGAAAGGGTTTATCTATCTTACATCTCCCAGGTCACAGTTCATCAGGGAGCCTAAGGTAGGAACTCAGGGCAGGAAC
Organism: Nannospalax galili; assembly: GCF_000622305.1. Taxonomy (NCBI): domain Eukaryota; kingdom Metazoa; phylum Chordata; class Mammalia; order Rodentia; family Spalacidae; genus Nannospalax; species Nannospalax galili. The sequence continues at coordinate 1,075,306 of NW_008332592.1, forward strand.
CTGGAGACAGGAGCTAGCACACAGGCCATGGAGGAACTCTGCTTACTGGCTCGCTCCCCTAGTCCCTGCTCAGCCTGCTTTCTTATACAACACAGGCCCACCTGCCCAGGGGTGCCACCACCCACAGTGGGCTGGGCCCTCCCACATCACTCAACAATCAAGAAGGTGCCACAGGCCAGTCCAATGAAGGAAATTCCCCAGTTGAGGCTCCCTCAACTCAGGTGTGTCAACTTGACACTAAGGCTATCCAGCACACTCTCTAAGTATTTAATGATTATACAAGATAGAAAACCATTTTCTTGTGGGGTAAAGTTTTGTTTAAGGCAACAAGAAATAACAAGTAGCTGTATATCAGTTGTTCCCCCAGAGAAGGCTTTATGGCTGCAAAAGACAGGCAAGTCTGCTTTTCCTCACAGGAGCAAATGCCTAGGAGCTAATTGTATTCTGGTAGATCTTTATCAGATTATCCTGGTTTTCCTATAAGATACTGATGCCTGGAGCCACTCCATTTTATTCGTGTTATGGTGAAGTCATAGTTCCTCTATTTTCTATCCATGAACTATCATTTTATGGCATGCATAAGTACCCTGTTCTGTCTTTCCACTCACTTCTTGGGAGACAGTCAACTTGTGTCTGTGATGCTGCTCTAATCTTTCAGATCTTTTCTTAATAAGAGAATGTGAGAGGAAACATCGAACTTACAGTCATTCTATTCAAGGGAAGACAGACAGCTCAGAAGAAAGAAATAGGCCAAACCATTCAGATGTTTTCTCAGTGTAAATAGCAGCCTGCATGCAGTAAAAGCTGAGATCCATAGCAATGCAAACAGAATCAGAGAGCATGTTGAATTGTAGATTGTTCAAAATACTTCTGCTTAGATAGAAAAACTGCATATAATTCTTCAGATTATTTATTAAAATTGTATTAAATAATTTCAGCTGTGGTTTGCCAGAGTAATCCCAATTTACTTCTATTTTGATAAATCATAAGATAAACCTTACCAAGTATAATACTTTTGCTAGGATTTAAGGATTAAGATATAAAATTCAAACTAAATGTAGACAGTGTGTTAGTGCTGCAGTCTGTTATCTCCTCGTGAGAAATCCCTGCTATAGGCACAAATTTAGGCTGTGTCCATCAAACATTTCAGAAGAAAATGAAGGAATTTGTTTTGAGATATCAGACATTTTCTGATTGATTATTGCATTTAGAAGATTTCCAGGCATCTGCGGATCTATGGAACATGAGTTGAGTCTAATCCATAGTTTATCAATTATACTAGAAAATGATCAGAAGTACATTTATATATAATTATGATTTTCTTGTATTATAAAATGGATCAATAATTACACCTTACAACAATGATCTGCTTGTGATAATGCAAACATTTATCTTTGATTTTTTTGAAAATGTAATCGGATCATTCTTTTTAATTTTCAAAGTCCCATGCCTGTTAGGAAGGACCTTAGGATTCATTAGGAAGGACCTTAGGATTCATATCAACTGTTGAATAAATTACCAATTTAATTATTGAAAAATGTACTTCAGGAGAATAATAGCAGTGGAAGAAATGAAGAGACTTCTGATACATACGTGGGTTCTGAGTTCAGCTGTAGTGCTGTTTTATGGTCTGTTACTAAGGGCTAGATTCCATGGTAACACAGCAAGCAGTATGCTAGTCCAACCATGGAGCACTTTATAACAGGCCTTGCACGCAATTGTCTATTCCCAGCGTTAGGTGCAGACACTTCAAAAACACAGAGGAATTAGTGTGTATGGAAAACGTTTAATTATTAAGAAGCTTATTTTTAATTGTTTCTTACAAGTAAGTATGCATTTGGTGAAACAAATGATTTGAGTGTGATGTTTTATTTTGTTTAAGATATTTAAGTTCCACAACAGGAGGACTATGCCTATAAAATGTGTATTTCCAAACATGGTCAGTTGATATATTGCCTTATGGCATTTGTCCTTATATCTTTATGGCTGAGGTTATTCACGTTGATACATTCTCCAGGATATGTGGACTCCAGGTGCAGGCATCTTGGATTCATCTGTATTAGTCTCCATTTCCTCTTCCCCCTCGCTGCAAAGCAACTGCCCAGTGTATTTAATCTCTTTCACTCATTGTTCCAGATACAACCTTTACTGGTTCAGATCCGATTAATGCTTCCCCATTGCATACCGAGTTTTAAGTTAAACCTCTTTTCTATTAGCGATGAGAGTATTACTAGAGAAAACTCATATTTTCAGAAATGTTATCACAAAATTGTTTTGATGGGGGAGGTGAGGGAATAAATAATACCGGAACAGAAATTATCAAATTGAATTTTCTCAGGAATTTCAATAGCAAAATTATTCAAAAAATAGCTAACGTAATATTTTAAAAGCAAGAAGCAATAACTAGTTGATCAAAACCAATAAAAACAACCCAAAACATCCCTAGGAAACTTCTGAAGTGCATATGAAATCACAAAAGAATCAATAAATTCCCTGAAATCAAAATGAGTTTATTATACCTCCTGCCAGAGCCAGGAGAGAGACGTGAGCTGAGCTTCCACTCAGGATAGCTATGTCTCTCTCAGATCAGGCACCACAGGCCTGGCTTTCCACGTTTTATTTATCCACTGAGCAAGATAGTGCTCAGTCTTGATAATGTATCCAACAGTTGCTGTAATAACCAAACTTTCTCTTAAGCATTCATTTACTTTCTTTCCAATTTATATCACAAATCCCCACACAATAGAAGGACTACCTAAGCAACTGGGAAGCCACCTTGGTCCTTACAACGTAGCCTTCATCTACTAAACTCATTGATGTCTTCCAGGTTGTTCTCCATGTGTTATACTACAGTGGTTGGGAATGTGGGCTCTACCTCAAGGCAAAGCCCCACTCCCATGCTAGTTGCATTTTTGAGGTGCTTATGTGGACAAGAAGCATTTGGCCTGTAGGCTCTTCATCTGTGAAATGTGATGATTACCCCCTGACTTCATCATGAAAATCAGAGTGGAGATGTCATACGTATGTAGCAGACCTTTAGCTCTGCCTGGTGTGTCGTTCTGAAGTCTCAAACAGTGCCTTTGTGTAGTCACATGCACATGATGGCCATCCCCTAAACCGAGCCTCCCTATCCTTTTCCCTTTTTTAATCATGTTCTCACTTTTTTCTTGGCCTGCTGAAATTTGTCCTGCTCTCATAGGTCTATTTCTTTAAAAGGGTTTCAAAGAGGAATAGATTTTTTTTCATCAAGAATTATTTTGCCATTTACAATTTGGAAGCCCGAGATGAAAACCAATTGTATTGTTTGAAATTTGTTGGAGTTGGTCCTTATTTATTCTGGAAACTTCAAACTAGAGTTAATTCTTTATAAGGAAAAGAGACACTTGTTTTGTTTTCATAATTTGGAATCTAAGCAGTTGAATTATTAAATATGCATAGGAGTTTTCTGTAAAAATACTTCTGCTAAA
>NW_008332592.1:1078823-1079432 GCF_000622305.1 Nannospalax galili
TTTATTTATGATTACTTTTTAGAATGTATGAACTTTTTTTATGATAGTTTTGAGTTGACTTGATGGCACATAATATTTCTGCGAACTTACGATCTGCCTCTGTTAGTGTCCCAAATGCTGGTGCTAAAGGCATGCACTACCAGACTGATCAAAAGTCTGGCACCTTTTATGCTTTAAAATTTTGGAAAATCAATCATCATTGATCATATGATAGACTCTAGAAAATAAATGAAATGCTAATAGGAATTTATTTTTACCCTAAAGCTATCACACTTTCCTTTATCTTTTGTGGTAGTCAGCTTTTCATCACTGTATCAAGAAACTAGAGATAATTAGTTTATCAGAACAAAAGATTTATTTTGGCTTTTGGCTCTAAAGGTTTCAGTCCATAGTCACTTTCCTGGCTGCTTTTAGACCTGAGTGAGGAAGGGAATCATGGCAGAATCACCTAGCTAATGAAGGCTATTCATTTCACCTTATAACAGCAAATAAAGAGGAAAAAAGAGAGGAGTGGTTGGGCTCGCAGGTTTCCCTCGAAGGGCAGCCCCCAAGAGCCAGCCTTCTTCCTTCCTTCCTTCCTTCCTTCCTTCCTTCCTTCCTTCCTTCCTT
>NW_008332592.1:1079493-1098562 GCF_000622305.1 Nannospalax galili
CTCCCTCCCTTCTTTCTCCCTCCCTCCCTTCCTCTCTCCCTCCCTCCCTTCCTTCCTTCTGTGAACTTTCACCTCCCAATTGCACACCGACTGGCAACCAAGACCTCAGCAAATGACTTTTTCGGAAACATTTCATACCAAAATCAAAACTGTTGTCCATCAGTCTCCTACTGTTCTTTATAGGAAATGACTGCCTCCTACAAGATATGAGTCCTACTGTACGAATGTGCCCTAACACAGGAAAGGGAGAACCTGAGTGAGAAAGGATTTTCAGAGTTGCTCCTGAGGTGTAAGTGTCTAGTCCTGGCTACTGAAGAGCAGCAGAGTGTACAGCTACAAAAGTAACTCTTAGATTTATAGCTGTAAGGGAGAAGAACATCCTGTGGAGAGAGGCTTGAGAAACGAGTTTCAGTCCCTATAGGGCTTAACATAGGTTGGTCCTAGTGAGACAGATCAAGGTGCAGCGGTGGGCCCCTACTCTGGTGTTTCTACGCTGCCCATGTGAGAGCTGGAAGAGCCTAGTCATATCAACCACATGCTAGCAACATACATTTAGTAGAGAAATGGAAGACAGGTGAATTTTAAAACTTTGTTAAGACACAAGATCTAATTTAATTTTTAATGACTATTTTCCCTAACAGTTCTTTATGATTTTAATAACTGTTCCTATTCTATTGCAAATACTTCTCAACAATCCATTATTTTAGCCACAGAACCTATTGCACTTCTAAATTTTAAATAAGTAGGTAGGCATAGAGCTAGATATTACCCTTGGACATTACTTTGTTACTTTAAATAACAAATAGGACATTGGTTTCTCATCGTTCACTGGGATTGAATAGCTCTTATTACATACGTATTTTAAAATTTTCTCAGTGCTGTCCCCAGGGTCTGTATACTTATTCCCAAAATGTTTGCTTTCATTTCTATTTTTTGATTTCTTTTATAGTTAGACCTTTAGGTAAATTAAAAAGTTGGTATAAAAGAATGTTTGTAAGACTGAGCACTTTACAAGTTCTCCTTGCTTTTGGATAGTTCTGATTTATGTACATATGATGCCTATATGAGCAAGAAGCAACTCAGGCACAGAATCCTTCATTGCCTAGGAAGCCTTCTCTATTGAGGTCCAATATCTCTGTATAGGAGATCTATACATGTACTAAGAATGAAAACTTAGAGGTGACACCTACCCCCCAACTCCCTGCCCTGGCCAGCATTTAGCAAACACCTGAATGCATTTCAAGACATTGGACTATGTCCAACAGGTTGGGAAAATATGAAAAGGAGATATGATCTTATTAAATCAGCAAAAACTGGGGGCCTCAAATTTTCTTTTCTAAAATTAGAAGGCATTTTGTTTGCATAATTAATGCTACGTGAAGCTTCCATGCTGGTGGGCAATGAAGTTGATTAGGAAGCTTTTGCCATTGCTGAGCTTGTGACAACACGGCCTAGAACTGGAGGCACCTGTTTTGCTAACTGCTGTGTCATCAGATTGCTACCTCAGAAGTTATCCACCCAAAGACTGAAGTGGTGATTGAATTTTAAATCATTTGTCATGCAAAAATGTCCTTGAAGAAGATGATATGATTAGGGAACATGGGAACTAAAAGTTACTTTGAACCTAATCATCTATCTTTTGCAAACCAGCAATTTAAAAACGGAACTATGGTAAACATCTGGAACTTGATAATAGAATTTTCAAAAGGATACTGAGAGACTCACTCATTTCATTAACAATTATAAGAAAACAAAACAGTTGGGGCTGGAGAGATGGCTCAGTGGTTAAGAGCACTGACTGTTCTTTCAGAGGACCTGGATTTGGTTCCCAGCACCCACATGGCAGCTGACAACCATCTATAACTCTATTTCCAGCAGATCTGATGCCTTCTTCTGGATATACTTACATACATGAAGGCAAAACACTCATACAAAGAAAAAGACAAAAAAAAAAAAAAACCAATGCTGAGAGAGAAGGTGGTTCAGTGGATAGAGGGCTTGTAGTACAAGTGTGAATACTGGAGTTCAGATCCTCAGTACCCAAGTAAATACAGAGTGGTTATGGCAGACTATCCACAGTTCTAGTGCTGGGAAGGTAGAGGCAAGAGGCAGGGGATCCTCAGAGTAAGCAAGCTGACGACTGTATTAGCGAACTCTGAGTTCAGTTGAGATAACCTGACTCAATAACTATGGTGGGAGTGATTGAGGAATACTCCTAATATCAGTATCAGGCCTCCCTATGTACAGGCACACAGGCATGTGCCATCATACATGTGAACATGAGTATACATGTGTACAGATACCCACCAAATACATATAAAGAGAACAAAAAGATCCACAAATAACTAGTGTTTAATAAAATAGTGTGGAAGGATTCCATTAGTATCTGATTCAACAATTACTGTTGCTGCTAAAATTTCTAAAGAAATCAGGATCATGAACCCATGATCCTATGCTGGTATTCTTAACCACTGCAGACCACTGTTGTCAGAATATTTAGACTTGAAGTGTGTCATAGCTTAGTTGCTGTTGTGGTTTTGATAGGAGCACTTCCAGCCACAGACTCATGCATTAAAGGCTTGGTTCTCAGCAGTTGGCCCTAATGCAAGGTGGCTGGATCATGAAAGTCAACAGCTTTATAAATAGATCAATCTGTTGGTAAGTTTGTAACTTAATAAGCTGTAAGGAGGTAAGGCCTGTCCCTCATACTGGGACATGTCCTAGAAGGGCATCTCCTGCACCTGGTCTTTTTCTTTGTGTCCTGTCTGCTGTGAGGTGAGCTGCTTTGCTTCATACCATGCTTGTTACCATGACATTCTGCCTCACCACGTATGAATGGGTGCAGAAGCAACGGAGCCAAGTGACTATGGATTGAAACATCTGAAACCATGATATGAAATGAGCCCCCGCCTTAAGTTATTTATTTCTGGCATTTTTGTCACAGCAATGGAAAACTTACTAACACAGATACTGCTATGGATAAGTAATGTGGCATGGGACTTTACGAATAAATGCATATTATTGCTGAATAGTTTTCAAGATATCTATATCACATCTTTTCTCAATGTATTATTCTTCAATGGATCTGCTTTCAAATCAATACTCTTTTATGATGAAAGAAATATAGTCAGCCTCTATCACTGAAGGACAGAAGCTGTCGTAGCGTGCACTGGTGTTGCTCCTAGGACAGAGCTTTTTAACTTAATTTTTTCTTGCATTGTCCTATTTTCAGCACTAGAGAGGAAGTTTATTGAGCAGAGAAACCATGAGTACAGCTAGTGACATCCTTACATGAAATAGGTGCTCCATGATTTCTTACTTTCTTGAAGGATTTGGGAGAAAGGCGGGCTCTCAGTAAAAGGGAAGGCAAGGGAGTAGTTGCATCTAAGGCCAGAAACAGAGCTTCTGTCCATAATCTGACCTTCTCACAGTAAAGGGGAAAATCTCAGCCTTCTCCCTGGCCATCCACCCACACATCCATTCACTCACTCACAGACTCCACACAGTAGGAAGTAGACACTTCGAATTAATCCTTGCTTTGGAATGAGATAAGCTATATATAATCTGTAAGAGGAAGGGTTTGCATGACAGACATATATGTAATTGTAATATACCTGGTAAAATGTATAATGACCAGAAAGTAGGGACGGAGTGGGGTTTTAGTTTTCAATGCTCAGGACGATGGTATGTTCAGAACAACAGCAGTACACTGATTCCCATGCTGTCAAGCAATGTTATTTTATTCATTGAGGGTTTTTATGAAAAGTAATCATTTGATTTATCTTGGATACCCAGAAAGCATGCACGCTGTAGTTCAAATCTCTTCAATTTGATTTATTATGCCTTAGTTTATTGGAATGCCATGTCACAGGGCACAGCTAATAAAAGCATGAACATTTATCTTAGAGCAAGTTTGATCTGAGGTGAAAACATTAAATAATGGCCTATTGACAAGCAATTAAACACTACTTCTTCCCTAGCAGTGTTTTGAATTATGGTTGTCCTAACTAGTGGAAGCATCCTTGTGTTTTAGAATTCCAATATAGTCTAAGACAAGAAGAAGCATTTAATTAGATTTTTCAATAGCATCTGCCAGGACCCACTGCTCCTCATTTTGACTTCTTATCTTCATCGACTCAGGGGAAAACAAAACAAAGATAAATAGCAAAATTCATTAACAATCCATTTACTTCAACTGCCTATTGCCCTGTCCCTGGGGAACACAACTCAGCTCTCCCCAGACATTGCACCATGTTCCTCATTCTTAACTGTAATTTCTCTAACTCTGCATTACAGAGGAGCCTGGCTTACCAAAAAGAAATGAGAGTTTTCTCCTTACATTCACACTGAATATGTTCTTTTGAAGACTGAAAAACAAAGAGATACCAGGAGGAAATCATGTTCTTCTTATAACATCTGAATGAATGAATGAACAAATAATAAACGGATAAATAAGTAAATGGCAATATCCACAAAATAATACTAAAACTGTCACAGGAAATCTTTTCATTATCAAAGCTCAACTCAGAAGAACACTCTTTTTTCCCATTGTTGTGATAAAATACTCAGACAAAAGAAATTTACTGGAAACGGGTTTATTTTAAGCTCACAGTTCAAGGCACAGCCCATCATGGTGGGGAAATCAAGGCTGCAGCAGCTTAAAGCAGCTGGCCGCGGGCGTGGTTCACAGTCAAGAGGCAGAGAACAGGGATGTATGCTGCTGCTCAACTTCTCCATTTATGCCTAAACAGGGAATAGCAGCTCCCACAGTTAAGATAGGTCATCCCCATCAATGAACTTAATCTAGATAATTCCTAGCATGTGTGTCCAGAAACCCATCGCCCATGGAATTCTAAGAGCTGAGAGCACTATCCATCACAGTGACAAGAGAAACCATACTGTTCTGCAATGAAGAAGTTATCATCTCATCAACTGGTCCGATGATTTAAAAGTTGTGAACTACAGCCGCATACTGAGCTCTTCTCCTCTGTGAAATGTCCTCTAAGCAGGTTCAGCCAAACCACCATATGGCTAAGGAAGAGATTCTTGTATTTAAAGGCAAACTTCTACTTGCTAAGAGAAAAGAAAGGTTGGAAGAAAGAGGTCGCCATTTGCTCCAAGCCCTGCTCTCGCTTTCCTTGTCCTCTTGCACATCAACACAGGAACCTCTGCGCTTCCTCTTTCCCATGTCTGCTGACTTTAACAAGAAGTGTTTACTGGCAGTTCAGGGATGCTTTATTCACACAGGGCGACTGCCACACAACTGTTTTCAATTACCTAACAAAGACATGAATCCATTTCTTTATTCAGACAAAAAAAGAAATCTCTTTGTTGCCCTTACCTTTCACACAGTTCTAAGTGCCACACATATAAACTCAAGCCATGTAAAATCGTAAGCGCAATTTCATTACAATATGATGCAAGGTTAACTGTTTCAAAACAATACTTATGCTGCCTAAATTATACCTGGTTATCCTAGCAGAAGCTAATAATGAGAATACAATAAACAGAAACCAGGTTGCTAAAGGAAGGGGACAGGAAATTAATTCCTAATTAGATGACAAAGATTGTTTTCTACATAATACCAATGTAACTAAGTTAATGTGTTGGCTCAGTTCAGTTGGTTTTTAACATGTAATCAAAACAAAGACTGCTTCCCACGTTTTCTGCAGACTGTCGGTTCCCCGTGTTGCCTTATGCACACGGAACTGTTTCAAGCTGCGGCTCTCTTTGTATCTCAGACAGCAGTTCTGAGGGAGACTGTCTAGAAGGAAAATATTGTCCTAATTCAATATGAAACAGTATCTGCATTTAGGAATCAGTTTGGTCACTTGGTTGGGCTTACCACTAAAGTCTTTCCTTTATTGCCTCAGTTAACATGGCCATTACATGTGCACGCATTTTATTTAAACTGAAATACTTTGCACAGAAACAACCAAAGTTTCACCAAATGAGTTTGCCTATTTTACTCAACAAATGCTGGCCCAGAAGACAACATAGCCTAAGCTGTGAATACCAGGCTTAGCTAGAAACTGTTGACTCTAGATTTGGGACAACATCACCTCTCCCAGTTCCCTTGTGAGTTCAAAGCTTAACTGTGCATCCTTCCAGGAGTTCTAAGAAAAGCTGAGTGGTGGTTGCTTCAAACACTGCCCGCCCTGTAGTACCTCCCGGCTTTCCTCCCAAGACTCAGCTGTCACTGGGTAGGTCTTCTGCGTTAGTTTCCAAACCTCCCTTTCCCATTTTCTATTCCTTGATCTCTCTGTGCTATGCTTTGATTAATTTATTCAGATGTCTTCTAGCTAATTAATTCTATTTTTTCACCTGTATTGGTTGGATCTGCCATTCACGGCTAATCTAATAAATTTTTACTTTAATTGATAAATATACATATCCAGTCACATGTTCTACAAGCCATGAATCAAAGCAGTTCCTAGGCCACCGTGCCCTCTCTTATCTCCTCCTAATCAGAAACATTTATTTTGATATTGTTTGTCTGAATTTCTTGGCATTGGTTCTGTTCTTTGTAGTAACAGGACCACAGTGCATCCTTATTATTGATCTGTTTTAAGGATTTAAAAAATTGCCTTTTTTGAGGAAAAGTCAGAATTCAGCTACTAAAATTGTTTTTCAGTGTGGAAGCTCCAGTCCTTCCCTTGCAGGTACTGCTGCGGAACTGGTTTGGGCTGGTTTGGGCTGGCGATCTTCGCTGTTTGCTATGTTCTCTTACCAGATCCACTGGAAGTTGTTTTCTTGCACTACTCATCTAGAATCTTTTCTGCCTGGCTCTTTTGCTCTACTTACTCGGCTCCACCATTTAGTTCTTCTCTAAGGATCTTCCTTACTGCAGTTACATTTTTATTCATTGAGATTTCCCTTTTATTCACCCAAATATTTCTTTTATGGTGCTGCATTAATATTTTTATGGCATACCATCCTTCCTGTCTCCTTAAGGTTACTAATCATTATATGACAAGGTTTTTTTTTTTCTTTCTGATTCTTTTCTGACTCTTCTAACGTCCTTGCTAATTGTATTTGTTTTTCATCACTACCTTGTGGTTGTGGATTTGAGGCTTTCACTTTTGCTTTTCTGCATATGATGGAGAAGAGCAGAAGCCCCTGAGCACTGTCCTGTAAACTTCACTGGAGGCTGGTGTGGTTGGGACCTCCAATTGCTGATATCAGAATCTTAGGTCTTTAATTTGAGGTTGTCAGATTTTCCAGATACCTTTAAAGAATAAATTGTGAGACTCTGGAAGCCAGACAGAGTACAGTGGGTTAAGAGTGGGGTATCGAAGATTGAAAATGATTTCTTGTGACATGTATATTTAGACTCATTACTCTCTTTTTCTCTCTCTGTTTGTGTGTGCACGTGCGTGTGCACGTATGTATTTAAACATTGCCCTCCCTTCAACCCTGCCTAGCATTTCACTATAGGAGATTCATTGGTCCTGTGAAGAAAGGCAATGATATGGGATAGAAACTGAAACCTGGAAAATGTTATTACCTCTGACAGATGCCATGGAATTGTCCTGGTGGATAGCTGAAAGCCAATTCAGGAACCTTGGGAACAGCAGCAGAAAACAGCTTACTCCTCTCTTACTAATTGCCTATGTAATATTCTAGCTTCCAAAATCTCACTGCCATTTTGTCACTTGCTTTCATTGTCACTGGGGGCTTTTGGTCTTATCACAGCCTTTCTGTGAGAGGAGGTTCTCTGTACTTACACAATCTATTTGCTTTATTTGAAGTTCTCTAGTGAATTTAACTTCTACAAGGATTATTTCACTTCTTTTTATATGTAGTGGGCCATTTTGTAATTTGGTTGTTTTGTCATACCTCAAACACCAAATTTTGTTTGTTTAAATATTTTATTTTCTTTCTGTATTTATTTCACTTTCAAGACAGAGTTCTCACTAGTCATTCAGGTTGTCCTTGAAATAACCCTCTGCTTCAGTCTCCCAAAGGCTGGGATTACAGACCTGTACTAGTGAGTTCCCCTCTAAATTTATCTTTTAAGTGGATACATAAAAACACAAAAGTCATGTATTCAGTAATGGGATACTATGTAACATTTGGTATATACATGTATATATACAAATGTATTATATAATGTTCAAATCAGGTTATAATTAAGCATTTTTATTGGGGTTATTTTCTATTCTGTGCCTAGTAGTTCCAACCCAGGAAGCACAGTAGATCTGATGTACTGTCATTTCTCTTGGTTCCTACATACATAGATATTTCCTCATGCTATTTGTAACTTTGGGTGGCAAGCTCATTTACTGAATTTTCTCAGTAGGATTACTTCAAGGTCTAGATGAGCCACTTCTCCTAGAGCTCTGTTCTTCCCCATCTTTTGGAAATGGGAACTATTTAATTAAAACTAAATTCTCAACATGAGCTTTGCCACCACTTGACATTATAAGGAAGGCCTGTCCTGTGTTATGAATTCATAAGTGAGGCTTGGTTTTGTTTTCCTTTCTTTATACCTAGGATCAGAGTTTGAGATAGAAAATTCTCTTTCTACCTGTTTCCCCAACCCCTGGCATTTTATTTTATTTTATTTTGGGGGGAGGGAGCTTTACTATGTCCTTATTCTGAGGTGAAACACTTTGAAGAACTCTGTTTTAAAGGCGTTGCCCCTATTAATACCCCAGTTTAGGCTGGCTTTAGATACTGTCTTTTGATCCTACAGGGTAATGATAGGACATGAAAACTGTGAGGTTACAGATCTTCTAGCTGCCACGCTTTCTCTCTCCCAAAGGTCAGGCTACGTCCACCTATAGCCACTATCCAGAAAGTTGATGATGAACACATATTGTGGCCTTGTAGCCCCTTGAAGCTTTAAGCTTAGCTCTCCTCGAAGTTTCAAGCTCAGCTCTCCTGATGCTCAAACTCAAGGCAACTTTGAGCTGTAATTTGCCCTTATTTATAACTATCCTCTGTGACCCTAGGCACAAAATCTAAGTCACACAGTATGGAACCTCTCTCATCCTCCATAAATCTGTGAGACTGACCCTTTGTTCTTCAGAAATGAAGACTCTCAGAGCCTTCATGACCCCATTCTCTGCCCATAGTATGATACTGTAACTCTCCTAGTAAGGCTCCTCTGAAAAAGAAAAAAAAATCAGAAAGATCGTAACTGCTAATGGACTAATGAGATTCAGATTCTCCCTTAATGATTTTGGTAATAATTCCATCACTCAACATCTGCCTTCCTTCCTAGTCTACTCCATCTGTCAGATCCTAAGAATGAACTTCTTAGTGACACAGGACATAAAAAATACTTGCCACATGCTCAGAACGTGATGGTTGGCCAATGGAAAAAATATAAACTAAAGTTCCCAGTTCCCAGAAGTAGCTGCACCTCTGTTGTCAGGATTTCAGCACTTAATATCAATGATTGTGAAAAATTTGAATGGTACAGGTCCCAAACCAAAGATTATCTTGTGCTGTGTTAACTTTTATAAAAATATTAATTTGTTATCCACTTCTGTATTCTAGTTATTTTTCTGTTGCTGTGATAAAACAATGACCAAAATGAACTTATGGAGTAAATGATTTATTTCAGCTTACAATTCTCAGGTCACAGTCCAACACTGAGCAAAGTCAGGGAAAAAAACTCCTGGTGGGAACCTGGAAGCATGAGCTGAAGCAGAGGCCATGGAGGATTGCTACGTCCAAGTTTTCTTCCGACCACTTTTCCCAGCTACTTATACAGCCCAGGTCCATCTGCTCAGGTATAGCCAGGTATCACCCATAGTAGCCTGGGCTCTCCTACAATAACTAACAATTGAGAAAATGCCTCGCAGACATGCTCTCAGGCCAGATAGTTGAGTAAATTCTTCAATTGCAGTTTCTTCTTCCCAGGTGACTCTAGTTTGTCTGAGGTTGACAAAAATTAACCGGCATGGCTGACCGCTTATCACTTGCCACACAAACACATCACTATTAGACCTTTCTTTTCTGTTTGTCCCCAAGATTACATGTTAATATCCTAATATACAGCACAATCCAGCCTTAAAATTCCCATAGTCTTTGAAAAAGACAAGCATTTTAAAAGTTCAAAAAGTCTATTTAGAATATCCCAAATCTTTTAACTGTGGGCTTCTGTAAAATCAAAAGCAAGTTAAATATGTTCTTACTTCAAAAGGGAAGAACAGGGCACACTTAAACAAAATCACAGCCCAGCAATGTAGCTCAATGTCCAAAATCTGGGTATGCAGACTCCTGGGCTCCAAAAGGCTCGCACAGCTCTACTTCCCTGGCTTTGCTGTCTGCAGCACACAGCTTGGCTCTAGGCTATGGCCAGTTTCACTCAACACTTGCCACTGTTCTTGATAGAGGTCCCATTCCTGGAATATCAATATACTGGGGTCTAAATTTCAACTGAGGCTTCACCTTCACCAGTGGCCTCTTGGCCTCTCTGCAGGGACTTCAACCCTACCAGAGGGTGCTGAGTCTCAGCTTCTCTCCATGACCCCAAAGTCAGTACCATGTGGGATATTCTTATACATTATCAAGTTTGGCTACCAGTCAGATATACAGGCTTCACCACTATAGATCACAGCTTTTGTGTGCTGACCCTGAGGAAATACTTTCCAGAAGAATTTACCTCAATGATGCTGGTCTCTTCTTAATCACAGCTAATTCTTTAGTTCCACAAAACTAGAAACAACACAAAAAGCCCCCACATCAGTCTTTGCTTCCCTCTGAAATGTCACAAGCTGTATATCATTGTCTGCATTTTTCTCAGCATTCCTGTCTTCCATGTTTCCACAGAACAGCCAATGAAGTTATGAATTCCCCATGGGTCTTCCATCCCAAAGCTGCAAAGTCCTCCCACAATGCACCTCCAAAGTAACATGGTCAAGTATGTCACAGCCATACCCCTGGTACCAATTACTGTTTAGTTACCATTCTGTTGCTGTGATAAAACCATGACCAAAAACAACTTGGGGAAAAACTGGTTTATTCAGCCGACAATTCCCAGGTCACAATCCAGCATTGAAGGATGTCAGGACAGTAACTGAACCTAGAGACTGGAGTTGAAGCAGAGATCATAGATGAATATTGTTTCCTGGCATTCTTTTTTCCGGCTGGCTCAGCTACTTTTCTTATGAAGCCCAGGACCACCTGTCCAAGGATAGTACTGCCCATAGTGGGCAGGACCCTCCTACTTCAATTACCAATCTAGAAAATGTCTCACAGACATACCTGTATGCCAGTCTGAAGGAAGAAATTCCTCAGTTGAGGTTCCTTCTCTCCAGGTGACTCTAGTTTGTATCAAGTTGACAAAAACAAACACATTGCATATGACCTGCCATTCTTGTGACAGGAACTCCAAAACTACTTAATCTTCTACCTGGGATGACCATTAGAGATATTCATAATAATCTTACTAAAACCTATTGCTACTCCTTGATCTCGTCTCCTAAAACCTCTTCTAACTTATTTTAAATGTTTAAAAAAACTCATCCTTCAGGGAGCTGAGAAAATAAAAACACACATTATGGGAATACCCTCCTCTCTGGTGGGTCTTGTTCTATCTCAATATTCTCCTATTTACCCTCAACACCCTCATTGCAGCAGATCTAAATCAAAATGGTTTCAATACTCTTTATGGGCCTTCTGACCTATAGCTATTCTTGCTTCTTTAATAACCATCTTGATTCTAAGGCCCCTCCCTAGTCTACCTGCTAACTCAACTTATCCAGACTACTCTTTAACGGGCTAAATAGACTTAAATGGGAGAGGTCCTCCTGATATATAAATCTAGATATCAGCCTCTAAGTCACAGGCCAACATTTGACTACTCACTATGAGATGAGGCGGTCTCACTTTACTCATCTGATGACACCCCAAATTTAGCTGGACGAAGCTAGACCCCAGTTCAGTGCCTATCACCACTGATAGGCACTGAACTGATAGGCCTCCTCCTTAATGTCTTCTTCCTGTAAAACCACCCTTTGGTCTCTTTTTTCATATAAACAAAAAGGCTGGAATGTTAGGCTGCAGAACTTCTGTGACTCTGACCTAAAGATCAGGCCACCCCACATTCCCTGGCTGCCACTTTCTGGACAAAGAGCTGATAAGCAGCACATGTTGTGGCCTTAAAGCCCCTCCTTCTCCCTTGCAGTGCAAGCTTGCCCTCTCCCCCTGATTTCGAGACTCAAGTCAACTCTGAATCATGACTTGACTCTTATTTCATGGCTTCCTTCTTGAGCCCTGGCAGACAGGCTAAGTCACACGAGTGGAGACCTGTGAGAGCAAGTTATTTCATTTGTTCTTTGGAAATGAAGGCTCTTTGCCCTTTAGGAGTCCACTTATTCCTGTACTGTGATACTGCAGCTCTTCTAATAAAGCGTTTGTGAGGAATAATTTGCAACAGCTTCCTTTGTATCAAACCTATAACATTTTTGTTATTTTAAACAAAAGCTAAATACAATCATATCACAGGCAAATACCCTTTGAGTAAACATTGCTTCGTTTTATTGTTTACCGTATAGATTCCTGTAGGAGGAAGTGCAGCCTGGGTGGCCAGAGCGTGTGCACAGCAAGCGCAGTAAAACATCTGGCTGAGGCAAACCTGTGTTCTGCCAAAAGACATAGAGATGACGGACACAAAAATGGCCTGGTACAGAGAGCCAATGAGGAACAGACACGACCTATCAATGGACCAATGGGACACTGGGAAGGGGGATATAAGGGAGCCCCATATCTGCAATAAACGAGTCTGCAGCTGCTCACACAGCCTGCTTCTCACCTGACTCCCAGTGTCTGTGTCGTGACTCCGCGCTGACTCTACCCCCACCCGCAGGGCCCCAGGACACCCGCAACAGATTCCCACTTTTATTTTGCTTTATCTCATAAACTTTCATATTTTCTGTCTCATTGAAGAACTTCTATGATCTATCTAGCATTGTAGCGTGTTCTCAGTGGGAGGGCTGGTCATGCTACCTAACCAATGACTTCTTTATTTTTTACCTCAGCTGCCTCCCTTATAGATAGGAGGTCTACAGATCTTTTTCTCATTTTTATCTCATTTATTTTTTTTTCTTGAAATAGCATCTAAATCTACAGATTATTCATAAATCTAATTTCTAAATTTTCTGTAATATGTGTCTCTGGCTCAGATCTTTCAATTGAGCTTTGTTTATCCAAGGGCATATTTATTTAGCTTTTACTATGACTTCACAATGAGAAGTGTTTATGTTTGTGATTGTTTGTAGTTTTGAATTCTATCCTCAGAGTTTGTTTTTTTTTCTTTCTTTCTTTGTCTTTGGTCATCTAACAACTTCTGAAAATGTTATTTTTTATGATCTTATGCGATTGGAGCAGTTCCTTCAATGCAATTGTAAGTCTGGTTGATTCTGCCTACTTTGGCTCTCCTTTGTTCACTGCTTCTCATTTCCTGTCCACTCCTTGAAATTAAAGTCTCTTAACTGTCTTTTCTTATTTAAGTTTCCACATTCTTTATTCATGAGGATGATGGTGATTATTTCTGAAAGAAAAACTTGATACAGTTGTTTCTCAATATTCATGGAGATGGTCTCTAGGACACTATGGCTAACATAATCTATGATTACTCAAGGCTGGTATATAAAATAGCATAGTCCTTGTTTGTAGCCCATGTCTACAATCCCTGTATTCCTAGCAAGGCTATGCTATGCAGCAATAATTGTGGAGTTTAGGAAATAATGACAAGACAAATGCTCTGTCCTTGTTCCCTACAGACAAAGCTTCTTTCTGAATGGTGTTGATCTATAGTTGATCAAACCTGCTAATGTGGAATCAGCGGACACAGGGTGTCGGCTGCTTTATACTCTTGATTAATGCTTATTCAGTTATTTCTACCAACTCTACCAAAGAGTTGTCCATGATTTTGGAGGTACTCAAAGTCATTGTTAATCTGACTTTGCCATTTCAGTCTGATCTTTGGCTATTTGAACTCTAAGTTCCAGCAATATTAAACTATCTGCAGCTTTTATTTTTTTTAAATTTGTGGAGGTTTTTCCACCTAATTGCATGCCTCTGATTAACCGCATCCAAGGATTTCTTTACATTCCTTGGCAAGATCCTTCCCAATCTTGGTGAAGCCACTGTGCTATATACATACCTCTGTTGATTCATACCTCACATTCTGAAAATTTGCCTAAGCCTTTTCCTCATCTTTACATAGACTCTGGCTTTTCTCATTATTTTTTAAATATAAGCTCCTGACACATAGGAGACACTCAATAAATTCTGCACTTATGAATGAATGAATTTATTGGAAAGCTTGGAACAGAACTCTGTCTCCAGACTTGCTTTTCACTTTGCTTTTTGCTGTGTAATATGAACCAAATTTAATAAAATGAATCACTTTTTATAGAAATGCTTTCCATGTCATAATAAGCTTAAAGCTCTCTTGGAAACTTCTGATCTCACAATATCATAACTTCAAGGCTGGAAGGGAGCCTAGAGGGTATTTAATCCTCTCTCCAAACAGAGAGTGAGTTGCTGCATAATTTCTCTGACATACATTTTCCCAGCTTGTATTCAGAAAGCTTCAGGGATTGTGAAAATCAAGAAAGCACGGGGCCAGATCTTTCTATCTTTGAAGAATTATGTCCCTGGAAAAGGCCTCCCTTTTCAGCAAACTCAAGTGTCTCCCTCAAGATTCTCTCACTAACTTTAGTAAAAATCCCAAGAGCCAAATAGGACACATTTAATGTCCTTTCCATAAAACAGCTGTTCAGGAATTTGGAGACAGCATATGGTGATCAGCTGTCTCCTCCATCTCAGCCTAAAGACTATAAACTGTTCTGAAAATTAATTAAGTGACATATATAGGCCCCTCACTAAGGTTTTCACCACCGCCTCTATTTTCTGTCTTCAAGGCTATGACACAAAGACAGACTGAAGCTGCTGTCAGTGTTTAATTTAAAAGGAATTGAGTCTGATTTCACTATTATTGTTTCTAAGTATTTTGATGAAACCTGTGATTCTCCATGTTCGTCCTTATTACTCTCTATAAAACTAATCACCACTCATCATAAAAAACAAAATGCAATTATGTCCATAAGATATGTGATCATACCTCCACCTTTTAAGTTTTGCCATTCTTAATTTATCATGCATTCTTTTCAGAATACTTTTAGTCTTCATAATATATATGTATATTAATTTGTGAATGGTGAATATAGTATCCTTTTTGTTAAAATTATTAAAAGTTGAATTGCATTATATACAACATTCTGAAAATTGTCATTTTTCACCTAACCTTATGATTAAAATTATTATGTTTTGTATCATTGTATATCAGTACATATAACACCAGTTCTTTGTAAAAATTGCAAAATATTCGCCATAAATATGGTATGCCTTGTTTAATTTATAGATGCTATTTTCAATGATTGTGATCACAAAGTATTCAATGCATGTTACTGGGCATTTGCAGTTTGTGTGGAATTGTGCCCCCTGCTGGAGCTAAGGACTTCAGCACAATACCATCAATAATAATCCCCACACAGGAAAGGTATTCTAACTTGCTACAAGCAGCATGCTTAAAGTCATTGCTGTGGAAGATCATGGTGGAGCTGTTAGTGTTTCAACATGAGGTACCCCGTGGAAAACCACTTAGATGACACTGGGGAGGCAGGTGAGGGCCAATCATGGGGCTGTCTAGCATGCCAGACTCGAACTGTGGGGTTGTGGGCACAGAGCCAGGCTGGATGGAGCACAGCACCAGAGTGCAAGGCAAGTTATGACAGGCAGAACTGCCACATGGGAAAACTTTTAAAGAAAATTTTGTCAAGTAATGGCAGATTGCCTATTTCCCTTAACTGGGCCATTTGTGGCGAGAATGTGTATGTGAAAAAAGGCAGATTGTAGAGGAGAGAATCACCTTCTATATGAAATACTTTGTATGAAATTCCTGTTTCAGGGTCTGTTTCTCAAGGAACTCATATTAAACAAAGTTTTGGCGAAAACCAACCCTTCCTTCTTTCTTTCTTTCCTTCTTTCCTTCCTTCCTTCCTTCCTTCCTTCCTTCCTTCCTTCCTTCCTTCCTTCCTTCCTCCCTCTCTCTCTCCTTCCCTCTCTCCCTTCCTCCTTCCCTTTCTTCCTCCCTCTCTCTCTCTCTCCCTTCCTTGTGCAGTACCAACAAAACTGTTTTTTAAAAATTCTTCCAGGCTTAAAAGCTTATGACAATTAATTCAAAACTGAGTGCCTGAGGGTGAGATCATTTGGTCTAAAGGGAAGAGGGCATGTTAAGAGACTCACGTGAAAGAAGGGAATCTCAGGAACCAGATTAAGCTGAGTGGATTATTCTTGATATCAAATCTGCGGTTGGTATTTGCAACTGGTATGCCTCTACAGGTGAATATACAGTTTTCTAGTTCCACCTATTAAAGATTTCCTTTCTCTACTGTATCATTGGCTCATTTGTCAAAACTCATCATCTCACTAGAATGCACTAGATTATTTCTGAGCTTTCTATTCTGTTCCATTGGTTCTGCCTTGACTGATGTCTGGCAATGCTGTTATGATTACTCTATGTAGTATATTTTGAAGACTGGTAGTATAGTTCCTTCGCCTTTTTTTTTCTGCTTAAGATTGGCTATTTGAAGCACATTGTGTTCCCATCAGTAGGCAACTGGACAAAGAGAATGTGGTGTGCACACAGGATAGAGTACTACTCAGCTCTCAGGAAGTGGGGAAGCCTGACATGAATGGCAGCATGGAGGGACTGCAGGGGAGTGCTAGGTGAAGGAGGACAAGCCCTGACACAGAGCATGGGTACATTCCTCCAGTCATCACATTTCCCAGGTGGCTGAAGCAGGAGGAATTAGTTCAAGGGCCATCTTGGGCTACATAGTGACAACCCGTCAAAACAAACAAACAAGAAGACAAATGCTGCATAATATCACTTAGCATTACAATAATTTTGAGAGTGATCTCATTGAATGTACGAGCAGAATGATGTTTACAAGGGACTGGGGAGAACGTGAGGTGAAGGAGAAGCTGAGGAGCAGATGTGATAATATTGTTAGGTCAGAGGGATAAATTCTGGTGTTCTTTGCACAGAAGGGTGAATATAATTGACAATAATACAATATAACACCAAATTCTTAGAAGGAAGGAATTTGAACATACACAAAAGAAATAATGAAAGTTTCAAGAGGTAAATTTGCAAATGACCCTGATTTGACAGCACTCCACCTAATGTATGACTAGAAACATTACATTGTCCCTCATAAATATTGGATATTACATAGTGCATAGCAGGGGAAAAGCAAACAAAATGAAAAGTCCCAACGCTCATACTCTTTAATCTAAGAATTTTACTTCCAGAAGTCTGTCCAAAAATGAGCAGGAAGATCAGTCAGTAACTTGTACAACATGATGTTCAGTTTCTCAGAGCACTATAAAGATACTTTAGGTTTTAATTTGTATGCAGTTGAATCTATTGGTGCTTTAGAAAGTTGCATATTTTCCTTTTGAAAATAAAATTACGATACTATCATTAAAAACTGTAATAGCCTATATATTCAATAATAGCGAATTGGTTAAATAAGATATGTATTTTTTTCAAACGATATTATTTGAGCACATGTAAATCCCCAGTGGGTATTGCATCATATGATTTTAAGGAAGAAAAGGAAATAAGCATTTATATTACAGTTTAATTTTACTTTTACTTTTTAATTGTTATTTCTAATTTTTTAAGTCTATGAGTGTTTTGCCTGTATGTATGTAAGTGTACCAGTGTTATGCGATGTCTGCAGAGGCCAGAAGAGAGCATTGAATCCCCTGGAACTGGAGTTAAAGATGGTTGTTAGCTGTCATGTGGGTGCTGGGAACTGAGCTGGGGTCCTCTGAAAGAGCAGCCAGTGCTCTTAACCATTAACCCATCTCTCCAGCCCCTTAATTTTATTTTATACACACTTAAAAATGGCAGAAGTAAATGTATTAAAGTATTTTTCAAAATCCCTAGGCATTTATGTCTTCTATTTTATTTTGTGGCTGTTTGCCTTGCTATGGGTCGGTACATTGCTTTTCGCTGTCATAGCTTATCTTCCAAAGTGAGACTCTAGAATTGGCAACCTAGTCATATTGGCTTATACATGGCATTTGATAGAAATGATAGACCAACTCTGGTCCCAAACATCCATTATAGTTTATCACCAGAGACAAAAATCAGTGTATTTCGTTCTGATTTAACAATAAATTTGTTTTTATAGATTATGATGCATAATTGTCATATTTTAAGCTATGAATGTTTAAAACTACAAACTTTTTAAACCTTAATCTGTGTGTGTACATGTAACCATAGCAACAGTCAAGCGAATAAGCAGAAGGCTTGGCTTCAGATGTTTCTTCCTGTCTACTTGTGCCCTGTGACACACACACCTTGTTGGTTCCTGACACTAGGCAATATTACATATGTGCTATGTGCTCTGTTTTGCTTTCTCTTTCCTTCATATAATTATTTTGAAATACAATGATAGTATTGTGGGTATCAGTAATTTACCCCATTTTAATTGCTAAGCCAAATTTCATTTTAGAAGCATACAGCAGTTTGCTCACTCATTCCATTCAGTCCTTTGAGAGTGAGACACATTTGAGTTGTTTCTAGTTTTAGACTATTAACAATAATATAAAGGTGCTAGGCGATGACAAAGCACTGTCACACAAGTGTGAGGACCCGACTTCATATCTCCAGCACCCACACTGAAAGCTAGGCACAGCAGTGCATTCCTGTAACCCCAGGGCTGGGGAGGCAGAGGGTCTCTAGGGCTTTCTGGCTATCTAATCTAGCAGAATGGGTGAACTGCAGGTTCACTGAGTCATTTGTCTCAAAAAACAAGGCAGAGAGTGAAAGGACAAGACACGCAGTGTGAGCTTCTGGTCTTCATAGTCATCTTCACATACATGCATGTTCATCTGTATATACATCTGTCCACACTCATGAACATATACACACACATAAATCTACTATGAAAATTCATGTATAAGTCTTTTCTAAATACATATTAGTCAATGCTTTTGCATTTATTAATATGAACTTGCTTGGTATGTT
>NW_008332592.1:1098854-1127269 GCF_000622305.1 Nannospalax galili
TGACCGTCCTACATCAAGATCTACTCTGTCAGGTGTTTGCATCAGCATACTTAAGAACAGTTCAAGGAATTTCCTAGGTCTGCCTATGTATACTTCAAAGGGAAGCTTGCAAATTCTGTCTTTAATTTTAAAGGACTTTGTTTTTCTTCCGCAGTCTAAAAGTGTTACAGATGCCACATGCAGTGGTGCCTGAGCAAGGATAGCCTGACACTTGGAATCATTAAGACCAAGGGTGAAGCCAGGCATGGGGGTGCACACCTTTAATCCCAGCACTTGGTAGGCAGAAGCAGGAAGATCTCTGTAAGTTGAAGTCCAGTAGGCCAGCTAGGGCTATAGGGAGACCCTGTCTCTAACAAAAACAAACACAAAAACAAACAAACAAAAAGACCAAGAGTGAGCCTGTTCTGTTCTCAAAACTGTTCCTCCAACAGTGTGCTTTCTCTTTACTTATCTGAAGAGTGCATCCAGTATGACACGAGAATGAAAAACTGTCTTTTGCTACATAAACAGGATAATTTGTTGCTTTCAAGATTGCTGCTTTCAGCAATGTTTTTTTTTTTTTTTTTTTCACAACATACACTTATATTATTCTGGGCCAGGGGCAAGGAAGGATCATGAGGGAGAAATAGGGAACATAATCTAAGATTAAAGCTTTTTGTTTAGCAAAGCTTGTAAAAGTTGATTACAAAAGGAGTCCAAGGCCTAGTAGGATTATTTCCATTGTTTTTCTGAAGGGCAGCTGGATTTGGTTACACAGTTGGAAGGCAAGCTGAATAGATAATGTTAAATGTAAGATTCACTTTGGTTATGAGGTTCGGTAATATTACCGTTTGTAATAGAAGGCATTCCCACAAAATTCATATCCACATAAAAGTCTTCCAGAAATCACTAGAACTCAAGATTGATCTCTTTTTCTGTTTTGTAGTTATGTAGGTGTGTGTTGATTGGTAGTTCGCCTTCTCTGGCAGGGTTGTGGAGTGCTGTTAAGTTCCACCAAGCAATCTCTATGTCTTCCTTATTATGTTCAACTCACAAATGCCACCTAGTCCTCAGTTTTATGGTGCAATTCATTTGAGATAATGTGCTTTTCCATGTATGTATGGTGTCACCCAAGGCATTAAATACCTTCAGCTATCTATGACATACAACACACAGTGAATGCCAGCTTTTACATTATTTCAGTTATTCTCTGACTTTGACACCTCAAAAGTCTTCCTACAAAACGTTGGGTGTGCTAAGGAGAAACGTAGAAAAAATGGTCTTGTTTTTATGTGGCCCAGCTTGGAAAGCTTTAAATTTTCCTCAGTTGTTGTGGATAAAAATATTTATGTTTATGTTCCTAAAATAGGACTTCTGCAATAAAAATCAAGACTGGAATGATGAGAACTCATGATTCAAATATATATTTTTAGGATTAATGACAAATGATAATTTTTTGTTAATTTAGTAAAAAAAGTACATAAATACATCCTGACCAACTGATTTAAAAATATACTTAGCAATAGAAATGTATTTTGTCAATGTAGTTTGTAAAAAAAAATCTAGAAATAAACTTAACAAAGACATTAAATATCTCTACAATGAAATTTTTAAATCTTTGAAGAAAGAGATTGAGGAAGACATGAGGAGATGGAAGGACCTCCCATGTTCATGGATTGGTAGAATTAATGTTGTGAAAATATCATCCTACCAAAAGCAATCTATGGATTCAATGCAATTCCAGTCAAAATCCTCATGACTTTCTTCACATAATTAGAAAAATAAAATCTTAGATATTAACTATGGAATGAAAAATGACCCCAGATAGTCAAAGCAATCTTGAACACAAAAAGCAATGCTGGGCAGATTACCACTCCAGACTTCTGACTATATTAGAGAGCTATAACAATAAAAGCAGCGCATTATTAGCAAAAATAAAATAAAAACCGACATGTGGATCAATGGGACATAACTGAAGACCTAAACTTGAGTGTGTGCAATTTAAAAAACCCAATTATTTGGCAAAGCCACCAAGAACACACACTGGAGGAAAGAC
The DNA here is from genome assembly GCF_000622305.1 of Nannospalax galili. NCBI lineage: Eukaryota > Metazoa > Chordata > Mammalia > Rodentia > Spalacidae > Nannospalax > Nannospalax galili. Next base: position 1,100,890 of record NW_008332592.1, read on the forward strand.
AGGATCTCCAATAAATGCTCCTAGCAAAACTGGATCTCCACATGTAGAAGAATGAAATTAGAACCTTATCTTTCACCCAGCACCAAAATCAGCTCCAAATGGATCAAAGATCTCAATAAGAAACCTGAAGTTCTGACAGAAGGACAGAGGCAGTACCCTACAAGATAGAGGTACAGGGAAGGACTTTCTAAATTGGACAACAGTTGCTCAGGAATTAGGTCAACAATAGACAAGTGGGACCACATTACACAGATGCTTCTGCACAGGAAAAGGAACAACCAAGGAAGTGAAAATGAAATCCAGTGAGTGGGAGAAAATCCTCTCTAGTTACACATCGATGGAGGATTAATATCCAGAATATACAAAGAACTGAAAAACAAAGACTCAAGAAAACAAAGGACACAATTAAAAGATGGGCTACGCGTCTGAACAGAGAGTTCTCAAAAGAAAAACTGAAAACATCTTTAGTAATTAGGGAAATGCAAATCAAAACCACTTTATGATTTCCTCTAATCACAGTCAGACTGGCTAAGATCAAGAGAACAGATGATGCAAAATGCTGGCATGGATGCTGGGAAAGGACAACATCATTCACTGCTGCTGGGATCGCAAACTCATGCACTATGGAAAGCAGTGCGAAGAACTCTTAAATAACTGAGTATTAGTCTACATATGATCTGGTTATACCACTCCTTGGCATATACTCAAAGGACTCATTCTGCAGAGACACTTGAACATCCATATTTGTTGCTGCCCTTTTCACGATAGCTAAGAAATGGAAACAATCTAAATGTCCCTCAACTGAAAATGTGGTACATTTACACAATGCAGTTCTACTCAGTGATAAAGAAAGAGGAAATCATGAAATTTGCAGGTAAATGGATGGAATTAGAAACTGTTATACTAAGTGAAGTAACAGACTCAGAAAAACAAGCAATGGGGACTGGGGAGGTGACTCAGAGGTTAAGAGCACTGGCTTCTCTTGTACAGGACCTGGATTCAGTTCTCAGCACCCACATGGTGGCTAACAACCATCTGTAACTTCAGTTCCATGGAGTACAGTGCCCTTTTTTGACCTCTGTGGGCATTGCATTACAAAGGTATACACACTAACATACATGCAGACAATACACTCATACATATTTTTTAATAAAAAATAAAATATTAAAAAATAAGTGACATATGTTCTCTCTCATTCATGGATCTTAACCCCAAATCTTTATATGTGAGAAAATATCCTGATGTAACTACAGGAGCCAGGAAAATGGAAAGGAACCATGGAGGTAAAGGGAAAGAAAGAGTCTAAGAGAGGGAGACAGATGTTCGTAAGAGGGAAATGGGGGAAAAGGGGGTGGTCAATGGAGAAGGGAGGAGGGAAGGCTATTAAAGGAACCACAGGCCTGAGGGGGAAGAAAGAGCTTGAGAGGGGGCTAGTAGGAGACAGGTGTTATCAAGGGGGAAATGGAGAAAATAGGGGTATATTAACTCGGGAGGGATGAGTGTTAGGGAGAAAAAAATGAGAGAAAAATAATGCTAAGGTGGTGTGGGAACAAGAGAGAAATAGTTTAAAAGCCTACTGAAAATACACATACAATGTCTGTACATGGGTGCATGTGTATAGCTGAAGGCTATGTAACAAGAAACACAGGGCCAGACAGGAGAAACCTCCCTTCTATTTGTCGGTCAGGGTAGTCCAAGAGACTCCAAAAATAACAGAGGCTATTGCCCCAGTCCTTGATTACCTCCCAGAGCTTGAAAGTAAGACCTTATTGCTGAAGACAGGACATACTTTGAACACAGGACTTGGAACAATGGAGCTGGAACTGACCTGAAAGCCTCCTCCTTGAAGACTAGCTCTCATAGTTTTAGAGAACACTATGCAATTTGCTAAGGGAAAAAAAAATTCAATCAATGGTTCAACCCCAGCTTTAAAGCCTAATAACCACAACAATGCCCAGCACAGCAAATTATATTTGTGCAATAGTGGCACATTTATCTTGGGATTAATCAAAAGCTATCTAATTGAACTTAAAGCACTCTGAATAGGAGGAACCTCATGTGTGGCACTGTAAACATAGCCAAATACACATTGCTGGAGAGGTCATAGAGCTTAGAGAAAACCCTATGTCTGTTACATCCCTAGACAAACGTAATTTCTTACCGTATGCTAAATATGTAGCCTTACATTACAAATACACCAGTTACCACTCATCAAAGAAACTTCTTTTTGGAACAGATGGACTATAAACAGAACTATTATAGAGTTCCACAACTTGTCACACACAGAGAATATGTGCCCATCCCTAAGTGACACATCTACAATGGAACCTCTATACCTAAGGCTCATGGAACATAGTGAGTAGAACAGGAGGTAGAGAGACTATTAATACATCTCTCACCATCAAAGTTTCCTCATGCAAGAAAGACTGATGAACACAGAAGGTCACAACTAGCCAAAGTGTAGAGAATAAGAGACTGCAGAGTGTGTATCTCTGGATAGGACTCCTGGATTAAACCTCACCCGCTCAGGGCTCAGGAACCATTTCAGAAGATGGGGCAGAAAGATTGTAAGAGTCAGGAAACAGAGTCTTCCAGGCTTCTGGAAACTTGCTCATGTGAACTTATAACAAGGAGGACAGCATGTGCAAGGCTCATGTAACCTCAATCACACAAAAACCTATAGCCTGGGAAATGCACAGGAGGTCCCAACCTTAGTTGAGGAACTATTGGCAGCTGATCACTGCTGGGTGAGAAACAGTCAGTGTTCTTTAAGTGACACTAGGTAGGCTGAACCAGCTCCAGTGGATGAACTCACACGGAGGACATCTGGCTACACAAATTGGATTTGATGAGCCTTAACATACAATATAGAAGGCATGAAATCCTGTGGCCAGAATATGGGTGGGGACATGTAGATAGGGGAGGAATCTAAGTCTGATTAAGATGTATTGCACTAAATGCACAAAAACTCAATAAAAATACCCATTAAAAGAAATGCACTTGTGATGATATACTTTATTTGGTCATTGAATATAATGAGAAAATACCCAAATAGTATCAAATGATTCAGATTAAATTTACAACTTAATTGCTATTAAGTTACGTACTACCTGTGAAATCAGAAGGTAGATGGATTGTTGAATAAAAACCATTATGTCCATGTCATGTAGAAAGCAATGTGTGGGGTTTCATCGTATGTAACCATGCAGTGAGTTAACTGCAGTTTCCTTGGAAACAATTGTGACTGAAATAATACTTTACACTGTATTAACTTGAGGTAATAGAGCTAATAAATCATCTCTTGCCTACATTTGTCTCTTATCTTACAGGGCCTTTCACTGTATCTCATGAGTGTCAATCTTGTCTGTGGTTTCCTTTAATTCATGCTTAATGACTTGCTTCTGGGTGGTAAATTTGGCATCTCTTGGATCTTCTGTACCTGCTTCTTTATTTCATTATGTTCTCCCTTATATACATGTAGAGAGTTTTGTGGAGCTAGGGATTCGTGTATTCTAGCAAGTGCTGTACCACTGAATTATATTCTCAGTCCCTTTAAAATTATGTGTGTTTCCCAACTTAGTCTTGAATTCACTCAGTAGCCATGGAAGGATTTAAACTTGCAATCTTCCATCCTTAGGTCCCAAGTGGCTGTGATTACAAACCTGCACATCAGGACTAAACTGTCATTATGTTTCTTGTTTTTGCATTTTCAACATCTCCATTTAATAGAAAAACAATAAAGTTAAAAATATTTGTTGCATAAAAATATTTTTTAACTAGAGAAAAATTTTACTTTTTGAATAAATAATGGATCTTTTCATTCCAATTATTTCTGTACGAATTTTACCTTTTTAAAATTAAAACTAAGTATTTATTTAATACATTTCATTTTTCCTTAAAGATTGGTATACTTGAGGCTACCTTTTAGCACCTAAGGACTATTTTCAGAAATTTAAAGTTGATATGGAGAAAAAAACCCTGCCATACCAAGTCCTTCCTACCTGCTTTGGTGCTCAAGTACATTCCAAGTCTAGAGGCTTCTCTAAGTTTAGAAGAAATTAAAGCACTTACACCAGCCTTGGTTGTAGAGGATTCTGGATGGGCCATGCATGGTTCTCTCTATATGGGGCAGCTCTTCCCTGGAAGGCCTGGACTAGAATCTCTGGGCCAAAGGTCTGTATTGTGCTTAGACATTCTTTTCAAGGTGAAGGTCCCATTTTTGAAATTAAATATCTTTTGGTGACCATCTCTCCATTAGAGTGAAACGCAAGTAGGGAGCTCTGGGTCTTTTCTGATACTAATATCTTACTCACAGTTACCAAATTTTCAGTTATGCTAGGTATAGTGAAAAGAAGACAAAGACTGACCATGGTCATATGTACTAAGTGACTGGCCACTATAAGAGGACAGAAACTAGGACTTTCTCTTGGGAGAGCCTTCCTATGTGTAGCAGCCAGGGGTTTGAAGACATGGTGTTGGCATTTTTACTTTTCATCCTTGACCACAGGGTGAGGAAAAAGTCTCTAGCGCTAGTAAAATCTAAGATCATACATAAACTTCTCATTAAAGAACCCATTACGAGTTAAAAATTAAACAACTAGTTGGGTGTGGTGACGCACGCCTTTAATGCCAGCACTTGGGAGGCAGAGGCAGGTGGATCTTTGTGAGTTCGAGTCCAGCCTGGTCTACATAGTGAGTTCCAGGACAGCTGGGGCTACAGAGAGACCCTGTCTCAAAAAGACCAAAAAAAAATTAAAAAAATTAAACAGCTAAACAAATAACAAGTAGATAACTAAAAACGTTGGATGGTGGAGAGATGGCTCAGTGGTTAACAGCCCTGTGTACTTGCAGAAGACCCAGGTCTAGTTCCCAGCATACACATGGTGGTTAACAACCATCTGTAACGCCTATTCCAGGGGATCCAATGCCCTCTTCTGACCTCTGTGGGCATTGCACAATATTTTCTAATGACTGACTCTCAAATTTTCTATATTCTTTATATGTAAGAGGAAATTAAAAGGGATACGGTCAAATCTCAAGAAATTTGTCACCCACAAGTCTCAAGGCAAGTTGTAATTAACCTTAACTCCTAATTTTGACCTTTCCTAGATTCTCTGATTCTCAGTTGATGTCATATTAACAAACACTGCCTCAGGTTTTTGCCACCACAGATGGAGCCCTTCCACCATGCCCTTCCTGTGCTGATGTGTCCCCTCTGAAACCATGAACCAAAATAAACTTCCCCTCCTTTATATTGTTTCCGTTAGGTATTTTGTTACACTAATGAAAAAAAATAGCTACAGAACATTGGAAGTGATAGTGGGATTGTTGCTATAATAAGCCTGAGTGAAACTGCATTTAAAAGTTAATTGACTTTTTAACTTGGTGGAGGAAGTTCAAGACATCATAGGATTCAGGCTGTGACATGAGCATCACTCGCTGCATTTAGCCAGATTTACAGCGAGAGGGAGCAAAAGAAAACACAAAGGTGTGAAAAATGTGCAATTTGGGGGCCGGGGAAGAGCATGGGCTTATTTAAATTACAGACTGGACAATCGCTGACAAAGCAGCTGTAGTTGTTAATGAGATTAGCACCCCTAAAAAGACTGAAAACTTTGTAATCAGAAAATAAGAATATCTTTGAGATAAGAAACCTACCATTGAAGGCTCCTGAATTTAAAAATTAAAGCATATTTGAAAAGCTTTCCTTTCAAAAGAGAATCCATGCAAAAATAGACCTTCAGGGCTCATCCTGGAAATTTTTGCCTAAGGAAATGTTTCCTCAAGTTCAGCCACACAGGCACTCATAGGCTACTGCAGCCACTGTTGTGAGAATACCCCATCTGGCTCCAAATATTTGGATATGTTGTCCCAGTTGAAGGTATTGTTTTGGGAGGTCTTAGAAAATGGTCCTTGATGAAGAAAACACATCACTGGGGCACCTTAGAGAGTTCGTAAACCTTGTGGCTTCCTGTGCGTGCCTGAGGATATGAGCATTCCTTTCTTTGCCCAAGTCACCTCTTGTCACCATGCCTCCCTGCCATGATGAACCCTGATTTCTCTGGAACCATTAACTCAAATAAACTCTTCCTTTTATAGGTTCCCTTGGTCATGGTGTTTTATCACAACAACAGAAAAGTAACTAATACAGGGACCTGTCTCATTGTATTTTAGAAGCATGTAGCTTACTAATTTTATGTGAGTTCACACCTAAGAATTTTCTTTATCAAAAGAGCCTTTGGAGTTTTTAACAATGTTGAGATTGGTAAGACTGGAGTGACTCTTGAGGTGGGACTGAACACATTTTTGCATTGTAAGATGAGCATAATCATTTGGGGTCCAGAGGGAAGGTGCTTTTGTTTGAATCTGAAATGTCATATATTTGAACTCTTGGTCCCTACATTGTCAACTATAGTAGATTTAGAGTCTCTGAGATACACACCTCTGAGCACATCTGAGAGGACAGTTCCAGATAGGTTTAACTGGGAAGAGATGATCTGCCCTCAAAGTGGACAGCACCATCCTATGGGCTGTGGCCACTGAGTAAACAAAAAGGAAAATCTGAGACGGCCTGATGACCACTATCATCTCTCTCTCCTTCATGACTGTCTATGCCATGTGACGAGCTGTCTCATGCTTGTCCCACCACAGGTAGAGTCACTGTCGACATCATGCAGTTGTATGCCTTTAGAATTGGTTTGCAGGAAAGAATTCACAAGAGTTTGGAACTGTGTGCTACAGAAGTCCAAGAATACTGTAAGCAAAGATTAATGGGACATTAAGGAGGGATTGTGGAAGACCAGAATACTTACAGAAAAGTAGGTAGAAAAGACTATGCTCACAAGTTTTCAGAGAGGAATGAAGAATCTATTGGGAACTGAGATAGAGTCGCTTCATGTTATATTCTAGCAAAAAAATATGGCTGCATTCTACTTGTGTGCTAGAAACTTGAGTGAGGCTGCATTCATAGGTAGTAAATGAGCTAGGAAACTTTACAGTAGCACAGTATATCTCAGGTGTGGCCTGGTTATTGCTTGCTGCTCTTAGACCTCCAGTGAGAATGAACAGATAAAGGAAAAATGTGCAGTTTGGTAAGAAAAGGCACATAAACCTATTTAAATTTTCAGACAAAGCAGATGACACAAAAGCTGTTATTGTTAAAGAGATTATTGCCATTAAAGAGAAACTTCTCACCCTGTACTGGACGAATCGGAAAGGTACCCTGAGGAGAAGACCTTACATATCAAAGTCTCCATCTTGTAAAAATGCAAATTCATTTCAAAGGAGAAAATATGAACTTAGAACACCTAGGAAAGGGGTCCTTATTTAAAAATAACCACCCAGGGAAGTGATTTGTTCATGTTCATCTATGTACACAGAGACCACTACAGCTGTGGCAGAAGATTTCAAGTTACATCTCAAGCTGGCAGGATAACATGGCAACATACTTCATAGAGTTTTTTGGGGCATGCAAAATGCAAAAGAAAAGGGTCATGGTGGTTTTCACAAAAGTTCTAGAAAGCCATTGTGACCAGGTAGACTGTGACCCAGTCAAAGTTCCCTTCAAGGAGGCACTGACAGGCCACTGCATGAAGCTGCTAGGGTTAAGCCCAAGTTAAAAGGAGACATCAGGATACTGGAGATGCTAGAATCATAGGATATTCATTAAAGAGAGAGGTGAAATGATCAAGGCATCAGAGCTGGCTGTGTAGAGCTACCAAAACCCAGTGGAGCACAGGTAATACCATCATAAGACCCAAATGTCAGGCATGCACTGTAGGGTTTGGTGTTTTCCCTGTGGGGTTTTTGGTCCGATCATTCCTTGATAAGTTCCTATTTCTCACTTTTGGAAAAGTTAGAGTTACTCTGTGCTGTCGTGCATTGGAAGAATGTACCTTCTATTTTGACTCTGAGGTGCTAGCCATTAAGATTTTTCCATGAGGCCAAGTCTGGTGTTGTACACCCTTAAACTCAACACTTGAGAGGCAGAAATAGGCTGATCTCTATGAGTTCCTGTCCAGCCTGGTCTACATAGTGAGCTCCAGGCCATCCAGAGCTGCATATCAGTGACAACCTGTCTCAAAAAAAAGTGGTGTTTTTTTGGAGGGGAGGGTCTTTTTGAGGCAGGGTCTCCCTATAGCCCCAGCTGTCCTGGAATGCACTAGGTGGACCAGACTGGCCTTGAGCTCACAGAGATCCGCCTGCCTCTGCTTCCCAAGTGCCAGGCGCACTAGGTGGACCAGGCTGGCCTTGAGCTCACAGAGATCCGCCTGCCTCTGCTTCCCAAGTGCCAGGATTAAAAGGGTTCACCACCACGCCTGGCTTTCAAAAAAAAAATGTTTTATTTCTTGATTCTTGGAAGAGTCTTTGGGCTTTGAGCCTTTGAACAGTATTAGAACTGTTAAGCTCATGGGCTTTGTTACAGATGAACCAGATGCATTTCACAGTATAAGATGGATATGAAACCTTTGAAGACCAGGGATGGAACATTAAGGCATAAAAGTGATCTGTTTGTATGTAGTCAGTAGGAGGTAAGCTTGAGATGGTTGATCTTCACTGTTAGCTTGACTGGATTTGGAATCTCTGAGGAGACACACCTCTGAGTGCAGCTGTGGGAGTTCATAGAGGTGGAGATATGCCCTGAATGTAATCAAAGTCATCCCCATAGGCCCCTCTACTTTCCCTCTAAATTCTTCCTTTGGACAAAACTATCTTCAAGCCAGCTGTCAGAGGACTCTGTGATCCTGGGAAGAATAAAGAAGGGAAAACTGGTAACAGTTGATTTCAAGCTTTTCTCTCTCTACTTCCTAACTGTAGGTATAATGTGACCATTTGCTTCATGTCCCGGAGCTATGCCTTCTGCTCTGTTGGACTGTACCTCTCAAATCTTTCCTTAAATTTCTTTTCTCAGGCATCTATTCACAGCAACAAGAATTGTTGGTATTGTTTGGCAGAGGTTATGAAACCTTTCATTTGTGGGACATAGTTTTAGAAGTGGGCCACTGGAGCTGGACCTCTAAGTGCTCTACCTGCTTCTAGCTCCAGCCTGCCTTCTCTGTTTTCTGACTGCACCCTGTGAACAAACAGCTGCCCTACACCCTTGCTGCCAGCAGCAGCGCCACTTTACCATGTCTTTCCCACTATGTTGGACTGATATCTCTCAGAAACTGAGTCAAAATGAACCTTTCTTCCATTAAGTTTCTTCTGTTTGGTGCTTTTATCATAGCGAGACAGAAGCAGGCAGTAGTCTCTTCGTAGCCTGTGCTGAAACCTGTTCTCATTTTCAGTTCACATTTCCTGCCTATGCCCAGATTCAGCATGGTCAAAATAGGACAAAAACATGTTTATGCGCTTTTGAAACATAAGGACCTTGTAAAGGATTAAACAGGAAATGGGAGGAGTCTAGATGCCAACAGTGGATAGAGCAACAGCCTTGAAAATGAGAGCACTAGCAGCATCAAGAATCCCCAGGAGAGAAGGAAAAAAAGAATTTGTTACAGTGGTCTAGGTTTTATGATCAACCAGATAGGAGCTGAAGCCATGCAAGGCTTGTTTGATAGGGGCTCCATCCACCAAGACTCGGGTGCTGGAGAAGAAATCCCAGTCCAGCTAACAGAGGGGAATAAACAACTGTCTTGCCCCTTCCTCTTCTCCTCCACTTTTTCTCCAAATTCTTCCTTTGGTCAAAACTAGCTGCAAGCCAGCTGTCACAGGAACCCGAGAAAGGCAGTCATTGGTCAAATTTCCATCAGACCCTGAGCTACAGTACATAGATGGATAATTCAAGAGAGCACAGACTCAACACCTGCACATTTACCTTCTGTTTTCTTTGTTTTCACCTTGCTTGGCAATCAACTTCCACCAGAAAAGCTTCAGCAGAGAATGGGTTATTGTGACCACTGTGTACTGTTTAATGACCCTGGATTGTTTTTGTCTTCTTTTGAGGGAATGAGCTAGACTGCTTGCTATGAAGTTGGAAGAAATTTCCTTCAGTTCTAGAATCATGAGATTGTAAAGATGAGTATGGTTCTTGGCACATAGAAAACATTTATTTTTTATCCTGTTTTTTATAATGCCCTGTAAAATGCCTGTGTTCTGCCTTTGAAGAATTTACTCAGCAGTCCTACTGTTTGATTCGTTCAAACTGCTCATTACATTTTTCTACATAAGTTATCAGAATCTTTTCTGACTTTGAGTATTTGGATGTTTTCAAATCTTTCTGATTCTAAAATTCTTTAATAATCTATTATTAAAAAGTCAGATTCTAGGTTTTAAAAGTTAATCTGTTAATTGTTCTCTATCTTTAAAATCTTCAAGTTTACACAAAGCAAAAAGAACACAGTAATCACTAAACATGTTACATAGCACTATCTTTCAAGCCAGACAGCTACCATTTCTTTGGACCAGCTGTGCCTACTTGCAAGAGGGTGAAGACATTGCAGTGCAGCTGCTGAATGGTCACCCATGTTCCGGCCAATAACCCCTCATTCATGCTCTGTAAGTAAGCCCAATGAATGTATTGGTTTCCCAGGGTAAACTTTGTTGAAACTGAGCTTTGGTTTACCCTTCATACAGGGAAGGGGTAAAAATCCCAGGGAAGGAATTTTCACAATGTGTACTAGTCACCCCTCATCAGACTTTTTATATTCCTCAGTTTAAGTTACCTGAAATTCATCATAATATAAAAATACCAAGAGAAAACTCTAGAAATTAAAGAAAAAAGAGTCATAAGCTTTAAGTTACATTAGTAGCAAGATGATACCTTATGTCATTCTGTTCTACCCATGCTAAGGTAAGTATACCATGCCTCCTGGTTCAGGCTGTCTGTGCTGTACATTACCTGCCCTTCAGTCACAGAGGAACTATCTTAGCTATTGGACAGTTACAACCTTCCTAGTCCTGTGTTCAAGGAGCCCTGCTACCTAATGCTTAGGTGTGGTGATGCCAGTGGTCTGGATGTTCCAAAACAAAGCTGTAGTGGTATGTCCTGCAAGAGAAAAGGCAGAAGTTTTCAACTCTGTAAGGAAATAAAAAGAAAAAAATAACATGCTGAACTTGCTAAATCCAATAAGATGATGTTTTGAAAGTGAGGCTACATCCACATAACTTCTATTAAAATATGCTGTTATACTTTCTCTATTCAGTTACTATAGTTTTTAACTTCTTGCTGTAACTGTGCCTAATTTATGAAATTTATACAAATGCATATACAGAAAAAATATATATGTAGATTCAGTTCTTCACAATCTTGGCCATTCAGTCAGGCGTCTTGGTAATATCCACTTTGGACAAGCGGGTGCTATTATACCTTGCATTTATATTTGTTAATAATGTATATGTACTAATTATATATTCACACTCATTACATATAAAGATACATAATTTTGCCTTTATGTGCATAATATATTTCCTTTGCTTTATTGAGGTATGGTTTTCTAATAAAATTGTGTATATGTAAGAAGTATATGTGTGATGATTTCATGTATGTTTGCTTTGTAAATTGATTACCATAATTAAGCCATTTAACATCTCACATGTTTATTGGGTGGATGGGGAGTGATGAGAATACTTAACATCTATTCTTAGAAAATTTCAGGTACATAATAATGTATTCAAGCATATATGGTAACATAACACTGAAGTCACACCAGTTAATAACAGGGAAATGTTCTAAGAAATGTTTGGTCAGGCAATGACAGATTTTGAAGAGTTCTTGCACAAACTTTGATGGTAAAGCCTATTGTCCAATTGGAACATGTACAATAACCTGCCACTCACATGCCGCAAGCTTAGAGAACAAGCTACTGTGCTAAAATCTCCAAGCAACTGCAACACAGTGGTCGATATTTGTCTATGTAATACATCTAAATGCAGGAATAGTAAGATAGAAATCTAGTAAGAAAATTTTAAAAATATAGCTTTATAAACATGCATATTTCAGGATTGGAAATTATCTTGGATGAGTGAGTGAGTGACAAGCACATGGGAAGGCCCAGGATCCCTATCCACTGGGGAAGTCACTGTGAACACTGCCTCCTCAGGCTGCACTAAAATGGGCACTTAGCAATGAATGTACTTTGTAGCTAATTTTTGTGGGTATGATTTTAGTCTTGTCTCAACATTTAATTTTTACTGTTTGTTCTTTTGACAATTCCATACATGTATAATGTGCATTTCAATAATTATAACTGCCCTCTGTGCCCCCTCCCACCTTTACCCATCTCCCTTACAAGTTCCATTCCGACATTTTCCAGTTTTAACCATCTTATCTTCAGAGCCTAATCCCAAATCACATCTGAACACTAAGTGCCTCCAAAGTCATCAGTCTTCCTTGTAAATCGTCTAAGTCTATGTGGATGACACTCTGGGTGTTTTATTATGGTTTTATGAGTACCTCTCATATCTTTAAAGCTCCATTTCATGGCTCTTTTTGGTTCTGAAGACCACAGCTCAATGCATTTAGCATTTTCTGTTTTATTAGTACTCATCGCTGGAACAGGTCCACAGCCTTCGCCTGCAGTGATTCTGTGTGTGCTTGTCATTCCAAAGTAAGGTCAGAGAGTCACCAGCTTTCTTTGAGAGAGAAGCTCATGGGCAGTGTCTTCTCAACTTCCCTCTCTGGAGCCCTGTGGGAGGAAGGGAAAATGACTTCTTTTTGTAACTGTTCCTGAGAATACGGCTGCCCTCAGCCACTTTGAGTGTTATGGATTCTCACATTCCTGACACCCAGATGCTGACTCTCACTGATGCCTCACACTTCCATGTTTGTGGGGGATTTGGAACGTTGCAGGTACAGAATTTAATTACAGCTTATCTTAGCTCACCTTTAACTTTAACCCTCTTAATATTCATTTGCTGCCTTCCTCTGTACCTGGTTTTGGTTGTTTGAATGAGAATGTCTCCCATAGGCTTCAAGTATCTGGACAGTTTGCCTTCAGTTCGTGTTGCTGTTTTGAGAAGTTTTAAGGGGAGTGCCTTGCTGGAGGAAGTGTGTCACTGGGGACAGACTTTGAGAGTTCTTAAGCCTTGCCAGACTTCCAGTCGCTCTCTGCTTCCAGTGTGTGCTGGATGTGAGCCTTTGGCTTTCTGTTCTGGCCACCTCCTGCCACCATGCCTTCCCCGCCATGATGGATTCTAACTTTCTGCAACTGAAGCTCAAATAAACTCTTCCTTTTATAAGTTCCCTTGGTCATGGTGTTTTATCACAGCAACAGAAAAGTAACTAATACACTGGATTAGCAGTTATGTGAGCATCAGGTAAACTATTTGACATATACAGAGCACTAGATTAGCAATCAAAAGCTCAGATACCATCCGATAGCATCCGAGACCACCAGCAGGGCTCTTCTTTCACAGGCCTTCTTAATGTTAATACTAGTGTATTTGAAAAGTGCCTTCATTCATGACTTTCTTTGTTCTGTTATTATAAAAATTTCCTCAAAGCGTTACCACATTGGAACACAGAATTTGGGGTAACACAAATTGTGTTCCCAGGCCAGGATCACTCATATTTGGCTCCAGATTAAGCTATCTCTTATCCCTTTGAGGTGAGAGTTGCATTTGTGTATCAACACTTCTTTAGATTAGAAGAGAAAGAAGATGGTATGAAAGAGGGTGGAGGGTTTCTTTCCAAATTTTGTAAGAGGCTAGATGTTCTCTTTTTGAGACAGGGTTTCCTGTAGCCCCAACTGGCCTAGAACTTACTATGTAGACAAGACTGGCCTTGAGCTTAAGAAGATCTGCCTGCTTCTTCCTCCTGAGTGCTGGGATTAAAGATGCGCACCATCATGCCCAGCAGTAGAAATTCTTATTAAATAAACTAAAGCAGAAATTATGAGAGAGGAAAAATCTTCTGCTCCTTACTATAAATCACAAGTGCTAAAAGAACTAAGTTATCTTAGCAATTAAAGTTCAGCCCCTCAGAAAACAGGAAGACAAGTCAGTACGTTGCTGTGTATCTAAATCATCATAGAAGCTGTCTTTAGGAATTCCTTTAAGGGAACTCTGGGGGCCCTCGGACCACATTAACTGCATCTAAGGGTAAAGCAATAAGTTGCGTTGTAGAGTGAGAATCTTTTCAGATATTGATGAAGTTGGCCACTGCTGAGCTATTAGCGCTGGTTCATCAAAGCAGGTGGGTTTGACATAGGAAACATCAAGCCTGGAGAGGACTGCTCTTCATGTCACCTACCTGTAAAGAATCCCTTTAATCTTTTAGCTTCTCTGATTTTAAGAAAGGAATATTTAGAATTATGTATTTGTCCCAGATTTGAAAATGTGCTTTTCAGATGTGTCGATGGATGTGTTGACTGGTTCAGAGGAAGTAGGCTCCTGGGATGCGCAACACTTTCAAAACACATCAAAAAGAAACTGGGGAGCACTTTTCTTCAGAGCCTTATTTGGTCATATTAATTTATCTATTCATTTAATAATTACACATACAGGAAACGCCTCCTACTCAGGCCCTTTTGTAATTACTGAGGATTCTGAATAAGGAAGAGCAAGAATAAATATATAAAGCACCGCCTCAAAAGAGGTAATTTGTAATGGGGAATTGGAAAAAGAAATATGTACATTCAGCATACAGCAGGAATTATTAGCAATATCCACGCACACAAATAAAACAGGGTTTCTCGTTTCTAATTTACAGACTTTCTGGATTTATATCAAAGAGGCAAGTGTTTCATTTAAAATGCAAAGATTTAGAGATTGCAAAGACGCTGGCCAGTCTGCTTTTAATGGCAGAACTGTGCCTTTTGTGACTGTCTAATATAGAGAGGAAATTAGAGCTGGTACATGTTCCTTCTTTTTTCTTTTTCTTTAATGGGTTCTGAATTTCTTGCTTGAAGAAGCACTTATCTAGCAATAGCAAATGATTTCTTTATCCTATAGTCTTTTGAAATGTAAATACAAAAAGTGAAGGTCTGTGCTGGAAAGTGCAGGGATGACTCATTTATATCCTGTCCAATCGTTTCTCTACCTAAAGAATTTCCAGCAGAGTCATCTAGCGCCCATCACTAACTAAAAGGAGCAACAACTTTCAGACTCCATCTGTTTCTTCTGAGCTGTGTGTCCTTGAGGAAGTTACTGAAACTCTCTGAAACAACATTCTCAAATGCAGAAAAAACAGCACTTAGCTCACAGGGTTACTATAAGGATTGAATGAAATTATATGAGTCAACTGCCTTGACTCAGCATTTCCTTGAGAAATGGCACTTTTTTTCCCTATTATTTTTGTCATTGTCTTTATTTCACATTCTCAAAACAAAGTAATCATGAGTGAAATCTCCATTCCTTGTTTTTTACATCATCCGTTAATGTTCATGTCACTGATTTAAAACTCAGCTGAATTCATAATAGCAAATCTTCATGAAGTGACAAAGCAATTAACTGACTGGCTTAAAAATGGATTTTCTGAGTGTCTCATGGAACCTCCACTACAGAAGACAAGAGCCCTCTTCCCTGTGTCTGGCTGTGACTGGAACTTTAAACCATTGTTTCTATCCAATTGTTTCTTGGTAATATTTGCCCTGCTTGCAGGTGGATTATATGTGAATTATCTGGTGTTTCTAGAACTCAGAATTGGATCAGTTGTCCCATGGTCTAGGCATCTCTTCAAATAGATTCTCCCAGGAGATTATGCCCATAAAATAAAACCGTAAGGGCCAGGGGCAATGAGTAAATGGATAAAGGCACTTGCTGCCAAGCCTGATGATCTGAATTAAATCTTTAGGACCCGCATACTAGAAGGAGAAAATTGATTTCCATGAGTTGTCCTCTGCCCTGCACATGCACACATGCCATGCACATAATATACATATATGTGTGTGTGTACTTTTTTAAAAGAATTTTAAGACAAAAGGTTTTTTTCTTAAACAATAAAGTAAAACTACTATAAAATGATAAAGCCTTATAAATGCAGTAGATGACGATTAACACAGAGACCCACAACTGGTCAATGTGCAGAGAAAAGAGACTGGAGTGTTCAGCCCACATGGGACACCTATATCACACCCTCTCCTCCCAAGACTCAGGAATCATCATGAACAAGGGGCCAGAAAATCTGTAAGAGCCAGAGGTGGTAGATAGCCACAAGGAAATCCCGTGTTTGGGACACAGTAAGGTAGCTGCACACATGAATCCACAACCATTGTGACAGTATGCGTAAGACCTGTGCCAACTGAAGCCAGGTAAAAACCCAGCATGAATAGGGGAGGTGGACAAGAAGCTCCAGCCCTAGCTGAGGTTCTGCTGGCAGCTGATAGTTTCTCGGGGAGGGAGAGTCAGTTTTCTTTAAGGGTCTGACAGCACTTGGCCAGACTCTGGGGCCTGGACTCACACCAGTGGACATTTGGAGACACAAATTAAACTCAATAGGTTTTTTAAAATAATCACAGATGTAATGAAGTAGGGGTAGGCGGGTGGTAACATGGGGTGGAGATGAGGGAAGGGGTCTGAATATGATCAAAACCTATTGTGTAAAATTCTCACATAATAAAAATATTTTTAGCCGGGTGTGGTGGCACATGCCTTTAATCCCAGCACTTGGGAGGCAGAGGCAGGTGGATCTCTGTGAGTTCAAGGCCAGCCTGGTCTACATAGTGAGTTCCAGGCCAGCTGGGGCTAGAGGAAGACCCTGTCTCAAAAAGACACACACATATACATACATATATATATATATGAAAAAAGTGGTTATGTTGCATATATATATATATATTATAAGAACAAGATGATCAATTTCGATAAAATAAGTTCAGAAAACCATAGCACTGATTTTTCCACTCTGAGTCAACAGGACTGCTCCCCTTTTCTTTTCTTTCTGCAGATCTTAGAAGACTCCACTGAGTTGTGAGGGGTGAAATATCAGAAAGAAAACTTCAGATTTCTTAATTTCTCTGTCCAGCATGAAATGATAAGTCATGCAGTAGATTTCAAGTGAGAAAGGGGGACATGGCCCCATCTAATGTGATTGCCAGGAACTTGTAAGAGGTATAATGTTTATTTTTAGCAACCTGTACTGATTCTACATATTGACAGATTGGTGTGATACACACAGGCAGCATAGACTGACCACATTTAGCTTTTCTCTTTCTGTTTCTTATCCCCAGGAGTCACTATTCTGTCTAGTTAGCTTTTTAAGTTTTTGCATCTATGAGACAGTCAGCAACATTTTTCTTTCTGAATCTGGCTTATTTTTATTAACACAGTGTCCTAAAGCTCCCATTTTACTGTCAGCAAGAGAGTTTCATTCTTCTTTGTGGGTGAGTAATGCTCCATATTCATCCATGCCCATCTATTACTGGGCATCTGGACTGAGTCCATATCTTAGCTACTTGGAATAGTGCCAATATCACATTCTATACTGTCAGTTGGGTTGCAAATGAGTGCAGGCACAATGTAGAACAGTATAAGACCACCTCAGAAACCAAGAGCAGAAATGCCCTACAATCCTGCTGTCTTACTTCTCTGCATATATGATTACAGGCATTCACCGCCACAGTCAGTTCTGCGGTGCTGGAGACTGAGCTGAGAGCTCGCCAAGCACTCTGCCGACTGAGCTACAGCCTCATCTGTCTTTTGCTAATTTTGGTTGTAGCACTATCCTTTAGATTTCTCGTGTCAAAAATAAGAAACTTCAAATCTGGAACGATGGCTCAGTGGCTGTTTGCTGTTCTTCCAGAGGCCCAGAGATCACTTCCCAGTACCCATGTTAGACAGCTCATTACCACCTATAACTGCAGCTGCATGGGATGCAATACCCTTTTCTGGGCTCCTTAGGCACCCATACATTTATCAAACACACACAGACACACAGATAAACATAAATGAAAATAAATCTTAAAAACAGAAACCTGTGGCTTTAAGAAACTCGTTTAAAGTCATAATATCTGTGACAAGATGTTCCTAATAATTGTAACAGCTAAAATGTGTTTGTTTTAAATTATTATGTAGGTATGTGCCAAATGCACTGTAGACTTTTACGTTTTTTCACATTCTAAACATGCCATTTTGTATCCTCTACAACTGTCACAATCCCAGGCAGCAAGGGGCAGCCTTAGCAAAGCACATTCAAATAACAAAATTCCTTCTTTGACCCTCAGAGGCTCAGGGCTATTTCTTGGTACAAAATAAATTTGGTCCGACTTCAAAAGTTCCCAGTCTTTAACCATCCTTACACTGTTCAAAAGTCCAAAGCATCTTCTGAAACTCCAAGAAATCTCCTGTGAGCCACCATTGAAAAAAAAACCTTTCTAAATAAAATTTCACAGCATATGCATTTCCATTTCAAAGAATAACCAGGGCATAACAAGAAATATTTGGACCAAAGCAAAGTAAAGTCCAGAAATCCAAACACCAAGTCCATCAGTTCCATGTCTAGCATCTTGAACTCTTGATGAAACAGGCTGGGCTCCAAAGGGCTTGAAGAGCCCCCCACCCCTCTAACTCTGTCATCTGCATGACACATTGCCTCTCTTCTGGGCTGGCATCCCTCAATGCCCTCAGTTCTCCTTGGTGGACATTCCACGGTCCTGGCGTCTCCAACATAATGTTTCCATCGTAAACCAGACTTCGATCTTCACGGCTTCACACAGTGGCCTCTCAAGGCCTCCTTGTAGAGTCTCTGACTATGCCAGACATTGTCTAGCATTAAACGTTCTCTGAAACTGTGGAGTGAAACCCCATGACCTCTTAATCGTGAAACTTTGATGCCTCCAAAACTGGGACCATTGAATGACATTGCCAAGTTTTCTGTCAGCCTGGCCTCCTTGGACAAAATCTGTATCAACTTCTGTGTGGTGACCCTGGGGAAATGTGGTCCTAGGCAGAGTCTAGAGGAGCAGGGAAATCCCACAACTGCACATTCTCAGTTCAAGTATTCTTCTTACGTATAAGCGTGCATCTTTGCATGTGGAGCCTTTGATGGGTGGGGTATTGCCCTCAAACAGCATTCCTATTTTCCCAGCGCAGAATACCAAGTTTCTCTTTAATAGTGCTAATCTTTTTAACAATTACAGCTGATTTCTTGTGTGTAAACCCCTGGTCTCAAACTTTAAGCTTACCCACATCTTTCTTTTGCCAAAGAAACTAGTCTACTATCTTTTACCTCACCTCACTCAGTTTCTCAAGACATGAGAAGAATGAAGCTAGGTTCTTAGCCAAAATATCTCATGAATAATCCTTAACCAAGTTCCTGATAGAACCACCCTTCCCCTCTGACACCTCATGACCTGGGTGTCCACTGTCCACATTTCTCTTAACATTCTTACCTTCCAGAATCAACCCAGAGTGCCTCATTGAATCCTGTTTACTTAGCATTTAATGAGTTTTCCAACCCAAGTCCTCACTTGCCTGCAAACCAGTTCCACAGTCCTGAGAATCACAAGGGTAAGGTTTATCATGGCAACATCCACACTGTTTCATACTAATTTCTGTCTCACTTTCCCTTCTGCTGTGATAAAATATTCTCACAAAGCAACTTAGACAAGAAAGTTTACAGTGTGTAAATCGAATTTACATGGGAGGCTGTGCTCGACTTCCAGGCCCACTGTAGCCCCCTCTGCCCACTGTCCTTATGACCAACAGAGAAAATATTCCTCCAAACCACAGTTTAGGGGATAAAAATATTTATTGGGCTTACTAGTAGACCATATGATAGTGGTGAGGGGCTACTTACAAAGGTATGGGCACTCTTGGGCCTTTCTTTCTCCTGCATCTTGGCTGTGATTTCCTGAACTTACAGCCTCAGGTCCAAGATGGAGAAGCGCCCTCCCCTTCTCTGGCTTCCCCTGTGTCTATCCTTAGTCCTTGATTGGGTGGGAGGGTTGACTGTCTCCTTCTGTCCCTTCCTTCCTATGGAGAGCCTTGTAGTTCAATTAGTTTGAAGCAAACAGGTGAGAAACTAGAGAAGAAGGCATCTATCCATTTGTTTGCCAAGACACACTTATGCAACGCAGTGCCAGAGAGATGTAGTCCATCATAGCAGGGGAGACATGGAGGCAGGCAAAGAAGGTATGGTAGGGGAGAGGGTCTGCTGGGCTGCATTTCATCCACACTCAGGTGATGAAGAGAGTGGATAGGAAGTGGGGCTGGGCCATAAAGCCTTCAAGGCCCACCCTCCCTGAATCGTTTCCCCTAGCAAAATTCCTATGGAGGACATTTCACATTGAAACTACAACAGATGGTAAAGAAAACATTTGCTTTACATCTCTAGGAATTTGAAGAATGTACTTTATAAAAAATTCGTTCTCCCAGCCTTTGCTAATCAGACTCCAAAATGACAGAGCCAGTGTACAAACTTTGTGTGCAGCTCTGTTTACTGTCTAGTGGGCATTATTGTTCATTTTTTCCTGCCTCGACAGTTTTCCCCATCATTTGACCTCTCTTCATTTTTACCCATCTTTTGTCACGTTCGAAAAGGATTATTCAATTGCTCTTTTCCTCAGAAAACCTTCCTTAAGTCCATCACCAAACACACCTCTCCATCTTTTGAACATCAGCATTAATACCAATCATGTCCCATTTAATCAGAGTCTGATATGGAGACATTTTACTTTCTAGACCAGCGCACTTCCTATAGGAATGAGCATGCACTGTGTTTTATGTACATGAATCACAGAGCAGGGCCTCTGTGTGGTGAGAGCTTAGGTACTGGGAAGCAGAGGATGCATAGATAAACATATCACTGTGACAAGAGGTAGAGGTTTTCTTTTGTTTGCTTTTGTTTAATAAACTATGAATCTTTAGCAAGACAAACTTTGAAATTTTGCCCTGTAGCTCATGAAAAGAACAGCAATGAACTGAGCACGTTTTTCTCCTTTTTCCCCTGACTACGGTGTGAGATGCCGGTGTGGGTTAGTACTCAGCACATACTTACTGTCAACCTAACTCGTCTTTGGCTCACTCCCAAGTTATGTCTCAATTTCTTACTCAGCTTCTATACACAACAGTAAATATATCCTTGTAGGACATCCATGAAATTTAATTTATGGTCTTAAAGACCTTTGGGGAGTTTGTGTGAATGTAAATGTGAATTATCATTATAGATTCACCTGCATTTGCTTGTGTTGATTTTGTTTCTTTCTGGAGATGGGGAACATTTTCATCACATCGTCTAAAGACATTCAACCAAAATTTCTATCCTCAGAGGCAGGTTGGTCCACTTGTGTCATGCTAATCAATGTTTCATTTTCCGGCCAATTTTTTTTTAATTAACTGTAGCTGAAATGTTAATTATCAATGTTGGTAAACTGTGGGCAGCTAGAAACATGGCCACTTTTGCAGGCAATGGTGTGGAAAATTCCCAGCATTTTGAACCTTTTAAAGTCCCTGTAAGTGACAGTCTCTAGCATTTTTGTTCAATACTAGGCTTTCTCCAAGAAATTACAGTGGGAGCTTGCTTTTAAGAAGTCCCCAGGCTCTCAGCTGAGTTAGGCAAAATTTCTTCCCCTCCAGGCTCAGGCCTGTCAATTAGCTGCCAAGGCTGGCAGGACTGCCAGGAAGAGCTGACAGAGTCTGACTACTGCCCTCTACTGTGCACTCACCTGGGAGGGAGTGCTGGGTAATTAGCTTCAGCCAGATTGGTTCAAGACTTGTCTGTTTATTAAAGTGTAGATTGATAACAAAGGAAGCTGCTATAAGTAGCACAGAGGCAGGCAGGATCATTCTGCACACTTCAAGTCCTTCCACAGTGTCATCGTGAGGCAAATGAAGACTTGCAAGGAGACAGCCTGGAACGTGGGCTTCTACCTGGACTGACCTTGTGGAACATCTAGAAAATTCACACTAGGAAAAAAAATGCATTTTCCTGAATTTCTGGGACTTCAGAGACATGATTCTGATGTGATCTAGGGGTGTGAGAACAAGGTCTTTTTCTTCCTTGATTAGAGAATTGAAAGGCAGGAGAAAAGTATTGCTGGAAATCGTTGAGAGTCCTGGGGATACCATGGAAATCAGATTTGTCTATTGAGGATCTTAGTCTCAGTCATGAAATTAATGCAATTAATTACATTGATAAAAATTAAGACTTTTAATAGTAATTGAGAAAGTTGATGGAATTAAGAATGAACTCAAATGGAAGCTCAAGAGCAGTTTATTAGTTTAAAAGAATAAAAAATAAAACGAGCAGGCAAGCTGTAAATTTCGCAGCTCCCCCAAAAGAGAAGAATGGAGGAAAGAGGGCCGAAAGACATGAGTTTGAGCTATGCCTGCAGGGAGGTCAGCCACGTGGTGGGAGGGGAGCTTAAGAAAAGAGGGAGGCTGTACAAACTACCAGGGATAACGTACCAGCATCTGAAAGAAAAAGACAAGAACAAGGCAAAGTTATGCCTCTTGAGTCAGGACTCAGAAAAGCTGGCAGACCCAGCAATTTCTTAGGCTTCTTTGGAGGGATGCACTAGCAGGCTGGAATTCTGGGAAGGAAAAGAACATTATATTAAAGTTAACACACCTTCCTAGGCATGGTCCCTTAGCCAGGTCCTTGACCTGCCCAACTGAATTAACTCTTAAGGGATGGGACATGGGCTTGTTTCCACAGACAAGAAGATTCTTCTTTACTATCACAATACGAGGCTGCATTTTAGACTTGGATTCTGCCTGGCTCTAAAGCATGAGAAAAAACATTTTTTATAGAGTGTTATTACAATGTTAGGTCTTTTCATGCAGACATTTAATCTTCAAAGTGATCCCATGAAGAAGGGACTCTCTGCTTGTCATTTTACAGGAAGTGAAATGTGCAACGACTTCCGGTAAAATGAGCTAAGTCTTGACTTGAGTCCTCAAATTATACTTCAGGGTTAAGTTGCATCGCACACACTGATGCTGCATCCAGACAGCTAATCCACAAGATCGACAATGTGACTGTTAATTAATTAGTATAAAATTAGCCATTGGAAGACAAATTATGTTAATGATAAGTCAATGACCTGATCTTTCTACAGAAATGCAGCATTTGATTTTTATATGATTGATAATGTGTCCTGTGGTCAATGAGACCTGCCATTTTCCTGGGCCTGCTCTTTGCTAAGCACTATAGAGGAACAGCATTGGTTTTAGAGGAAGGCGAGAGACCTTAGTAACCCTTGAAATGTGTTTCCAAAGTGTCTCTAATGCATTGAAAAGCATTGCTGTGACAAGGGATGCTTTGCTCCTTGTAAGCTGGATGTAGGCTAAATGGGAAAGTAAGAGGAAAAATTGTTGTCAATATTTTGAGTCTAGTCCAATAGAGCTGACTGGTCACATGTGCAGAACTTAGAGAAAACTTTAGGACCGGTATTATCGAAACCTCAAGACAAGTGACCACCAGGGTCATAAACACATCAATCTAAAGCAAGGGAGTAACAGGAGAGAGGGATTCAGCAGAAATCTCTTGAGATCCCACGTAAGGAGAGAAAAAATTAGCTCTCACCTTCTGGTTCAGATTTAATAGCTTGTGTATGTTTTACTCAGAACTCCTCTATGCCGTTCTCGCTCAATATTCTTTAGTTAATACAGCAGCTAGGAAGGAAAGCTGAGGAGAACGAGAAGCCACAAGTGCCCAGGTGCTCACTGGCTTCTACTTGAATTAGAACCCAGGCTACCGAGGGGAGGTGATTACCCTAGTGATAGACTTAGACATTATGACAGTGGGATTGTACTGAAGAAATGAAATGTGTGGCAGTGGTACTGAAAGAGAGGCTCAGGGATAAGTGTGTCATATGGCAGTTTTCTCCAAAATGAAACATTCCCTTCAGGCAGGAAGGGAAGGCTCATGAGACTCAGGAGATGAACAGGTCTGGAAAGGCTGACACCTTCAAGACCTCAAAGCCTTCTTGTAAGCTTCATAGAAGCAATGAACAACAGCTGCATGGGAGGAGACTGAGCAGCCGAGCTGCAGAGGAGATTCTCGAACTTATTGAATTGCCTGAAAGAGGTGAGGGGCGCTCCAGGGTGGTGGCTTCAGGATTCATTCCCATTGTGGCAGTGGACTTTCCAGTGACACATGTACTTTTGAGTTGTTCCTGCTCCTATGATAACTCCCACCCATATTTCTATTGATGTTACGGTAGTAATAAAGGCCTATTAAGAGAAAACGCCGCTGGTCAAGAGAATAGAATTTCTGGGGGCTGGAGAGATGGCTCAGCTGTAAAGAGCACTGGCTGCTCTTGATGAGAACTCAGGTTCTGTTCCCAGCAACCACATGGTGGATAACAGCCATCCTGCCATCTAAAATTCCAGTTCTAGGAGATATGATGCCCTCTTCTGGTCTCCACGTACATTGCACAACACAGGTACACTTACATATAGGCAAGCAAATCATTCTTAGACATAAAATAAAACTAGACAAAAAAAAGTATTAAAAAGAATAGAAACTCTGACCTGGTGGGAGACTATCATTCCAGTTGGGTCAGGTCAATCACCTGGCCAAGGGGCCACCCCTAAGAACTTGGGCTCACTTTAAGCCAAGCTAAAGGAATGGGTAGAATAATTAGTTCTTTAATGAGACACTGTACTGTCCCTGCCCAGAATCCCCTCCTCTAGTGCGACTGTTTCCCAGACCTTATCCATGAAGCTTCCTAAGTCTGTCTGTTTTCTTAAATTTGGGGGAAAAGCAAAGCCTCTCCTTGTCATCTTTTTATCTCTCTTTAAAGCATGCTCCCTGACACTCTGAGCTGCCATAAATGCTTTGGATCTCCTTACTCTTTCTCTAAAGCTCCCCATGTGGCTGTTAGTTCATATGTCTGACCTCACATGGCTTTCTTCAACATTTCTTCCCTCCAATATTCCCCCCACCCCAAACCCCACAGCTGCTGTGATTTACAGTCTGCTGCCCTGAGGACTTTTCTTTTAACCTCTAATAAAACTGTTCTTAAGCTACTCTTTGAGCCTATTCTAAAATTCTTTTATTAATGAGGCTAAGAACCCCAGGAAGGGACCCAATTTTCCCTGTCACTTCAGTTATTATTTACCTAGTCACATGACAGTCCATCTGAGTTTAGAATTTAAGACTCAAGGTCATTCTTTTCAGAATTGTCCCATTTGTATTTCTCTGTAGAATCAAACATTAGAAGCTCTGGGAACATTATGCCTTGTGTAACTGTTGGCACAAAAAGAGCTCTCACCTCCATGGGATAAGAGATAGCCTATTTTGGAGCCAAATGTGAGTGACCACAGCCCAGAAACACATACTGTAGTTATCCCAATTTCATGTTCCATCAGGATAACAATTTCATGAAGTTTTTACAATAACAGCACACAGAAAGTCATAAATCAAGGCACTTTTCAAATACATTGGTGGAAGCATCAGATAGGTGGGCTATAGCAAAATGAGGAAATCTCTGCTATAAGCCTTACTATAGAAAGTAAAGGCCTCAAAGAATTGCTAAAAGCTCTTGCAGTGTGATGGTAATGAAACTCTTTGGATGGTTGCTAAGAACTTTGAATGATTGCTAAGAACTTTGGACCCTGAAAGCCCCAAGATAAGGCAAGAAATAAGAATGGGGAGGAAAACAGGAAGTCTTTGTTTTCCAAAAGTGCCACATTCCTGCAACCTTTGCGACCATATGTTACCTGTAAACCACTTACTTACTGACAGGATTACAGAGTGATCCAGCTGTCAGTCTCCTCACCTGAATTTGTTTGCTGGTCTCTTAACTCTACTGATTTTCTGTAACAGTCTCAGATGGTATCTGGTGGTAGTGGAAGCTAGTGGTCAGCGATGTTGATACATTCCAAAACATTTCACCCGCTAGTCACAGGTACATTCGATTAGACACAAAGGTGGGCAGGGAATGGCTACTAATAGGATTAAAGATAGCCGAAAATGAATTGTAATTAGGCTCTGGACCTGCAACATCCCAAACGCTCCACAATCACATAATCACAATCATTTAATCGGCTTTACAAATGGTTCAGTATCAGGTGTCTTTCCATCTTATCAAAAAGTTATGAGTGTTTAGTATGACTAACACTCATCTTTTCATCTGTTTTGTATGAAACTGTTGAGTCTTATCCCACACTTTGATCTTATTTTCAGATCTAAGACACCAAAATTCTGGACTGTTTAGGTTTCTATAATATAGACAACAATTATGAATCTAATTTTATAAAATTTCACAATTTTCTCTTTACAAAATTGTGAAAACGACTTGTGAAACAGAGTGAAAAACTCTGTTTCCTGGATATCGTGTTGATTTCTATCTTTACTTCCTTACTTCCTTTCAATTTGCTTAGGGAAGAACAAGAAGATCGTGTTCAATCTGACCTTCTCATCCAGAAGTCACAGAGATTTTAAAAACATCTCTAAACATTATACAAATATACCATGTATACTGGAGTGTCTAGAAGCCACAATGGAGATAATATGGGAATAGCAGGTGTCTTGGAGTGCAACAGAGCCTTTCTC
>NW_008332592.1:1131089-1131284 GCF_000622305.1 Nannospalax galili
CTTCTCCTGTGTAATCATTGTCAATTATAGAAGGATAAATGGTGAGGCCCTGAATTATAGAGGAGGCCCATCCTATAATGAGGAAAAACATTTGAGGAGGAGGGGGGCCAAATACACTGGTGGCCACAACCTGTGTTCCATCCTCAGGGCTCAATATTATATTGGAGGAGGCACACAAATCCAGTCCGGTGCTTC
>NW_008332592.1:1131352-1132209 GCF_000622305.1 Nannospalax galili
AAAATGACAAGGTTTTCCGCACTTAAAACATTTTTTAGGGAGGGTGGGCCCTCTAGTTGTCTGAAGAGCAGCACCAATTGCCAAATTTATGCCTTGAGTAATCTTATGAGAAAAGGAGTCTACGTCAGCACAAAGTCTGATTAATTTATTCAAGGACTTATTTTTGGCTTGTCCCTTAAGGACAGATTTGTAAGCAGAATTAGCATTTTCACAAGCAGGTTGTTTAATGAACTTGTCATTGTCATCTTCAGGACCCAAAACTCTTTCAGCTACCTCTTGTAACCTGCCCACAAACTCACTAAAGGGTTCTTGAGAGCCTTGAACTATTTTAGTTAGGGGTGTCATGAGGCTGCCTTTTGCTGGGATGTTTCTCCATGCCCCAAGTGCAGCCTCCTTGGTCTGCGCTAAAACCCCTGTGGGTAATCTAAGCTGTCGGCCCTGGTGATATATTTTTCCTTGTCCAGCAAACTTATTAAAGTCCAGGTGGCTTCCGGGGCCTGAGGGTCCCATTGGTTTCTGCTGGCTATAGTCTGACAGCAATCAAGGTAGTCAGCTTTCCAGGATAAGAATTGTCCACAAGAGAGGACCGTCTGAGCCACCAGAAGCCATTCTCTTGGTGTAAAGTACCCGCCACCAGACAGGGTCTCAAGCATGGATACAGTAAATGGGGCGTTGGGGCCATAGTTCTTAACTGCATTATTTAATTCTTTAAGAGGTTTAAACTTGAGGCGCTTATACTCAATATCTGAGAATATAGTAGAGCGTCTACTACGCCCTGAAGGGGCAGGAGCAGGGACCTGCTCCGAAGCAGCCTCACCCTCTTCTTGTGCCTCTCTCCCCTCCTCATTATCAGAGTC
>NW_008332592.1:1133541-1143859 GCF_000622305.1 Nannospalax galili
GAGACGGAGCCCAAGCAAGTCCACTTGTCAAGGGTTCGCTTTATTGAACTGCAAGCTTTCCTTATATACAGTTTGTATTTAGAAGGGGTTGAAGAAGTTGGTCAAAGGTTACAGCATTCTTATGGATATGGGAGAGGGACTGAGCAATTCAGCAACGTCACTGACCACCAGGTGTTCCAAGAGATTACTGCATGACTTATCTTTTCTGAGAACTGTTTTCAAGGGGAAGAGAAAGATAACCTTGTCATAAATTCTTTCTCAAGGTTACTAGTGCAGGCAGAATGTCCTGCTTAAGTCAACTGTTTGTAGAGCTATATTATATTTTTTGGTAATGATTGTTGTTTCTCTAGCTCCCGACAACAGAGGATAAGTTTTAGAAAGAAAACATTTTATTGTAGGGAGTGGAGAAGAGAGAAAGAAGGTAGAGTTCCTGTATAGCAGGAGGGTTCTCTGTGAGTGCAATCCATTGAGCTGTATTGCCTTGGAGTTAATAAGGGTTTGGTGAATGGAGGATTGAGAGGGGACATGAGCTGATCAGTCCAGTTCCCATTCCTGGCATCCATCTCCCTATAGTTTTGGTTCTGTTTCAGTACGGTTTCTAGGAATGGTGTACTCCTTTAGAAAAAAAATGATAAGGAAAAAAAAAAAGCAAACCCCCTTCCTAGCATCCCAAGCCGCTAATGATGGTGGAATCTGAGACATCACTGGCTTAGTTACTTTTGGCATCTCTGGCCTCAGGCAAAGACAAGTTTCCTGGCAGTCCCAAGGGCATTTCTGGCTTTTAGCCAGGAAAGAAACTGGTTACTTTTCTTTTGGGATCTTTCTACATTTAAATGCATAGCCAAAAATTCTTCTTATTTTCATCAACTACATTATATTATTTATTAATGGATTATAGGATCCTGACAACCTAATAAAAAAATTGAAGAGTCATTTGTTTAGTCCGGTTATGAAAATGTATGAAAAATCATCCAAATTTGCTTATATAAATGAATACATATTTAATTCCAATTACATTTGAAGCATTATTGACAATACCTAATTGACACATTTTGGAGACTTTCTATCAGCTGATCTACTTTCTGAGCTCACTGAAAGTTCTCATATGTGTGGTTCAAGGGGACACCGAGGAATTTTGGAGGTAAAATGTTTATTAGAAGAGTTCTTAACCTGCACTGTTAACCTTGACTTTCACATCTGTTTTTCTGAACTCAAATCCTCTGATGACCTTGAACCATGGATAGACAGACAGATGACAGCAAAGCAGGAGCTCTGAGGAGAATTCAGGCTGGAGCACCAGAGACAGTAGATCCTGGACTCAGGAGAATCAGACCTATGAGCCAGGAGTAAGGGTCAGTTGTTGTAGGTCTGTGAGGAAGGTTTTGGCTCTGATCTGCAGCCAGGCTCTATGATTCCTTAGCAAGAGGCAGGGAACAGAGCGGGGAGCAGGATGTGGGGACCCCTAACCCTTTGATGTAAACACGTTCTGAGGTGAGAAATCCAGGCCCCTGGAAGTCTGTCAGCTGGTAGGAGACAAAGCCCTCA
This sequence comes from Nannospalax galili, assembly GCF_000622305.1. Taxonomy (NCBI): domain Eukaryota; kingdom Metazoa; phylum Chordata; class Mammalia; order Rodentia; family Spalacidae; genus Nannospalax; species Nannospalax galili. Next base: position 1,135,087 of record NW_008332592.1, read on the forward strand.
GCAGGGTGCCTGAGAGGGAGGGGCTGCTGCAGGGATTGTGACCTTAGCTGCCATCATCTAGATTCTAACATTAAAATCATGTGAGGACAGTCTTTCCTACTCCATTAGGGCAGGTAACCTAATGCTTCTGAACATCACAGGTCATCTGAACAATGTCATGAAAGACTCTAAATCCCCTTCCCCTTCCACAGGAAATTATGCTGTTTAGAAGCGCCTGAAGATCACATTACGTGGGTCCAGGTCCCCCTTTCTCACTTGAAGTTGACTGCATGACTTACTCAGTTCATGCTTCACAAAAAATTAAGAAATCTGGTTTCTTTCTTTTCTTTCAAGCTCCCTTCCTGTTTTCTTCCCTGTTGTAAACAGTAACCTCATTCTTCAATTACTTTGCCTCCTAATGTTACAGTCTTCCCTGTCTGTGTCATAGCCTAACTCCAACCCAACATCTGATTCTTTAGATTCTATCTTCAGATTACCTGAGCCCCAGATATTTTCACAACCTTGTTACCACACTATTCCAAGCCATTGTTGCCTTCTGTCTGGACCATTGCAATAGTTTTTCCAGTAGTTTCCCTGTTCTGCTTTTGTCTGCCTCATTCTATCTTCAATGTGGTCAGAGTTGTTCAATTATGTCAGGTCATGTGACTTGACCAGGCCTCCTCCTGTGGTGTCCATCTCACTCTGAAAGAAAGCAGAAGCCATTAGCTGGTTTCTGCAGTGACCTGTCACTGTTTCTCTTTGCCAGGCCCTCTCTGCCCCGGCCACCTGACCTCATGGCCCTAGGTAGCCCTGGCCTGCATTGTGCTTTGACTTTCAGCCTGTGGTTTGCTCCCCATGAAGACTTTTTTCAGTTGCATCCTGTTTACTCTCAAGGGTTACCCACTCTATCAGACCTTTCGGCTACTCATTAAAATGTCAACTCTCATATAATGGCTCCTATTTACATTTTTACTTGACACTCATTTTTTTAATTTTATCTTGCTTTTTTGTTTCCCCCATCAGACACGGTAAAGTCTTTGACATCACGGTATGCTATGTTGTCTACAAAGTTCACACTGAGAACTTAGTAGTCAAGTGACTGAAAACGAAAAGCAAGTCACAAAACGTCTTATAATCTTTTGTGTAAGTTTAGGGTTTGGGGTTGGGCCACATTCGCTATTCTTGGACGCATGTAGCCCACATACCTCGAGTTGGAATCGCCTGCAAGATTTAATTTTCAAGCTTTATCAAAGCAGTTCTTCTTTCTACATATTTTGCTTACTTTTGAGTGTCTGACAGCTAAAGTAATGAACAGAAATTAATAGTATTCAATAAACATTTACAGACGTACATGAAGGAGGAAGGGAAAGTTTGCATGTTGAATGTCCTTCAAGGTCCATGTGCTAAAAGCTTGGTCCTCAGTTTGTGGTTCTTGGACACAGGGGAAGCATTTCCAGTGAGGCTGAGCGGAAGGGCCTTAGATCACTGGGTGTGGCCCCAGGGGCATTCTAGACCCTCGTTTCTTCCTCTGCTTCATTTGCTTTCTACCTTTGAGGCAAGTAGCTTGCTTTGCTACAGTGTCACAGTAGCAAGAAGCCCCTTGGGAGAAGGCTGGTCAATTCTCTAGCCTGGATAAAGACCCAGCCTTCCATTTTGTTGGTCATAGGACCACTCCTAGGAAGCTGAATTCACCTTAAGTCATGCTAAAGAGTGGGCAGAAGACCTGCTGTGTGAATGAGGTAGTGAATTTTCTACCCATCCCATAGCTTAGTGTTTTGGGATCAAGTCATAGAAGTGTAACTCTCCCTAAGTCTTGTCAGCTTTTCTGAATTCCTCAGAAAAGCATAACCTCTCCTTTCCTTCTTCTTCTCTCTTTTCTGGGCATGCCTTCCCCAACGCTTTGGACTGCTCCAACGTCTTGGATTTCTTTACCTTCTCTCTAAAGCTCCCTTTCCCTTCCTTGGGTGTGGCTGCTAGTCCACTATGTCTGACCTCCATCCATGCCGCCTATAAACCTACATGGCTTTGTGGCTTTCTTTCCTTCTCCCCTCCATTCTCTTCTGCAAGGCAGCTGAGATTTACAGCTTGCCTGCCCTGAGAGTTTATTTTTGAATTCTAATAAAATTGTCTTAAAGCTTCCATTTGAGTCCATTCTCAAACTCTTTTATGAATGAGACTAAGAACCCTGAGGAGACACCATTTTCTGTAGTACCATCAGGCTCCCTGCCATTGTCACCAAAGGCTTAAATGCAGTGACTCATTTAGCCAGAATCAGTGTCTCTATGTATGTATTACTTAATTCAGGGGTTTTTGTTAAAGTTGTAGAAAACTGATGAACATAATAAACTCTATACTGAATCTCATCCAGAATTGACTGCTTAAGCCATTCATTAAAAACCAGCTCCCTGACAGTAAAGCGTGTTTTTATTTTTATTTTTGGAGGGCCTTCCCCCAATATTTTGTCTTTCACTTGGTGTGGGATACAAGAACAACATATTCCGCAACTGTTGCATTAAGGTCTACACATCCCAGCTTTTTGCTGTGCGTGGATTGAATACTGGCAAATCTGTAAGGGAAACTTAACATATGCCAGGATACCCAGGAGAAGTTGAGGAAATGAGGAAAATGTTTTAGTAAGGAATCGCAGAGTTTTTCAGGACACACAGAGAGGGCCTTGAAAGTTTGACTCTAATGGTGTTTGCTCTCAAATGCCTGCACTGTTTTCCGATTCTTTGGCTCAAACCTGTTTTCCCTAACGTTTACCTCAGACAATGGGCACGAACACCTCTGCTGATGATAGAGACATTATAAACAGAAATCGCACTGCACTGTCGTCAATATGTCTTAGGGCCCAGGCTTGAAGCTCTGAATCTACTCAGAGGTTTCGCCAACTCAATTGCCAAGTTTCCTGCTACTTAAGAAGAAAAGGCTGTTGTTCAGAGCCTGGATTTTGCCTGCTCAGTTACTGCCTGTGAGCAAGACAGCACTGTCAGAAGTTCCATAACTACCTGGTCCGATGTGAGTCTATGAAATGAAAAGTAATGCAGATGACGACCAATGGCAAACACAGCTCTATTCTAACAGGATCAAAGTTCCTCCATTTTCAATCTGATATGTATTTCCATGGGTAGATCTTTTAAGTTTTTGTTACCTCTTTCTGTCTTACGTATCAAAAGGTAAACAGACTGCTTTTTGCAAGGTTTCTGCTTGTATCACCGTCGCAGCTGGCGTTCAGGCCTGGCATTCTCTGCGCACATCTCACCTTCCCTTGCAGACATTTGACTGTAGGAATGCTGAATCTGATGTGGACACCTAGACCTTAGGGAGAAAAGCCTGATAACCCAGAATAGAAAACTGAATTATTAGTGCTTTCTTTCAACCTTGACACTGGCACTTCTGATGAAGGATTGAAAATTCCTGGCTAAAACCTCCTTTCCGATTCCTTTTGATTAAGCCAGAACATTTTTACAGAGAAATGTTTATATCTCACCTAGAGACAGAAAAACTGCTCTTTAAAGTGTAAACTCAAATAGAAATGGAGAATAACAAGAATATTTATTTGCAGTTTTCAGAGATCAAGCAAATATTTGTGGCTGCAATTTTTCTTGCTCTTGCTGTTGCTTACAACTCAATGGAAATGCTGTTGGGATGCTGATGAGACCTAGTGTGATGTTGGGATGCTGATGAAACCTAGTGTGATGTTGGATTCTGGTGAGACCTAGTGTGATGTTGGGATGCTGGTGAGACCTAGTGTGATGTTGGGATGCTGGTGAGAATGCCTGAAGAGCATCCCCCTGTCAGAGAACAGGAGCTCCAGCAAATATGCTCTGTAACCAGAGCTGCTGCTAGATGTAATTAGGGTAGGTGCACTAATTTGAGTCTGAGTTATGACAAGCACTTTTTATGTAAGTTACTCAGTGGGAGCACTGTATCATACTGAGGATGTCAAGGGCTTATGTTTCAATCATAAAAAAACTGGCTGAGATCTTAAAGTTGCCAAATAACATAACCTCAAAGGGGTCATAGTACTTTGAAAGATAGCAGTGTGGGGATTTTGAAGCATCAGGAATGAATGAGAAATAACTTAAAGCAGATAGCTGGCTGGGTGCTTTGACCATCTACTCTCATTTTTACCTAATTACTAGACAGTTTGATTGGCATCCCTAAAGTGCAAAATGCCTTCAATAGCAAATAGATGCTGAGTGTGTTTATGGCTTTTTAATAGTGTTGGTGTGTGACAAAGGTGAGCCCTGAGAGGATGAGTCAAGTTCTGAAGCCCAGGGGACCCAGGACCTGCACTGTTACCCTTTGGCTTTCCCATTCATTTTTCTGTACTCTAATGCCCTGTTTACCTTAAATAATATATATCTGAAATATATCAGGGAGGAAGAGATGAGAACAGGATAGCTGATTGCTAATCCATCCTCTTCCACTTTCTACATCAGGCTCTGTGGTTACTACCTCTAGACTGGATTGTATTGCTCTCATCTTCCAGTCACTATGCCCAGTGTGGAGACCCTAAGAATACATTCTTGAATTTTCCATCATCAGTGCCACAGAGATGAAGAAAGTCAGATAATTATTTGGAGCTTCTACAGTGTAATGCACTCCCTGGCATCTCTAATATCTGGAGATTGCAATTAGAGAAGTTGATGACACCACTGTGATACGCATATCTGTCATCACTTGTGAATATAGACGTGGGCTGCCCCAGCTGTGTAATGGACTCAGAGCTAAGTATTAAATTGGATTCATGAATTATATTTTTAAAGGATTTTCAAAACTAAAAATGACTTGCAGCCACATTAATGGAAAATGGTAAATCGAAGACATTCAGGTGAAGAGCTTAACCCAAGCAGGAGTTTAATGTTTATAATGTTCAGACTGCATTTGATGTAGAGATTTCTGTGTATGGTTTTGCGATTTTTGCTTCTAATTGGTTAATTTTTTTAAAAGTTTCAGGAAATATTGTTATATGAATATTTTCTTGTTTTCACTGATTATCTTTATAACAACGTAACTAAACTGCATAGACGTTCAGGCTAGTTTGCATCAGAGTGCTGCATTAAATATTTGGAAGGCTTTACTTTCATACTTTCACTCTTTTTAAACACTGTGGTAGGTTGTTACATGACTGTTAATTTATTACCTCAAGGTCTCAACCAAGACACCATGTCCATCATTTAAATCACTGTTTCAATTAATTTTCGTGTTGTTGCAATAAACTACCCTGACGTTCAGGCTAGTTTGCATCAGAGTGCTGCATTAAATATTTGGAAGGCTTTACTTTCATACTTTCACTCTTTTTAAACACTGTGGTAGGTTGTTACATGACTGTTAATTTATTACCTCAAGGTCTCAACCAAGACACCATGTCCATCATTTAAATCACTGTTTCAATTAATTTTCGTGTTGTTGCAATAAACTACCCTGAAAAAAAGCAACACAAAGAAGGAAGGAAAGGTTTCTTTGGACTCACAACCAGAGATAAAAACCATGAAGGGGGCAACAGGGGCAGGTCGCCATGGATTTTCAGCAGGAAGAAGACAGCAGTGAAGACTTCCGCTTAGCTTGTGTTTTCATAAAGTTGAAACCTCAACCCAGGCTGCCACCCACAGTGGACAGCATATCTCACCTCCATTAACCTAATCAAGATAATTCTGCATAGGCATACCCAGAGACCACCTCCCAGGAAATTCTACATGTTGACAATTAAGACTAACCATCACCATCTCTATGCAGCTAATGTAACCATCTTTTACCTAACGACAGCACTGTCAGAGAAACTGTCTCGAAGGGATGCTAGATAATCATTGAGCACACAGCTCTATGATTTTGGATGATCTGAATGTGTGTGTGTGTGTGTGTGTGTGTGTGTGTGTGTGTGTGTGTACGGGTGTCTGTTGGTTCACATGCATTTAATTAAAAAGCAGGCATGTTTGTAGGATTTGGAGGGAGTGTAACTAGACTGTTAATTCACTTTAGTAATCTTGTAATGTACAGGAAAATTCAATAACTTATTGTTAAAGTGTAAGTAACAATGTTTTTGGAATTAGCAAAATCGGGCAAGGATTGAAGAAAAGGGTATTGGGAAGGTCAAACTGTCTCAAAAACCTGGGAAGTTCACCTTGGGGAAGAGAGGCAGGCTTTGGAATGCACTTTGTATGGCACTGTTTGATGAGTCTTTATACCTTTGCCCAAAGGAATGGGATTTATGCACTTTTGTAGAGAAGCTTAAGCAGTGTGACAGCAATGTTTGCTTCATGTTACAGTGTGGAGAGGGACAGAAGGAACAGAACCTGTGCAGGCATAGGTGATGGAAAGATGAGATTAGCAGAACCACAGCTGGCCGGGGCGGGGGGGAGGTGCTCAGTGTAAATGACTCTTTTGGGAGGAAGGAAGGAAAGCCCCTGTGAGCCTTGGTAAAATCTTAGCACTTTATAGAATGATGACTTGGAGTCAGGGTCAAAGACAATGAACTGTTGTTTCCAGTTTTGTCTTCCTTTTGTTTTCTGAGCCTGCTTCTTTAACCACATGCAACCTTCACCAAAAATTATTCTGGTTCTTGCAACTTGAAGAATCAAAGGTTAAAACTATTTTTTTAATTTTATTTATTATTTTTATTTTATGTGTGTACATGTACTGCCTGCATGTAGGTAAGTGCACCTGTGTCGTGCAATGCCCACGGAGGGGAGAAGAGGCTGTTGGATCCCTTGGGACTGGAGTTATGGACAGTTGTTAGCTGCCATGTGGGTGCTGAGATTCGAACCTGCATCTTCTGCAAGAACAACCAGTGTTAGCCATCTCTCCAGCCCCAAAACTATTATCTTTTTATTGTCCCAATTTTGGTCAACATTTCAAAGTTTCTATCTGAAGCTGCTGTTAATTTGAATAGCAATGAATTTTTTATGACTGAAATTAATACTAATTTTTATATATACTTTTTCTTTCTTTATTGTAGTAACTTAGAAATTTCAGTAAAATATTGAATAGATATGGTGACAGAGGGCATCTATGCTTGGCACTAAATCCCTGTGGAATTCTCTGCATATTTAATTCTTAGTATGTTTGGTGAACTTTTTTTAAAAAATATGCTTTTTATTAATATGAAAAAAGTTGCTTTCTGTCATTAATTTTTGTCTTAAATGGACATCCAACTTTACATTGAACAGTTCTCTTCTAATGATGGATGTTTGTCTTCCTCTCAGTTTTTGTATTGACATGGATAAATTACTGACAGATTTTTTAAAATGTTAAATGACTGAACTCTGATTATTAAGTTTCTCAAAATTAAAAAGTAAACTGTGGGGTTGGGGATTTAGCTCAGTGGTAGAGTGCTTGCCCAGCAAGTGCAAGGCCCTCGGTTCAGTCCTCAGCACACACACACACACACACACACACACACACACACACACACACATTGTGGGGTTGGGGATTTAGCTCAGTGGTAGAGTGCTTGCCCAGCAAGCGCAAGGCCCTCGGTTCAGTCCTCAGCACACACACACACACACACAAAAAAAAAAAAAAAGAAAAAAAGAAAAAAAGAAAAAAAATTGCTCTACTTTTAAGGTAATAAGTTATTGTGAGTTTTCATATTTATACCCGTAATTTCACTTTCAAGAACTATTTCCACATAGTTTTGAATCATTGTAAGAATAATCTCATAAGCTGGACCAGTTAAAAAACTTCCTTGTTCTAGGGCCCAGAGGGGATGAGAGAGATGGGTGGTGGGCCGGCCCTAGACTAAGAGCTGTTGGAGGCTGATTGCTGCTGGGTGCGGAGAGTATGCCTTGCACTCTCTGGATGGACTGACTGTACTCTAGCGAATGAACTTGCACTGAAAGGCATCTGGGTGCAAATGCTTGACAGCATTGGATTTCCCATGTGTGGCAGAGTGCATGGGGTCTGGTGGGGCATGGGAGAGGCATGGATGGAGGAGGGGTCTGGGCTTGATTGAGAACTGTTGTATGAAACTACAGAAGCTCAATAAAACAATTTAAAAAATTCCTTGTTCTTTGTTTTTTTAAAAATTGATTTACTTTATTTTATGTGTATGAATGTTTTGCCGGCATGTATGTAAATGCACCACATGTATGAAATGCCTCAGAGGCCAGAATAAGGCATCAGATCTCTTGGAACTGGAGTTAAGGTCAGCTGTTAGCTAGCATGTGGATATTGGGAAGTGAGCCTAGGTCCTCTGCAAGAGCAGTCAGTACTCTTAACCACTGAACCATCTTTCAGCCTCTCATTTTTTTCAATGGCTAGGAATTATTATTTCTAAGGAGCATTTTATGATTTTAATTGCCATTATTTTTCTTGGCTCCTATTGAATAAAGTAAATATCCTCTACTATCTTTTAAACTTGTTTCTTCTAGGCTAGAAGTTCATTTTTAAAAATAATTTATTTTTAAAAATTTTATATGTATGATTATTTTATCTGCATATATGTAAGTGCATCGTGTCATGCAGTGCCAGTGAAGGTCAGAAGAGGGCGTTGGAGTCCCCTGGAATCAGAGTTACAGATGGTTGTTAGCCACCATGTGGGTGCTCTGAATCCAACCCACCGTCCTCTGCAAGAGTAGTCAGTGCTCTTAACCACTGAGCCATCTCTTCAGCCCAGAAGTTAAATATTTTATCAGCATAGTTAACCAAAAATTTTTATTAAAACAATTAAAAATACATGGGTACTAGTTTAATATGCAAAATTTTAAAGGCATTATCTAAAATCTTGATTCATAACAATATAAAGAATGTCTACATTAAGGTTGTTAAAGAGGCATGAGAAAATTTGTGA
>NW_008332592.1:1144228-1151050 GCF_000622305.1 Nannospalax galili
AGAAGGACCTATGTGTTATTCGGCTGCCAGCACGGCAGTGTTCTCATAAAATCATTTCTGAATCCCTCATCTGACTCAAAACATCTGGCCAGCAAAGCGTGACCATCATCCGAAGAAATCAGTGAGTGCAAAGATGGTGTCATTGTGGCCTCCTGAAGACTGACACCCAGAGCAGAAAGCCGCTTTCTGGTGGAAGTCCAAGGGAGAATTCCCTCCTCTGAAGAGAGTTGGAGGAGTTCATTGCTGCCTGATTTAGAACCATAAAACGAGACTTTGGGAGGTATTGGAATTTTTGCTGCTCTGAGATCACAAAAGTCATGGAATGAATTATCCACAATATAAATGTAATTTTGTCCAGTGAATCCTGCTTGATTGGTATACTGCACAATTATTTAGTTAGTACCCTTACATTTTTAGCATGCACTTGAGTTAATTTATCTCACCTTCTCCTAAACAATGCTATGATACTGGTACTGAGAGTTTCTAGCTATTTCTTTGAACTTTCTTAAGTACAGTTCTCACCTACCTCTATGTCTGTTGCTTACGTTCAGAGACCTGCTTTCCCTTCTTATTTTTAGAACACGGTCTTCCTATCGGTGTTGTATCAAATTCCACGTGGTTTTCTCCTTTTTCAATTCACTTAGGTCATGTCTTATACTTTATTTCCTAACAGTTATGGTATTGACCCATCTGGAAATGTGTGGAAGGAATTTAAGTATGTTTCCTGTAGATTGCCAGTAGTCACTCTTTCACTTATTTGGGAATTTGCTGCCTGCTCCAACATGCCTATTGCTGTCTTTGCCATGTGCTTCTGCATGTGCTGGGTCCTGGGTCCTGTTTCAGGTCTTCTACTCTCTTCTGCTGATTTTACGGGGGCCAGAATATTTTATGCTTGTTTGGCTGCTCATACATTTTACCATTTCCCCATTTATTTTATGGAATCCTGGGAGATTCCACCTTCTCCATCAAATTCAAAACAATATCAAGCTACAAATAAATTTCATTGACATTCCAGAGGAAGTGTTATTTGGTTGTATAGTAACCTTTGGTATTTCTTAGACTCTTTACTGTGTCGGGGCGAAGGCTCTGCTTGTCCTCGTTTAGGTCCTGTTTTACTCCATGGATTTGTTTCCACACGATGCCTTACTTTTGTCTCTTGTTGTTGAATCTGTTGCCACATTCTGTGTCGCTGTTGTTCTTACAGTAATATTTCCCATACACAAGCACCCTAGGGAGACAATTTTTAGGATGTCTCTAGGTAGACAGGGCCAAATGCTTAAGGGACACAGCAGAGAACAGGTGTCAGACTCTACTGAGCAATACTAATGTGGCATCTGCTACATTATGAGACCACGGGTTAGCTGTCATTTATTCCCTCCAGAAAGATTCACGTAAGGCTTATTATCATGCGCCAGGTACTGCTGTAGAGACCAGGATTGTACGGTGAGTAAAGCAAGCAACAGCAAGTAGAAAATAATGCCTTGCTCTATTTAGCTGGCTCTTCAGTAAAGGCGACAGATTATAGACAAGATGAATAAATTTGAACTGCATTCCAGAGTGTTAAAAACTCAGGAGAAAATCAAACTGGGGACAAGAGTGAGGCATTCTGGAATGGGCTGGTATCCTTGGTGGTCTGTACTGTCACAAGAAGTGTGGAGCTGGGAGAGGTGGTGGACACAGAGAAAGCTATACAGTGAGGTGCAAATCCTGCTAAGGGAAAATACTTAGGGATCAAATGGGATGTGACCCCACAGTAGGTTCTGCCACAGAGTGCTGAAACCGTGTAACGGGATTTCACTGCATTCTTTGGACTCTGGGTTGAGAATAGACTGATCCAGTTTAAAGACACTACTGAAACTAGAGGACAGGTACATTCTGGAGTTCTTTTGAATGTAAAGTAGAATGGATATTAAGTGCAAAGTAAACAGAGGAGTCAAGAATGGCATGAATATTTTTCTTCTGAGTACCAGGGACACCATCACCTTAGGTAGTGAACTCAGTGGAAGAAGCAGTTTTGCTCAGGAGCTTAGTTTGGGGCATGTTACTTGAGGATGTCGTAGTAGAAACCAAGTAGTTGAACTGGTGGCTTTTGAAGGTGGGCATTGGGAACAGGGAACTTGCTATAGATGCAGGAGGCTCAGAATACACATGGTATTAAAACCCCAGCAAAACAGAGATCAACTAGTAAGTGAGTGCTGATATGACAGAGAAGAGTGAAGGACCAAGGACTGGAGCATTGTGGGGTCAGAAAGAAGATTAAAGGTGTGCGCCACCACGCCCAGCTAAGAGAGGTATGTGCTCTTAACCACTGAGTCATCTTTCCAGTGGCTGTTTGTTTTTTGAGACAAGGTCTCACTTTATAGCCCGGGTTGTCTTGGACGGTATGTGCTCTTAACCACTGAGTCATCTTTCCAGTCCTGTTTGTTTTTTGAGACAAGGTCTCACTTTATAGCCCGGGTTGTCTTGGAGCTCACAATATAGCGCAGGCTAGCCTTAGACTCACAGTAATTCTTCTGCCTCAGCCTGCCAAGTGCTGACATTGCAGGCATGGTAACTCAGAAGGAAGAATGAGTGAAGCGACCGGAAAGACAGGGACTGAAACTGCCGAATGTGTTGCTAACTGAGGCAGCAGAGGAGACAGATGACTGGTCTGTCCACGTGACAGGAGCAGTATCTGTAGACGTCACTCCAGGGGAACAGGGCCAGGAGATGATTTGAGACAGCATCCCCCAGCAGAGACCTGGCAGATGGTCAGACTGAGGCCAGGGCAGGGAAGAGCTCTCCTCCATACTGGAAAAGTTCCAGAAACAAAGAGAAGAAGAATTTCAGCCCATGTCCAAGCAGACCATTGGAAGAATTGATGAGGGGAGGAGTTGAAGTGACAAAGTAGATGGGGGAACATGGTGAACCTCATGATCAAAGTGGAGCAGCGGAACTGAAGGAGAAGCAGGATCCCTGCCAGACACAGTATGTTTAAGGCTAATGCTTGACATTGAACTTGAAACGCTGTTCTTGCAAACCAAGAGAAGACCAACGTGTAGATACCAACTTCCATCTTACTGCTATGCATAGACAGGTTTTAATTGTCAAGTTCGAATTCTTATCTTAGTTTGTAGCACAGTTTCCTCCCATTTCTTGAAGACTGAACATTTCTAGACATTTTGAAACTATCAATTGTGCTATTAATTATTGAATGTCGCAAATCTGGACCCAGGATATATCTCAGCAGGAAGTGCTTGATATAAAATAAACAGAGGAGTCAAGAATGGCACAAAAGCTTCTCATCTAAGCACCATGAGTGCAGGTGATGTGGTTAGAACCCTGGAATTCTGTCCCCAGGGGCGCAGAAAAAGGCTGCAGGTTCCTGCTCCATCCCGGAGAAAAGGAGAATAAGAGTGAGTCACCTGAGATGAAGAGCAATTGACAATTGTCATCAGCAACACAGACTCAATGTGACTTTGATGAGGAGACTGTTGGTGAAGTCAGGCGGTGGGGGTGGGGGCACAGTGACTGGATTCGATTTAAGAATTTATTGCAAAAATATTAGGGAAGAGGATATGAATGATTCATTTAAGGAACCTTCCTTCAATGAATAGGACAACAATGGGGCTAACTAGAAGAGGGAGCTAGGAGAAATGATAATAGGTTAAATGCTGTGCAAAAGGAGCGGAGAGGGAGAGAGAGAGAGAGAGAGAGAGAGAGAGAGAGAGAGAGAGAGGATATGAACAGAATGACATGTTTAAGCAACTGAGAAAGAAGGAAATTTAACATGCAAGTGAAGGAACTGGCTTTGACTAGGGGCAAGGACACAGGCAGTGAAGAGGAACATGGGTGGGCAGGCAGATGTAACAGCAACTTGTGGAGGTTTTCTTCTGACTGCTTCAGTTTTCATTGCAAAAGGAGCCAAGGCCACTGACAGGCCACAAAGCTAAGGAAGCTACATTAGTGGCTTGATGATGCAGGACAGTTGGTGAGATGGTCATCCTGGAGCAGGACTGCTCCAGTCCTGATCTGTGGGTGATTGATGAAAGATCACTGTTCCCCAACATGGTTGTTCTCTCTGCCCTCTATCATAGCTCTGCAATTTTTAGCTCAATCCGTTGTCTTCTAGAACTGCTGTGGCTGCTTGTCTAAGCTTAGCTGATAAGAATTAGGCAAAAATATTGCTTGTAATTTCTGAGAAGCTTCTGCTCTGCTCTCTTCTCCCTCCTTCCCTCCCTCCACCCTTCCTTCTTCTTGCTTCTGAGATTGTTCATGCTTTGCCTGACAGTTGAGTCTCCTGATTAGATCATGAGCTAGTAGGTCTAGGTTTCTTAGCAATCAGAGTCCTGGGCAAATTCAAGCGTTCATCTTTTATTCATGGAAGTGAAAGTAAAAAGTTAAGTGAGGAAGGGAATTAAGAAAGAAAATATGAATGGTTTGCTTACAATTCATCTACAGTATCTTAGGAAAACAGAGCTGGGCCTACAATCATGGGAAAATCTGCAGCAGGCAAGCTTCTTGCTGGGTACTGTTTCCCACTGGCTAAGTTTCTTACTTTTGGGGGCTCGCTCCTTCCCTCTGAGCAGACTGGGGGAAGCAGTGGCCTTGGTGTGTTAGGCTGAGCTAGACGGGGCTTTGGAGCTCTGACTCCCTGCTTCCGGCAGCATAGTGAAGAACGTCATCCAATGTGGAGGTTGCTGTAAGCAACAGCAGGCAAAGGAAGAGTCACCGCCGCTCTGAACACGGGTGGACTTTGTGACTTTGTGCTGGGACAGCTATGGCCAGGAACTAGGAAAAACGGCTAAGGGCCTTTACTGTTGTCTGGGAAAGTGTTGAGGGGAGTGCTAGAAAACGCCAGACTGGGAATGACCAGGGTGACGTTACCTTAAAATGAAAGACAAGATGGACCTCAGGAGCAGAGTGTTCTGTTAAGACAATGAAGGACCACAGTTCTCTGAGGGATGGAGCTGAGGCACTGAAGCTCAGTTGGTCTCAGTTTTTGTGGGGTTTAGGATGAAAGACCAGATATTTTTCTGCAGTCCCGTTTTTGTTTTTGTTTTTTTTTTTTTTTTTTTTTTTTTTTTTTTTTTACGGTTTGAGGGTTTGGGACACTACGTACTGGCGTTATAGTTTGGGGATTTGAGACAAGGATTGCTGGTGTATGTTTTCCCAGACAGGGTTAGTGGTTGGGGTTTCACACAGTTTCCAGACCCAGGGTTTCCCAACTTAAAAGTCTCCAGGCTGAGACTTTTATCTTTCATGGAGCACACATCTTCGTTTCTTCATGTTTTTTTATTTGTTTGTTTGTTGGTCTTTTGAGAAAGCATTTCCCTGTAGCTCCAGCTGACCTGAAACTCACATGTAGACCAGGTTAACCTGGATATCCCAGAGATCCACCGCCTCTGCCTCCTGACTGCTGGAATTAAAGGCGAGCCCCATCATGTTCAGTCATTTCATGTTTTCAATAGAACATTTCTAAGGGGGAAGTAATGATGATTAGAAAGAATATTCAGCGTCATTCTTTTTGCCTGTGGATCAAGACATTCTGGCACCTTCTAAATCTAATTTTTCTTAGCTCTGTGTTTATATTATAGTGTATTGTAAATAAATATTTTGGAATGCACCTGTACATAGAGTAGATAGGGCACTAGTTTGCGATCTTAAATGTGGGGTATTCTTACTGAAATGGCAGTTAAGTTTGGCATATATGAAATAGTACAGGGCCTAAAAACAGCACTGCAGCACTCTCTGGAAAGCAAGAGTAAAGTGCTGATTAAACTGACCTCAGCTTGCCATTGAACAGGGCAACTGCTTTTAAGATGTTCTGTTACAATTATGAAATGTGTGATTTGGAAGCCATGCCTCACTTTCTCTTTTTTTTCTGAACTGCTTTAAAGAGTGTGTTTCAACAGCTAGACCAGCTGATGCTGACAAGGCTGAGGTGAGGGAGGAAGGGGCAGTCTCACCTCTGTCGCTAAAAAGCAGCTTGTAGACTCGAAGGAAGGACGGTGCTGGAGTCGCCTGCGGCTGAGCTGGAAAGAAAAGGAGTGAAACATAATCGGGTAAGAGGTCGGGCTGGTAACCATGAGGGAGCCATTCAAAACTGTTTTCAAACAGGGAAGGAGGAGTCCGTTGATCTGGCCCCTGTAGCCGGGATGGGAAGGACCATGTCCTGTTAGCAGCACTGGAAGCTCCAGTGGGAGATCCAGGGCTCTTGGCAAAGCACTATTGTTGACCATCCTGTGTGCAGTACTGCTCAGAAAATAACAGAAAGGTTAACCAAGGGATTAGCTAGCCAGAACAGAAAACCGTGAGGGAGCCATTCAAAACTGTTTTCAAACAGGGAAGGAGGAGTCCGTTGATCTGGCCCCTGTAGCCGGGATGGGAAGGACCATGTCCTGTTAGCAGCACTGGAAGCTCCAGTGGGAGATCCAGGGCTCTTGGCAAAGCACTATTGTTGACCATCCTGTGTGCAGTACTGCTCAGAAAATAACAGAAAGGTTAACCAAGGGATTAGCTAGCCAGAACAGAACAGAGTGAGAGTCTCTTATTTTTTCTTGGTAACAGCACAGAACTATGATCGCTTAAGGGCGTCAATGCTTTCATTTGGGAGTAAGTTTGGTTGCAAATATTAAGCAATTGAAAATGTAAATGTTTAAGCACAAGAGAAGTTTACTTTTCTCTCACATGAAAGTCTAGTGGTGAGGCCAGGCCTACTCTGGTGTCATGTTCAGGAAGTGTGCATTTGGGGTCCCTGGCCTTGTTGGTTTGCCAGGTCGGATTTCAGTCTCCAGGGGCTTTATGCAACCACGTGGCTGCTCAGGCTTGGACATAGATCTA
>NW_008332592.1:1152574-1154594 GCF_000622305.1 Nannospalax galili
GGTTCCTTGATCAAAAATAAACCAAAAAAGAAATCTTTCACAGTTGCTGTGTTGGTTTGAATAAGAATGTCCCCCATGGACTCCAAGTATTTGGACATTTTGTCTCCAGGTGGTGGTGCTGTTTTGGGAGGTTTTAAAAGGAGGAAGTATGTCACTGAGGGCAGGCTTAGAGAGTTTTTAAGCCTTGCCAGGTTTGTTTTCCCTCTCTGCTTCCTGTGCCTGCTTGAAGATCTGATCCCTTGGCTTTCTGCCCCAGCTGACTCCTCCTGCCCAGCCTCCTCCTGCCATGCTTCCTCTGCCATTATGGACTCTCCCCTGGAGCCATAAGCCAAATAAACTCTTCTGCTGTAAGCTGCCTTGATCATGGTGTCTTATCATAGCAAAGGAAAAATAACTAATACATCGCTGAGGTGGATCCTGTCCTCACATGGCCTAAGTCTTGCAGAACTTTGGAGAGAAATTCCAACTGCTGTTCAGACTCGGTCCTATTAAAGATGACTCTTCTGCTGGTAATGAGCAGGCTGCTAGAGAAAAGCAAGTGGAAAGGGTGGGTTCATCACAAGGCACACTAGGAGGCCGACCTTACCGTGAAACACATGTTTTAAAACAATTGCAGACCTCTCCCTGCTTCCCGGATCTGCACCACTGGCTAACTCTCCTGGCCTGCTCTCCTGCCCTCAGGCCTCCCTCCTGCCATGCTTCCTCTGCCATTATGGACTCTCCCCTGGAGCCATAAGCCAAATAAACTCTTCTGCTGTAAGCTGCCTTGATCATGATGTCTTATCATAGCAAAGGAAAAATAACTAATACATCGCTGAGGTGTATCCTGTCCTCACATGGCCTAAGTCTTGAAGAACTTTGGAGAGAAATGCCACGGCTGTTCAGACTCGGTCCTATTAAAGATGACTCTTCTGCTGGTAATTAGCAGGCTGCTAGAGAAAAGCAAGTGGAAAGCGTGGGTTCATCACAAGGCACACTAGGAGGCCGACCTTACCGTGAAACACATGTTTTAAAACAATTGCAGACCTCTCCCTGCTTCTTGGATCTGCACCACTGGCTAACTCTCCTGGCCTGCTCTCCTGCCCTCAGGCCTCCCAGAGCTGCTTCCTGACCCTTTTCACCCAGACCAGCTTGGTGCCTTCCTTGGTCCCCAGGAGTGCTGCCTCTGGACCCCGCCCTGCCCTCACCTCTCTCTGCTTCCCTGGTCCTGCAACACCCACCAGCCTCTTTCTGGGGCTGACAGCCTCTTTCTGGGGCTCCGAGGCTTACCATGCCTCTCCCTGATCCTTTGCATCCAGTACAACCCAACTACTCAATTCACTCCTTGGGAAATCTTGGGGCTTATTCCCACCCCAACAGCCTTTGCATCCCTATGTGGCACAGCCACGGCCAGGATCTCAGGTCAGTCCAACACCCAAGTTCCTGAGGCCAAAATCATTCTTAGAAGATTCCAGACCTAAGGAGAAAGTCTGAAAACTTCTGACCCGAATTTAAAGAACACACAAAGAAATCAAAGAACTGAAAGAAGATAGGGATAAACTTCTAAATGAATTCAGACAAGTTATATTGAAGAATACTCAGGCTGAAACGAAGAAGGAAGTGAAACATTCAGTAAGACAATAGAAACAACAGGAGAAAGCATCACAAATAGGATGAATGAAATGGAAAACAGAATATCAGGACTAGAAGATAAAGTGGACAAATTAGACCACTTAAGCAAAGATTATAAAAAATTTAAGAAAACACAAGAATGGAATACACAAGAATTGTATGACACCATAAAAAAACCAAACTTATGAATCACAGGCATACAGGAAGGAGAAGAATCCCAAGATAATGGTATGGAACAGATCTTCAACAGGATTGTAAATGAAAATCTCCCAAACTTAAAGAAAGATATGCCCATACAAATACAAGAAGATGCAGAATACCAAACAGACAGGACCAGAACAGAAACTCTCCACGGCACATCGTAGTAAAAACACTACACGCACAAAACAAAGAGAAAATTCTGAAAGCT